>NC_142883.1:58732500-59032500 GCF_051225735.1 Oryctolagus cuniculus
TAATTTCTTTATCCAGTCTACTGTTGATGGGCATTTAGGTTGATTCCAGGTCTTAGCTATTGTGAATTGAGCTGCAATAAACATTAAGGTGCAGACAGCTTTTGTGTTTGCCAATTTAATTTCCTTTGGGTAAACTCCAAGGAGTGGGATGGCTGGGTTGTACGGTAGGGTTATATTCAGGTTTATGAGGAATCTCCAAACTGATTTCCATAGTGGCTTTACCAGTTTGCATTCCCATCGACAGTGGGTTAGTGTCCCTTTTTCCCCACATCCTCAAGCGTATATTTTTCATGATTTTTAAAATATATTTATTTAAACAGCAGAGCAGCACACACATACAGAGCAAGAGAGGGAGAAAGAGAATATTCCACCCGCTGGTTAGGTCCCAACATGACTTCAACAGCCAGGTCTCGGCCAGGACAAAACCAGGAGCCAGGAACTCCATTCAGCTCCCCCACAAAGGTGGCGGGGAGTCAAGTACTTGGGCCATCATCTGCTGCTTCCCAGGTGTTTCAGCAGGGAATTGGATCGGATGCAAAGCAGCCAGGACTCGAACTGGCACTGATACAGGATGCAAACATCCCAAGTGGCAACTTAACCATCTGGACAATGACATCTACCCCTAAACTGATCTTTTACTTTCATTTCTCCCATAACATTTTCAAAGTTCTCTTGTATATTGAGTGAGCTTCAAAAGAGAGTGGCATTGCCAAAGAGATTGGCTTCAAATGAGCTTGGGATGCCAACTGTCTGTGGATCAAGACACGGCCACCAGGAGAGCACGTGTTCAGACTGGCATCTCGTTCAGTGTTTCCTCTGTAGGATCAGAGAGAGGTGCCAGACGTCCTGAGGACTCCAAGTCAGTGGAAAGTTCAAGACCAAAACCAGATGTCTTCTATAACCCCTGGGGAGGTTCTACACAGTGTCTGTCTGGAGGCTGGGACAGGGTTCAGCATTGCCATAGACTGGTCATTACTTCTCCCGGTTTTAGACTGAGTGCATGTACAGGAACGAATAACTTGTCCTACTATCCAGGGCTCTGGACCAGCAGGTGTCTCCTCCTGTGCAAATAAGGAGGTGGAGGATACACATAGTGTTGCCAGGCACCAGGCATGAGGCCGTGAGTTCTGTTTCATTGGAGAAGAGGGTGTGTTTCGCTTGTGTAAGACTACTCACCGGAAGAAGCAGAGTGTGGAGGGTATTAGTGCGGTCCACTAAGTATTTCTGAGTTTTCTTCCTTGTGCATGCCCTTCCTGGCCACTTGAAAACAGAGTTTAGCTATGTGACATGCGTTAGCCAGAAAAACAACCAGAGGTGATCTAATCTCTCTTGAGGGTGACTATAGCTACAAGTGGAGTTCTTGGGTCATGTAGAAATTTATGTTGACCCTTTTTAAAAACTTAACATTGGGGCCAGTGCTGTGGTGTAGCAGGTGAGGCCACCACCTGCAGTGTGGACATCCCATGTGAGTGCCAGTTCGAGTCCCTGCTGCTCCTCTTCTTTTTATTTTTTTTTATTTTATTCATTTATTTTGACAGGCAGAGTTAGACAGTGAGAGAGAGAGAGACAGAGAGAAAGGTCTTCCTTCTGTTGGTTCACCACCCAAATGGCTGCCATGGCAGGCGCTGATCCGAAGCCAGGAGCCAGGTGCTTCCTCCTGGTCTCCCAAGGGGTGCAGGGCCCAAGGACTTGGGCCATCCTCCACTGCACTCCCTGGCCACAGCAGAGAGCTGGACTGGAAGAGGAGCAACCAGGACAGAATCCGGTGCCCCGATCGGGACTAGAATCTGGTGTGCCGGCGCTGGCTGCTGCTCCTCTTCTGATCCGGCTCTCTGCTATGGCCTGGGAAGGCGGTAGAAGATGGGCCAAGTCTTTGGGCCCCTGTACCCACATGGAAGACCCAGGGGAAGCTCCTGGTTCCTGGGTTCGGATCAACACGGCTCTGGCCACTGCAACCATCTGGGGAGTAGGCTAGTGGATGGAGGACGGACCTCTCTCTCTCTCTGCCTCTGCCTCTCTGCAACTCTGCTTTTCAAATAAATAAATAAATCTAAAAAACACCTTCACATTTTATGTATTTTTTGAGATAGCACAGTTTAATTTATGTTATGGTCAAAGGTTTAATGGTGCCACTAACTAAAGAGTTCAACAAATAAATAGTAAGTAGACCCTAGGACAGTAGGCAAGGGTGATAAAAAAATAATCAAATGAAAATACTTTCTCTTTCACTCATGTACAGTAAATTTTTACATAATCAAAAAATTCGTCTATACCATTTCCCATTCCCTTGAGTGATGTCTGAAGATTTGCATTTCTCCAAATCCTCACCAGCACTTCCTATTGGCCGATTCCATTGTAGCCATCTTAGTGGGTGTGTCACTGTGATTTTCATTCGCATTTCCCTGATGACTCACGACGGGCTTCTCGATTTGTTGTATACCCTTGTTGGACAAACACCTACTCAGGGCCTTTCCCAGTTTTAAATTAGGTTGTCTTTATTACTCAGTTGTAGGAACTGTTTATACTTTCTAGCTACAAGTCTCTTATCAGTGATACAATTTGCAAAGATTTTTACCCTCTCTGTGGGTGATCTTTTCACTTCTTGATGGTGCCTTTTGAAGTAGACAAGTTTCTAATTCTGATGATGTCCAGTTTACTTTGTTGCTGCTGTTGTTGTTGTTGTCATTGCTTACACTTTTTGGCTTCTTACCTTAAAAAAAAAATCCCAATCCAGGACAAATCCTACAAATCCTAATCTCAGGATATAACGATCACACCCACTTCTACTTGTTTCAGATCTTTCACATTAGGAATCATTGATCTATTTTAAGTTAATTTCTGTATATGGAGAGAAGCAAGGGTCCAGATGTATACTTTATCATTGCATGGTCCAGCTGTCTCCAAGCACTGGTTATAAAGGCTCTTCTTGACCTGCAGAATTGCCTGGCACGCTTCTCACCATCAATTGACCACAAAATGTGGGCTTTAGTTTCTGGAATTTCAATTCTATTCCATTGATCACAGCTTTATTTCAGTACCATACTATCATGAGTACAGTAACTTTCTAGCAAGCAATGGAGTTGGGAAGTCTGAGTGCTTCAGTTTTGTTCCTGTTTAAAGAGAATTTGGCTGTTCTGGGTCTCTGGAATTCCCAAATGAGTTTTAGGATCAGTTTGTCAATTTTTTTAAGAAGCTAACTGATATTCTGATAGGAACTGCATTGAATTTGTAGATCAATTATGGAAATATTGTCATTGTAATAATGTTATACCCTTTGGTATATAGTGTGGGATATACTTCTGTTTATTTAGACCATCTTTAGTTTTTTCCCAAAAATTTATATAGTTTTGAGCATATAATTTCACTTCCTTTGTTGAATTGATTCCCAAGTATTTCATTCGTTTTGACACTATTGCAAATTGAATTGTTTTATTAATTTCACTTTCAGTTTCTTCAGTTACTGCACAGAAATACAATATTTTTTTTAAAAAATATTTATTTATTTAAAGGTGAAAGAGAGAGAGCACACCACCATCCATTCATTCACGGCCCAAATGCATAAAATGGCTGGCAGCCAGGAATATAATCCAGGTCTCCCACATGGGTGTCAGAAATCCAATCAGTAGAGCCACCATCTGCTGCCTCCCAGGGTCTACACCAGCAGGAAGCTAGAATCAGGAGCCAGAGTTGGGATTCAAATCTGGGCACTCTAACATTGGACACTGGTATCTCAAACAGTTCTTAACCACTAGTTTAAATCACCTTCCCCTACCATAGCTTTTTTTTTTAAGATTTATTTATGTATTTGAAAGTCAGAGTTACAGAGAGGAGACAGAGAGAGAGAGAGAGAGAAAGAGAGAGAGAAAGGGTACCATCCATCTGTTGGTTCAATCCCTGAAAGATCTCAATGTTTGCAGCTGGGCCGGGCTGAAACCATGGTCCAAGAACTCCATCTGAGTCTCTGATGTAGGGGCCTAAACATTTGGGCCATCTTTTGCTGCTTTCCCAGACCATTAGCAGAGAGCTGGATCAGAAGTGGAGCAACCAGGACTTGAATCAGCGCTCATATGGGATGCCGGCACTGCAGACTTCAGCTTAACCTGCTAAACCACAGCACCAGCCCCACCACTGCTTTTTATACATTGATCTTGTATCATGACGCCTTGCTAAGCTCACTTATTAGTCGTAATAGTTTGATTAGTGGATTCCTTAGGATTTTCTATATGTGGTATCATTCCATCTACAAATAAAGATAGCTGTATTTCTTCCTTTCCAGTCTGGATGCTGTTTATTACTTTTTTCTTGTCTAATTTTTCTGATATGCAGCCCATTGCTAAGCAGGAGTGGTACGAGTGTGCTCTTTTCTTGATCCTACGGAAAAACACTCAGACTTTTACTATACACCGGGGTATCAGAGGCTGGCATTGTGATGCAACAAGTTAAGCCACCACTTACAAGTTAAGCCGCCACTTGCGACATGGGCATACCATATCAGAGCGCCAGTTTGAGTCCCAGTTGCTCCGCTTCTGATCCAGCTCCCTGCTAATGTGCCTGGGAAGCAGCAGATGGCTCAAGTGCCTGGACCACTGCCACCCATGAGACAGAGTTCCTGAATTCTGGCTTCAGCATAGCCCAGACCTGGCTGTTGCAGGGCAGTCAACCAGAAAATCCTCTTTCTCTTTCAAATAAACAGCCAAATAAATAATTGTTTTAAGGTTTGATGTTAGCTGTGGGCTTTTGATAGATTCTCCTTATCAAGTTGAAGAAGTCTGTTTCCATTCCAAGTTTGGGGCGTATGTTTGTCACTAAGGAGCACTGTGTTCAATGTTTGCACTATGCTGGATGAGATGTGAAGGTATCTTGTCACTGGGTTCCTTCAAACTCAGTTCCGAAGATTCACTTAAATGACATGATGATCTCAATCCAGAGTTATGCATGCTGATGGTGGGATGCATATTGGAGGGTGCATAAAACATACAACGTTGAAATTTGCATGTGGCACAGCATGAAAGCTATCCACAGAACAGCTGGAACATCAGATACGGTTCTACTTTAGAAGACAAATGGTACGTTGTGACTAGGAAAGCTTGGAGCGCACAACATGAGAAAGTCTACTTTTGTAATCAGTCAAAGAGAAAGTCTGCAGACTTCTGGCCATCTGTTGAGGAAAAGGAGTTCTTTGGTGACATTTCCACTGACAGTAATTAAACACCTTGCAATAAAGCATTACTGGCCATTGCACATGAATATCAGAAACCTCCCCTCCCCCCACCGGAGAGCCAACACCAAAAATATAAGATAAGCTTTTGATGTAGCCTTAGAGTGATCACCATAGAAATTTGGGTGCTCATTGTCTCCCCTATTATAGCCATTATTTATTGTTGTTAAAATCTCAACAAACACAATTACACATGACAGCAAAAAATATGGGAAAAAGAGACAAAATCCTATTTTCAAATGCTTTCCTTGTCTACCCAGGCAATCCAGAGACCAACAGGGAGTGTGGTAGAATAAGACTGTGGTAAGATTGCCTGTGAAAAATAAAATGACAGGTCTGTTACAAATATATCAGCCATACAAGAGTACTTCCAGAAGGCTATGGAACATGGATTGAAATGATGTTTATTTTGGTAGGAGATTTTTGAAATTCACGCCTATGAGGCGTCTTCAGAAAAGGTTATAGAAATATCAACTATGAAAAAAACTATACTGGGCACCGACAGCTTGCATAATATTAAGCTTATTTTTTATTCCATTTTTTCCACAAGCATTTTGAAATACCCTCATACAAACAAAGGAGAAAATAGACAGAAAAACGCACTGACCATGTTAACACAAAATGCAAAATAATGTTCTGGAAAAGATGGGGGCACGAGACCAGGTACTGACACCTGTGTGAAATGGTCCAGCTTAAGTCACCTCGCGCAGAGCCTGAATCGGCACTAAAACTAGAGGGGACCTGTCACAGGCATGCCTCTGACATTGAAGGATTTCCCAGAAACCACAGGGCAGATAAGAGCAGATTTAATGAACGCATGAAAGCTGTGCAATAATTCTTCTTCATGAGAAGGAAGTAGAGCACCTAGGGAAATAAGCAGAGCAAACCCTGGCAGGAGGCCACGGACACCTTCTAATTCGAAGGCGCCAGTCCTGGCAGCCGGCGCGAGAGTAGGGCTAACTCCGGCTTGAGGCGCCTTCCTGCCGCAGATCAATATGTTTGGATACAGCTGCACTGCAGAGGTGAGAGCAAAGGCCACAGACACGGTGGGACACTCCCCAAGTGGCCAGCCCCTTCCCTGAGCTTTTGGCACTTTGTGCGTAACAAGGTCTCCAGCCTTCAGCCAACAGATCTCCTAAGGAAAAACACTGCTCCTCTGACCACAGTAAAACAATAACAACCAAGTGTGGGCTCCAAGCGATCCAAAATGGCACATGGGAGTCATTTGCAGCACAATCAGATGCAGAAATCCTATCATGAAAGTGCAAGGACCCTTACGAATGAATTAAAAGGTCACTCAGTAAAAATAGGTCAAATATACACGCAGTGAACTCTCGCCACCCATACACAAAGAGCCCCGATCTGTGAAAAGATGCTCCCTTTCTCTCAAAGATCAAAGGCATTTTAACATCAACATGGAGAATGCCTTTTAGCCAACCGTTTGCCATGTATTTTGTATCCTATCACGCAGCGGAGAGCACAGTTATGGCTGGTGGGGTGCAAATTGCAAGAATTTTTTTTTCTAGCAGGCAGCTTGACAGATATGTCAAAAGTCTTTAAGATGCCTTTCTCCTATCCTAGTAATTGCACTTCGGGAAATTTAACTGTAAGGATCCAAGCATCGAATTGGTTGTAAGAATGCTGGCTGCAGTGTAGTGTGGTTCGGGCAGTGGAAATTTGGAAAACACTCACATTCCTGATGATATGAAGCTGCTTTAAGAGCTCTCCCTAAGAGTTCCCGCAGAAATACCAAGGATTCACGAATACATGGGAGATGCACATTGGGTGTTCAAAGAAGCGTCCTGTGATATATTTATAATCTATCGTAAAACACCCTTCTATACGTACACATGTAGGAGGTTATGTAGTTCATAGGCAAATGGAATTAAAAATACATTTCTTGGATGCCTCCAAAACTTGGAAATTCATCCATAGTTTTTTTTTTCATAAGGCTCATTTCCCATGACACATTTTGAAGATTGCTCATATATGCTCACACATAAGAAAGAGGAGTGTTGCTACATTAATTTTTCTCTTGGTGATGTGGTTTTATTTTCTGACTTGCTTTTAAGAGCCACAGGAATAAAAGTTTGTAAATCAACAAAAAGGAATGAAATGTCATTTTAGGGAGAAAAAAAAGAAAACCAGGGATGTTTTCTGAGGACACTTAATTATGTCCTCATCAAAGAAAAAGTACGAGTCTTCAGACCCTGCCATGGGAGGAATTTGTTTGGTTAGGGCTTCATTCAGTGTGTCCGGAGAGCCACTTATTCTCTCTCTGAGTGGCCCTCAAGCTCAATCCCCAACTAGGAAGGCAGGCTGTGGGATAATGTGCCGCTTGCTCAAACTCTTTGTGGCTTGAGTCTGCTGCTGTTGATGGGGGTGCCTGTTTGAACTGCAAACAAATCAACCCTTAACAAGGCATCTCACCAAACAAAAAGCAAAGAGGCGGCAGTGCAGGGTGGGGAGAAGCTTCTTGGATGGTGGGCTGCCTCCTCTGCCTCTTGGAGGTGGTCAGGACGTCTGTAAGACAAGGGGAGGGAGAGGAGGGGAGGAAGAATGTAAGGGCTCTTGGGTAGGCAGCCAGACATAAAATATGGAATGCAGTCATTCCCCCGTATCTATGAAGGAGTGGTTCCTAGATTCCACAGATACCAAAATCCCTTCTCTAGAATTGTGTAGTATTTGCGTATAACCTGCACACATCCTCCTGTACAGTTTATGTCACATCCGGGTGACTTGTAGCACCCAATACAATGTAAAAGCCATGCAGATAGGTGTGGTGTTTAAGGAATAAAGACATCAGCTGAAGAACGAACATGTTTAGTACAGATTAAATTTTTAATGAATATTTTCTTTCTCTTTTTCAAAAAAGATTTATTATATTTATTTGAAAGGCAGAGTAACAGAGAAAGAAGAAGAAGAAGAAGAAGAAGAAGAAGAAGAAGAAGAAGAAGAAGAAGAAGAAGAAAGAGAGAGAGGGAGAGCGAATCTTTCATCTGCTGATTCAGTCCCTGCATGTCCACAACAGCCAGGGTTGGCCCTGGCCAAAACCAGGAGCCTGGAATCCATCTGGGTTTCCCAATGGGTGGCAGGGGCCCAAGGGCTTGGGCCATCTTCTGCTGCTTTCCCAGGCACATCAGCAGGGAGCTGGATCGGAAGTGGAGCAACTAGAACTTAAAGTGGCACTATGACATGAGATGCCAGTGTCACAAGTGGTGGCTTAATCCACCAAGCTCTGATGCTGGCCTCTGAATGAATATTTTTTTTTTAATTTGACAGGTAGAGTTATAGACAGTGAGAGAGAGAGAGACAGAGAGAAAGGTCTTCCTTCCATTGGTTTACTCCCCAAATGGTTGCTACAGCTGGTACTGCGCTGATCTGAAGCCAGGAACCAGGTGCTTCCTCCTGGTCTCCCATGCAGATGCAGGGGCCCAAGCACTTGGGCCATCCTCCACTGCCCTCCTGGACCACAGCAGAGAGCTGGACTGGAAGAGGAGCAACCGGGACTGGAACCAGTGCCCACATGGGATGCCAGCGCTGCAGGCGGAGGATTAACCAAGTGATCCATGGCACAGGTCCCTGAATGAATATTTTCAACCTACTCTTGGTCTAGCATGTGGAGTCAAGACTGTATACAACCTTGCAGATTTGGGTGCTGGTGCCAGTCCTGACTTAGTCTCATTCTGAGCCATGGAATTATAGAAAGTCTAGACATATGCACTGGTCTGCCTGGTTATGGAGCTGATGAAGTACAAAGAACGTGGCCAATGACACAAATCCCTACAACCAATGAAAGTCCCCTGGATTTTATAACACAAAGCAGTTCATGTCTATTAACTCCTCAAAATTAATATTCTGAGGAGGCAAAAGTCAGAAATTGCAAAACTGAGGTTCAAAATGTTGAAGGATTTATTTAAGGTCATGTAGGATCTCCACATGTAGTATCTCCCGGTACTGAGCTATTTTGCATTTACTCAATAACAGGGCAATGTAGGCATCTTAAATGTCAGAGGAAAAGGAGTGGAAAGGAGAAGTAGAAGAGCTGAAGGGAAGAGATAAGGGTGGCATCGTCTGAGGGTACCCAGAAAGTACATGGAAGATGACATTCAAACAGTAAGTTTATTGTGGTGCAAAAAGACTTGGGAGATCCACACGGAGCCTAGTCTTTGAATAGTTCCTGGAAATGCATGTTATGAAAAAAAACATGCATAGATTAAAAAAATACATGGAAAGAAACCCATCTTTAATTGCACTTTCCCATACTTTTCCAAGCACCCTTGTATTTGAGGGCAGAGTAAACATGCAGTGTCAGCATGATGTTGCTTAACTCTACCCCTTCATTTGCCAACTGGTAGGCATCAATCATCCATTATGTGCCCAGAACTGGGTGAGAGCTTTCAAGTGCATGCAGGTGAATAGGGCTGGAAGATGGAGTAGCTTTCAAACAGGGTCTCAAAACACTGCATTTCAATAATATGGGAGGATAGCTCTTTCATCTGACCACCAATGAAAACATCCTTCCACGTCTGCAGGCATATTTTAAATACTGAAACGTTTAGTACAAAATACAAATGGAAAACCATTACTGACTAGAGACATTTCTATTGAAAGGGATTTTCCACCTTGTTTCGTAAGTTATAAAAGACCTCAGACGTAAAGTCCAATAATGCATCTAGCATGATTTATTGATGAATGAAGGCTCATAAATGGTTATATGACAGTTTTTCTCTAAGGCCAAATATGCTTTGCACAGACAAAGTTCCCAGCAATCTCTCCTAGATGTTACTGCTGCACAAAATGACCCTCACTCCAACGCTTGCACTTGGTTTTCAGTAGCAATTGTCATCATCATTGCTTCACATTTTGACTAATGACACCATTTTTCGTAGCGTATACTTTATCCAGCATAAAAGGAAATTTTCACTTAGATGGACATGCAGTGTGAAAAAAGATAACTGTAGGCAAAGGAAAACTAAATATTTAACTTTTTTACATTGCAAAAGCAATAAATATTGATCATGGTAAAAATATTGGTATGGGCTTGAAAGGAAAAAAAAAAACTTACCTGTATTCCTGTTACTGAGAAACTCCAGCGTTAGCATTTTTTTTAAGATTTTTTATTTATTTATTTGACAGGTAGAGTTACAGACATTGAGAGAGAGAGACAGAGAGAAACGTCTTCCTTCCGTTGGTTGACCCCACAAATGCCCGCAACAGCCGGAGCTTCGCCGATCCAAGCCAGGAGCCAGGTGCCTCCTCCTGGTCTGCCATGTGGGTGCAGGGGCCCAAGCACTTGGGCCATCCTCCACTGCCTTCCTGGGCCACAGCAGAGAGCTGGACTGGAAGAGGAGCAACTGGGACTAGAAACCGGCACCCATATGGGTTGCCGGTGCTGCAGGCGGCGGATTAACCTAGTGCGCCATGGCGCCGGACTGCTGGCATTTTCATATATATTTTTTTTAATTTTTTTTCAAAGATTTATTTATTTATTTGAAATTCAGAGTTTCACAGAGAGGAGAAGTAGAGAGGGGTCTTCCATCCGTTGATTGACTCCCCAATTGGCCACAACAGCTGTAACTGTGCCGATCCGAAGACAGGAGCCAGGAGCTTCTTCCAGGTCTCCCATGTGGGTGCAGGGGCCCAAGGGCTTGGGTCATCTTCCACTGCTTTCCCAGGCCATAGCAGAGAGCTGGATCGGAAGTGGAGCAGCCGGGTCTCAAACCAGTGCCCATATGGGATGCCGGCGCTTCAGGCCAGGGCGTTAACCTGCTGAGCCACAGCGTCAGCCCCCATATATATTTTTATATACCTTATTTAGGCACACACACATTGATGCAGTAACATATACTGTGTGTATATAGTGCATTGCCAGCATCCCATATGGGCACCGGTTCGAGTCCCAGCTGCTCCTCTTCCAATCCAGCTCTCTGCTGTGGCCTGGGAAAGCAGTAGAAGATGGTCCAAGTCCTTGGTCCCCTGCACCCACATGGGAGACCTGGAAGAAGCTCCTGGCTCCTGGCTTCAAATCGGCACAGCTCCGGTGGTTGCAGCCATCTGGGGGGTGAACCAGCAGATGGAAGACCTCTCTCTCTGTCTCTACCTCTCTCTGTAACTCTGTCTTTCAAATAAATAAAATAAATCTTAAAAAAAAAAAAAAAGATTGAACTATGAGAAGACTTCAGCAAGTTGTGGAAATATGTATTATGAAAACAGCTATGCATATATTTCATTTTTTGTGCAAGAGTATCTTCAGATTCCTTCTGCCCACAAACTTTTTGGGGAACCCTCACATTTTGTCTAGGGGTGAGCAATGGGTGGCAAAACTACAAAATTACACAGGAAGGAACTAATAGAAACAGGTATTGGATTTTTGTCTTTTGAGGATTTTGCCCTGTTTTTCAATATGCATGTGCTTTTATTTTTTGTTGCATCTTTCTCAGGTTTCTAGAACCATCTAAGCAAGGTGAGGCTCTTCAAATCTTTTCACATTAAATGAACAATTGTATAGCATGGGTCTTAACTTATGATGTAGAAGTTTACTCATAAATTGTTTGGAGATAAGGTAAATACGCTGTCACATACATTAATCTAATGTGGTTTTTCATTTCTGAGTCAGTTTTGCTCATCTACCTGAAAAATTTATTTCAAAGAAAATGCTTATCTTATGAATATAGATTGGTATCCTTCCTTCTGGATTTCTCAAAATTTTGACACTACAATATTTATTTTCCTTATCATGTATGTATTTACTATCATATTCTTATCACATGCATTATGTGATATAATAATATTTAATATATATTTAATAATTTAATATATAGTTAATATATAACATTTAATATATCACATAATATATGTGATAAGAATATTATATATATATATATATATATATGTATATATTTCCTTGAGTGGGAATGACTCAGATTTGTCCCTGGTAGCATGGAAGATAAGGTTGCTTCTGGTCACTAAAAAAAAAAATTATTTATTTATTTGAAAGGCAGAATGATACAGAGAGAGCGAGTTCTTCCATCTGCTGGCTCACTCCCCAAATTGTATCAGTGGCCAAGATTGGGCTACACCAAAGCCAGGAGCCTTGACTCCATGGGTTGCAGGGGCCCAAGCACTTTAGGCCATCTTCTGCTGCTCTCCGAGGTGCATTAGCAGGGAACTGCAATCAGAAGCAGAGCACCTGGGACTCAACCTTCACTCATACGGGAAGACAGGATGCGGGCATCCCAGATGTTGGCTTAGCCTGCCGCACCACATTGCTGGCCCCTGTGACCACAGCAGGAGCGCTTATCTGAGACACAAAGCCAAGGGGTGGCAGAACAAAGAAGGTAATCTACACATACCTGACTTCAGCCTCTATTGGCGGCTGCATCTCTGTGTTTCCTTCCTAGCAACCCATTTCATTCCCTGTTGACTGACACACGCTCGATCCAGACTTTTCTCTGCAGCTCAGACCATTCTGATTGATGAATGGAGACGTGAATTCCCTCCCTCTACAAGAATGCCCTCCCCTCCATGAAGCTTGGTCCTCTGATTGACATGTTGAAGAGACATACGGGAAAGAATGAAGTTCACCACCGGAGTGTTTTCTCTGCTACTGTGTTGCCTGTAGAGAGAAAAACCATGCTGCTTTGGCTAACATTGCACGGGGCGGTATCTGAAGATGCACCTTCCACACGGCACCCACTACACCACGGACCCAGTCCCCTGCAAAATCGGGGGTGCCGAGTTATCATGGTCTCAACATCACTGGACCTCGGGAAGCTTCACAGAAGGCCTCTGAGCTTTCTGAGCAAAACCATCAATGATTCATGCAGTAATGCAGGATTAATTCACATGTTCAAAGGCCCTGGCCCTGACAGGCCTTCGGAGAATGAGTTGCTGTTTGAAGTTCACCTTCCAACAAGGCTTTCTGCGATCAATAAACGCTCCGAACCACTGAGGACCCACTCATCCCTTTTATGTTTTCCTTTGCATAATGACAAAAACAAGTTGAGGGGCATTTGGAGCAATTGTCTCTACAAAGAAACAGCCTCTTGGGATCCCAGGGCTAAATGTCTAAAATAGGTGAGCTTTGGCTGCAACAGACACTTCCCATCCAGACGTGACGATAACCTTTATTTTCATGATTGGATGTAAAGGGAACCAGAGAAAGAAAAATCCATTGAACCTTAAAAGAAAATTTTGAGAGATGGAAAAAAAATTTTTTTAAATCCCTCAGATTATGGAAACACAAATACTTCTAAAAACACAGCCTGAGTATGTTTTATTTTTCTCAGAATAATTCATTTAAGAGCTTTCCTTTTTCAGTTGAAATTAGAAGCCGGCGCCACGGCTCACTTGGCTAATCCTCCACCTGCAGCGCTGGTACCCTGGGTTCTAGTCCCGGTTGCTCCTCTTCCAATCCAGCTCTCTGCTGTGGCAGAGAGTGCAGTGGAGGATGGCCCAAGTGCTTGGGCCCTGCACCTGGCTCCTGGCTTCGGATTGGCGCAGCGCGCCAGCCGTAGCAGCCATTTGTGGGGTGAACCAACCTTTCTCTCTGTCTCTCTCTCACTGTCTAACTCTGCCTGTAAGAAAAAAAAAAGGTTGAAATTAGAAATCAGTCAAGTTACTGTTTGAAAGGACTTGGGAGCTAACTCAACTGAGCATTTAATTCTGCTGGATGTATATTGTGTGTGTGCATTTGTGCCCTTGCGTGCGTGCTATTTGTAGATCAACATTCTAAAGAAAGCTTGCAAAACCGTGGAGAGTTCACAGAAGCCCTTTGAAACACCCACGAAATCTTCAGTTGTCACTTTCTTCACAACAAATCATCGCTTTAGCTAATGTCCCTTGATCATTTTTCCAATCAAAGAAATAAAACATATATATATATATATATTTGGAAATTCCGATCTTCTTTGAGAATGGTAGTCATGAGGACCAGGAATAGAAACGTGAACTCTCGGATACAAGTCAGTGTGTAAGGTGTTAGAGAGCTGTTTTCTCTTTACCTGGGCCCTATTCTGTCAACTTAACTATGTAAAGGTGTAACATTTTAATGGAAAGCCACCAAAATAACCAGCAGCCTAGATGGTGAGGAAAGTGGTGGATTCGGGCAACACGCAGTGCTGGACATGAACTTGTCACTGCATCTACTCTTCGGAGGGTTTTCCTGTTTCAGCCTCCTGACACACTGAGTCAGCCTCTATGTGTTTCCAGGATGGTCTGTCTTGCGCAAACTCTGGTATGCCTTCCCTTTTGTTACAGGGCAAGGCAAATCTGAATTTTCATGGAAGGCATATTATATTCTATGTGAGGAACACCAGACAGTAAGCACGACTTTCCCTAAACTGAGATAAAACAGGATAAAAGAGAGAGTGTTTTATGTTTGGCGGGTTGGTTTTTTTTGTTTGTTTGTTTCTGTTTCTGTTTGTTTGCTTGGGGTTATTTATTTGTTTATTTGCAAGGTGGTATTGTTGGTGAGGTGCCTGGGTTTACTGAAACTCTGACCCCTTAGGGTGACCCGTGGCTGGCAGTGTCCCTCAGAGTCTTCCTCACTGCCCTTCCTAAGAGCAATGTCATTGCAATCAGCGTCCATCATTTGGAGACCCTGTGCAGACCTAAGGGCTGGTGAATTCCATTTGAGGATGCACACGGCCCTGGGAGGAACTGTTTCCAGCATTCCAGATTCTTTCCCCTGTTAAAAATCTCACTTTCAATGTCTTGCATGTAACTTCTTTCCAAGTTAGTTTTATAGCTTCTCTTTCTTTAGAGAAAAGCCCTATTGTAGGGGAAAAGAAGCTTACATAATCACATTACGAAAGAAATTTAGTTCTAAAAAGTAGCCAAAGAAAATGGGGGAATCTTTTATTTTATTTTATTTTATTTTATTTTATTTTATTTTATTTTTTTAATTTACCATTGGTTTCAAGGGGAGGGAAAAAAAAAGATTTCATCATATGTCCTGGAAGTTTTTAAAGTGAAAAAATTTCTTTGAATACAGTCCTACTAACTAAACTAATATTTTAAAAGGATGTGACCTCCAACTATTTGGGAAAACAGCTCACTGTTAGCCTGACAGATGTATGAGGGAAATGGGAGCTCACAACACAGGCAGAATGACATCAGGTGGTATTTTTTCTCTTCACGTCACATAACACAAGGAAAAGACTTTCTTTTCTGCTTTATCAAATTCCCTTGGTGCTATTGATTTTTGAAAAGAAATCTGATGGTTTTTCCTTGGGAAAAAGTGTATAGCCCAAAATGCATTCCTGGCTGTGTTATGTTTCTGACACTCAGGATCATCTTGGTGCGGTCTCCCAGGATGGGCACAACCTAGGGCACGGTTTGGTGCAAGCAGGCTTGGGCAGCAAGCAATTTATATCATTCCAACATACTCACCAGGTTCTCAAGTCCTTCTCTCTGGCTGGCTGGCTTCCTCTTCCCCCACCCTTTCTCGCTTGTCTGTCTCTCTGTTTCTCTCTCACTCTCTCTCCCTTTCTCCTTTTCTTTCATATTTCTAACGTGACTAAAGACAGCTTGTAGGGGGCTTCTCATCCCACTCCCTCATTGTCCTGTCATTATTATCATACAAGGGTACTTCCAAAAGTTTATGAAAAAATGTGATTTAGAAAGTAAGTTTATTTTGGTACAAAAAAGTCCATACGGGCGGCGCCACGGCTAACTAGGCTAATCCTCCGCCTTGCGGCACCAGCACACCGGGTTCTAGTCCCGGTCAGGGCGGCGGATTCTGTCCCGGTTGCCCCTCTTCCGGGCCAGCTCTCTGCTGTGGCCAGGGAGTGCAGTGGAGGATGGCCAAGTGCTTGGGCCCTGCACCCCATGGGAGACCAGGAGAAGCACCTGGTTCCTGCCATCGGATCAGCGCGGTGTGCCAGCCGCGGCGGCCATTGGAGGGTGAACCAACGGCAAAAAGGAAGACCTTTCTCTCTGTCTCTCTCTCTCACTGTCCACTCTGCCTGTCAAAAAAAATCTTATTTAAAAAAAAAAGTCCACGCATATGAAGGATACTCAAAACGTCCACGTAGGGGCAAGTGTTCGGCGCAGTCACTTGAGATGTTCACAACTCCGATTAGAGTGCTTGGTTCCTGTCCCAGCTCCTTTGCTTCCATTCCAGCGCTTGGCTCATGCACCTGGGAGGCAGCAGATAACAGCCCAAGTTCTGGGTTTCCTGTCACCAACATTGGAGACCCAGACGGAGTTCCAGGTTCCTGGCGTCAGCCTGGCCCAGCTCTGGCTATTGAAGGCATTTGCGGAGTGAATCAGCAGATGAAAAGATTTCTTTCTGTCTCTCTGTGTCTCTGTCACTCTCTCTTTCGAATACAAAAGAAAAGAAGAAAAAAAAGGAGAGAGAGAAGAGAAGGAAAGAATAGAATATAGGAGCTTGGCTCCAAAGATATCAGCCAGAGTTCTCTAAACAAATAAATTCATGGGGCCGGCTCTGTGGTGCAGTGTGTTAAAGCCCCAGCCTGCAGTGCCAGCATCCCACATAAGCGCCGGTTCAAGTCCCAGCTGCTCCACTTCTGATCCAGCTCTCTGCTATAGCCTGGGAAAACAGTAGAAGATGGCCCAAGTCCTTGGGCCCCTGCACCCATGTGGGAGACCCAGAAGAAGCTCCTGACTCCCGGCCTCAGATCAGCTCAGCTCTGGCGTTGCAACCATTTGGGGAGTAAATCAGTGGATGGAAGACCTCTCTGTCTCTCTCTGGCTCTACCTCTCTCTGTAATTCTGTTTTTAGAATAAATAAAACAATTTAAAAATAAAAAGTTAATTCATGTGAAATAAAGATGATGATAAAATTGTGAATGGATACTTTGTACCAAAGTAAACTCATCTTTTAATTCCATTTTCCTTGAACTTTTTGAAGTACCCTCATGTGTCCAGACAGTTCATGGTTATTAGATTTCCCCTCACTGGCCTCACTTTCTCCTTGGCTCAACCAGCTTTTCACACCAGTTTCAAGTACATCTTCTCTGTCATAAAATAGACGACCTTAAACCTGAAAAACCTGCCACAGGCATTCTGGCTGCCCGAGCAGAAGCTCCCTCCACTTTTGCAGAATTTGTTACACCCCAGTTAAAGCAATTCGTTTTCTCTTCCACCTGGAGAAAGCAGAGGTCGGTCTGGGTTTGGGGCATCTGAGGTTTTTTGTTTGTTTGTTTTTGGTTTTTTGTTGTTGTTGTTTTGTTTTTGTTTTTCCTAATATACAAATGTGCTGTTGGCCCCAAGATGCTCCTGTCTCTTGCATGACATGTGACCACAACACTCGACATCTGCCAGGGCCAGGTGCCTGTTTTCATATCTGTTTATGACATAGTCCAGCGGGCAGAAGACTGGTGCTGCCCACTCTGTCTGTAACAGGAAAATTGCTTCCAGTGCTAGAAACTCATCCAATTCCAGGCTCTCTGTCATATGGACTTTTTTCATAGTCTGCTTAGGAATGACCAGGACCACACCCACCCCGCCTATCAGCAGCTGGAGTATTGATAGCCCCAACCTGTGAAGTCATTGGATGCCAGACACATTCGGCATCACCAGGTGGGGGCAGGCTGTGCACATAGCATCTGCCTCCAGCCACCCTCACCAGCCACATGCCACAGGAAGGGGCGTGTCTTTCTTTTGCACCCAGGGTTAATCAGTGTGAACCCAAGTTATCTCTGTATTTTTACTTTCTCTTTTAACGGATTTAACTATTTACATTTTTCCTTGGGCTGCTTACATTATTCCGGAAAGCAGATCTTACCTTTCCAAATATTAGATAATCATAATCGTGAGATTGAATGTGTAAACTTCTCTCTCCGTAAGCGTCTCTTGACTCACACTAAAAGGAGATACCAGGTCTGACATACTCTTTTACAGGGTTTCCGTCCCAGGCAGTGTGCTTTATATGGAGCAGACAGTGACACCATTTGATGGATTCTGAATCCAATGCACCAGTTTTCCCTCGTTGCTGATTTTTTTCAGCTGCAGAAAAAATAGTCACTGCCATTTGCTGAATGCTGGATCAAAACTCGTCTGTAGACAGAGATGGGAGCTGCCACTTGCATAATGTGTAGAGAGGGGACCCTGAGGGATTTCTCCTCCCTTTTATTTTATTTCTGTTATCCTTCTTCTTTTTTTAAGATTTATATATTTATTTATTTATTTATTTGAGAGGTAGAATTAGAGACAGAGAGAGGGAGAGGGAAAGAGGTCTTCCATCCACTAGGTCACTCCCCAAATGGCCGCAACAGCCAGAGCTGGGACAGACCAAAGCCAGGAGCTTTTTCCAGGTCTCCCACATGGGGGCAGGGGCCCAAGCACTTGGGCCAGCCTCCACTGCTTTCCCAGGTGCATTAGCAGGGAGCAGCCAGTCATTGAAATAGCACCCGTATGGGATGCCAACACCATAGACTATGGCTTAATTCTTTACTCCACAACACCAGCCCCTAGCTATCACCTTTATCATTTACATACCAACCATCACTAAGATCCACATGGCTGAGTGACATTGTAGTCAATAGAAGAAAGTTATGATGTTTGAAGCACATATTTGCATTGGGTCATCCCATAGATGGAAAAGAAAGATGCCAAATAATAATGGATAGTCTGGACTGGATCCAGGACAAAATGGATATAGGGATATTAAAGAAGGAAGATACAAGAGCAGTGCCAATGAAGTGGGAAAAGTGGAACCCAAAGAAATAATGCTTTATAAATCTGAGCCAGAAAAGAAGAAGCCAGAGAGAGGCGATGAGCTCAGGACAAGGATCCATCTGGTTTGTGTAGTAGAGCGCAGTAGGTCAAGAATTTCACAATTGGGGGCTAGCACTGTGGCATAGCAGGAAAAGCCCCTGCCTGAACTGCCGGCATCCCATATGGGCACTGGTTCAAGTCCTGGCTGTTCCACTTCCGATCCAGCTCTCTGCTATGGCCTGGGAAAGCAGTGGAAGATGACCCAAGTCCCTGGCCCCTGCACCCATGTTGGAGACTCAGAAGAGCTCCTGGCTCCCGGCTTCAGATTGGTGCAGCTCTGGTCATTGCAGCCACCTGGGGAGTGAACCAGCGAAGACCTCCCTCTCTCTGTGTAACTCTGACATTCAAATAAAATAATTAAATCTTAAAAAAAAAAAAGAATCTCACTAAACAGAGATCCAAGGTGAGAAAATCTAGAACCATGGAGTGTCAGATGGTTTCAAATCACTCATTTTTAAATGAAATCTAATCCACCGAATTCCAGTGATAAAATGTCTGGCTTCCCCCACCCGCTGCCCATCACACTATTAACAGCAGAGCTAATGGGATAAAGACCAGACTAGCCAGGGTTGAAGGTGTGGAGCGATTTCTGATCAAGAAGCAACTTTAAGTATTGAGATGAGCAAAAATAAGGACTCGGTCACTAGGCATAGTATCTGTGTCTTTTTTTTTTTTTTTTTGGATGTGAATTATAACTAGAGTTGAGGCACTAGAGCATAATAGCATTATCTATGCATTCTAAATGGTGAATGAGGAATGGAATGGATGAATAATTTTTTTTTTTTGACAGGCAGAGTGGACAGTGAGAGAGAGAGAAACAGACAGAAGACAGAAAGGTCTTCCTTTGCCGTTGGTTCACCCTCCAATGGCCGCCGCGGCTGGCACACCGCGCTGATCCGATGGCAGGAGCCAGGTGCTTCTCCTGGTCTCCCATGGGGTGCAGGGCCCAAGGACTTGGGCCATCCTCCACTGCACTCCTGGGCCACAGCAGAGAGCTGGCCTGGAAGAGGGGCAACCGGGACAGAATCCGGCGCCCCAACCGGGACTAGAACCTGGTGTGCTGGCGCTGCAAGGCAGAGGATTAGCCTATTGAGCCGTGGCGCTGGCCAATGGGTTTTCAAGAGTGTGAAATTATTTAGCAGTCTTAAAAATTCTCAGGGCTGGCATTTTGGTGTGGTAGATAAAGCCGCTGCCTGAAATACTGGTGTCCCATGTAGGCACCAGTTGGTGTCCAGATTGTTCTACTTCCAATCCAGTTCCCTGCTAGTGGCTTGGGAAGGGTGGTGGAGGATGACCCAGGTTTTTGGGCCCTTGCTGCCCTCATGGGAGACCTGAGTGAAACTTCTGGCTCCTGGTTTGGGCCTGGCCTGGTATGGGTCTTTGCAGCAATCTGGGAAGTGAGCTAGTGGATGAAAAAAATCTCTCTCTCTCTTTTCTCTCTCTCTGTCTGTCTCTGTTGCTCCCTCTCTCTCTGTAACTCCACCTTTCAAATAAATAAATAACCCTTTTTAAAAAATTCTCCTTTTTTTATGTTTTGGATTTTGCAACAAAAGCAGATTGAGCGATTTTGTGAGCCATTTTTACCTGTGAATTGATCATATACAAACTACCTTGACGTTTGTTAGGGATGAGCATGAAATAGTTGGACACATAAACAAAGTGAAGAAGGCAGGCCTAGGTGGGTCTCCATTGAGCAGCAGGCTGAGCATTTGGGGGTAACCCAAGCACACTGAGTTCTTGCGCCCAGAGAGTTGCCTAAAGTCACTGTCACAGGAACTAGGCTGATTACAATGCACAGACTCTATCACTGATTTCACTTTGTGTAAACAAATGTTCTTTATCTAGGGCACATTTTTGAGAAGACAAACTCTGGTTGTTGTCACACCCAGAGTCAAAGGAAAGTAAAAGCAGAATCATCCAAAGCACTTCCTCAATGAACAGCAAGTCTATTGTATGTGAGTTCTTTAATTGGCTGTGTGAACCAAATTTCACCTTTGACATTAAATAAAAGTGTGTATTTTCACCTTCCCCACTGCCCTGATGTTTCATGAGATGTAAATACCAAGAGGACATCCATGAAACAAGCAAAACATCCATGTGGGTTGATCCAGAGAGAAGTCAAGCCTGGGCAAGAAGTAATTCATGACTCAGGCAGCACTCAAAAGCGGAAGAGGCTCAGAGAGCTCCATCACAACAGGAAACTCAAAAGGAAGACTAAGAAAATACATTTGATTGACTAGGTAGGGAAAGCTCTAGTTAGGGGTTACGTGTGGTTTCTGATCAATAAAATCTCAGGTTGCATTCTACTTTTTATATTTAACTTTGGTTTGCTTCTTTAGCAAGTTAAAGTACTAGAACTGGCTTGGTCTAGTGGCGTCCAAATTAAAAATAATTTTCAATATGACACAGAGATCTTATCTTTCCTGAAGATTTGTTGGACACAGAGGCATCCTCAGGTTCAAGTGTATTACCCACTCACTCACTATATAACAATCACTGTGTATGGACTGCATCCTTGCCACTACATTATCCCCAGAGCCCATAGCAATACTTGGTTCATATTAAATACTCAATAGATATTTGCTTAATTAAATATTAAGGTGCTGAGGTTCACGTTGGGACTCAGTGGGTTAAGCCACTGCTTGCAATGCCAGCACACAATATTGGAGTGTTGGTTAGAGTCCTGGCTGCTCTGCTTCTGATTCAGCTCCCTGCTAATGCTTCTGGGGAAGTAGTGGGAAAGGCCCGAGCACTTGGGCACCTGCCACTCAAAGGGGAGACTGAGCTGGAGTTCCTGGTCATTGGCTTTGGGCTGGCCCAGCCCCAGCTATTTGTGACCATTTGGAAAATGAACCAGCAGATGGAAGATTTCTTTCTCTCTCTTTTTCTCCCTCTCCCTCTTTCTCTGACCCATATCTCATTTGTCATTTTCTCTTTCAAAATGAATAAATGTTTGCAAAAATAAATATCAAGGTATTTAAAGTTGCTGGGAAATATTTTGAAACTAAAAAAATCAACTTATAAAATATGGTTTACAGGAGTGGAGGTGAACATCAAAATCTTGCAAAAGATGGTTAAATGGTTACAAGATTACACATACATTGCATCTGGGAGTCATATGATATTGATATTCAAAAATGTCTTTGACTTGGAAATTTCAGAATTATTCATTGAGAGCAGGAAGTGGAGGGGATGGTGAATGAGGGATAATAAGTGAGGTACTTTATGCCCCGCTGTTTACAAAGTGAAGTAGTTAACTCTGTCTTTCTATTGCCATCTAGAGAGAAACAGATGTTGTTCTGAATACCCATCAAATAAAATCACAATGTAAAGTTCTAAGATCATTGATTTAAAAATTTCAAATAAGTGGCAGACAGTGTGGCATAGCAGATAAAGCCACTGCCTGCATTGCCAGCATCCCATATGGATACCGGTTCCAGTCCCAGTTGCTCCATTCCTAATCCAGCTCCCTGCTAATGTGCCTCGGAAAGCAGCAGAAGATAGCTCAAGTCCTTGGGCCCCTGCACCCTTGTGGGAGACCTGGATGAAGCTCCTGGCTCCTGGCTTCAGCCTGGCTGAGCCCTGTGGTTGCAGCCATTTGGGGGAGTGAACCAGTGGATGAAAGTGCTCTCTCTCTCTCTCTCTCTCTGTCTTTCCCCCTCTCTTTTTAACTCTGATTTTCAAATAAACAAATGAAGATTTAAAAAACAATTAAAAATAAAATTTTCAAATAAGTTTGATCAGTCTAGCACAGGCAGGGGACTTAAAAACATTCATGAAAAATCAAAACAAAAGGTAAGTTTGGGTGCTGATGCTGTGGTACAGTGGGTTAAACCACTGTCTGCAGTGTCAGCATCCCATATGGGCGGCAGTGTGAGTCTCAGCTGTTCCGCTTTGGATCCAGCTCCATGCTAGTGGCCTGAGAGGACATCAGGAGATATGCAAGTCCTTGGGCTCCTGCATCCACAAAGAAGACCTAGATGAAGCTCCCAGCTCCTGGCTTTGGCCTGGCCCACCCCTGGCCATTGCAGCCATTTGGGGGAGTAAACCAGTGGATGGACCATTTCTTTCTCTCTCTCTCTCACTCTCTCTCTCTCTTTCTGTAATTCTGACTTGCAAGTAAACAAATCTTCCAAAAAGAGATGTTTGTTTTGATGCAAAAAGAAAGGGATCTTGGGGCCGGTACTGTGGTATAGTGGGTAAAGCCACCACCTGTTGTGCCAGCACCCCACTTGGGTGCCAGTTCGAGTCCTGACTGCTCCACTTCCGATCTGACTCTCTGCTATGGCCTGGGAAAGCAGTGGAAGATGGTCCAAGTGCTTGGGTCCCTGAACCAGTGTGGGAGACCTGGAAAAAGCTCCTGGCTCCTGGCTTCCATCAGCTCAGCTCCCGCCACTGCAGCCATCTGGGGAGTAAATTAGTGGATGAAAGACCTCTCTCTCTCTCTCTCTCTCTCTCTCTCTCTCTCTCTGCCTCTCTGTAACTCTGCCTTTCAAATAAATAAATAAATATTTTTTAAAAACTAAAATAAAATGACTGTGGTTAGAAATTGAACTAACCGGGGCCGGCCCCATGGCTCACTTGGTTAATCCTCTGCTTGCAGCGCCAGCATCCCATATGGGCGCCGGTTCTGGTCCTGGCTGCTCCTCTTCCAGTCCAGCTCTCTGCTGTGGCCTGGGAAGGCAGTGGAGGATGGCCCAAGTACTTGGGCCCCTGCACCCACGTGGGAGACCAGGAAGAAGCATCTGGCTCCTGGCTTCGGATCAGTGTAACTCCAGACGTAGTGGCCATTTGGGGAATGAACCAACAAAAGGAAGACCTTTCTCTCTCTCTCCTTCACTGTCTAACTCTGTCAAATAAAAAAAAAATTTTTTTAAAAGAAATTGAATAACCTCGTACTAGGAAAATGTAAACTAAAAATAAAATCAGATGTAGAAATATGAATATCAAACAAAATAGAATTCAAGAACATTGGGTGGATCAGGTGTGAAACATGACCCAGTTCTCACTTGAAGTAAAAATTCTTGGAGACCAAAGACATTTTTCTTTACTGATGAGAAGACATAGGGAAAACTGGGGTTTCTCATTTCCATTAGTCCTCTGGCATACCATATCCACATGCGACCCTTAGAAGGGTGACATCACCCGAAGAACAGGAGAGAAACTAAGCCAGTGCAGAAGACAGAATGGAACAATGGAAATGCTCTGAATCTGTGGTTCATTGTTGAATCACTGAATTCATTCTTGAGCCAAGATAATCATTTTATAAGTACATTTTCAATATTATTTCATCCATTGACCTCAAGATTTCATGTTCCATGCAATTAAAATAATCCCAACTGAAGCATGAACTTAGAGCAAAGTACTCCTTCCCTTTATTTGCTTGACTTCTGAGTATTGCTTTTTTCTCCCATGTTCCCTGAGCTGACCAATTTTCTTTCTTGTGGCCGTGTCCTGTCTGTGAATATGTCAGGCACATTTTTCCTACTGGAGTCCCGTGAAACGCACGAGTTCCAAGAGTGAGTTATAGGCATGCCACAAAGTGAATGCCTTCAGCTCTCAGGGTGTCCAAGGGGGCCTGGGGCAGCCAGAAGCCCTCGCTTTCTGGTCTTCAGGAATCTGGATCAAGCTCCAGGGGAGAGGCCCACAGGGAGAGCATCTGGCACGTGTCCGCAGTTGGCACGTTACCAGTGCTCTGGAAGTTTCCTGTGTTTTTTTTCCAAGCCACCAACTCTTCCAAGAATAACCATACCTGATGTCCAGCACCCTTGAATAGTCTTGCCTACTTCTGAGATGCATTTAAGTTGAATGCATCTGTGATTGGCATCTATTTTAGTGCATTCTTTGGGGACTATCACAGAATACTACAAGCAGGGTAAGTTTTACAAAAAAAGAAACTCATTACCCACAGTCCAAGAGTATGGTGCCAGCATCTGGCAGGGTCTTCAGGCTACATGATGACAAAGCAGAAGGGAGTCACACGGAGAGAGAGTGTATGTGTGAGGCAGAGGAAGAGTGTGGGAGGAAAGAAAGGCTGAGGGAGACCCTGCTTGGATAACAACCCACTCTAGCAGTTACAGACCTACATCCAGTAGAACAGTCTTAATCTCTCTTAAAGACGCCTCCTCCCAATGCTGTGCCATTGATAGTTTAACTTCAATGTGGGTTGTGGAGGAGACCTTTGAATCATGGCTGGTTCTTTCTCCCCAAGTTAGCTTTGGGAAATTGATCCACACTGCCGTGTGCAGTAGGGCTGCCTTTGTGTTTGAGGAAACTCAAACATCATCTGAAAAGCTCTTCGTTGCCCTGGTGGCAGCAGTGTCTCTAGTTCTGAGAGCAAGCTGTCCCATTACAATTGTATAATGCATATGCTTCCCTGCCAAATGGCTTTTCCCACTGTGCTGCTCCTAACTACTTGGGGCTTTAAGAGACACGGAGGTTAGAAATCAGCTTATAACTTCTCTAAGGAAGATAACATGAACTGGGACTCTTCTTCCATAGCCTTACCCATCTACCAGACCTCTCTTGGCAGTTTGTTTCCATGTGTTATGGAAAAGTCCAATAGGTCTACCAAGTCCTGGAAGGGCAAATGAAATAAAATAAGGATGCAAAGCACATTGGGGGGTGGTGTCTTGGGAGATGGCAAAGCAGGAAACTCAAAGAATAGATCCACCACCCAAAGAGCTGTTACCTTGGCAAAAATGCACAGAATCTGCTTATTTTAGAATTCTGAAGTCTAGAGGCTGCCATTGTGACACAGCAGGTTAAGTCACTGCTCACTCTGCTGGCATTGCATATCATGGAGCATCAATTAGAGTCCTGGTTGCTCTACTTGGGATCCAGCTCCCTGCTAATGTCCTGGGAAGGCAGTGGAAGATGGACCAAGTGCTTGAGCCCCTGCCATCCATGTGGGAGACCCAGGTAGAGTTTTTGGCATCTGGCTTCAGACTGGCCCAGCCCCATCCAGCTGTTACAGCTATTTGGGGAATGAACCAGCAGATGGAAATCTCTCTCTCTCTCTCTCTCTCTCTCTCTCTCTCTCCTTTTGAATAAATAAGCATTTTTTAAAAGGATTCAAAATTTAGTAGAATAACTGTAGCAACCAAGAAAGTTCTGGTGCAGACAAAAGCAGCTGAATTTCAATGAGAAGTAGCGTGATACTGCTGGTTTCCTGCCTTTTGTCTGAATTCCTCACCACTGTAGCAGCCTAGATCCTAGTGTGTTTCCCTGGTACCAAGACAGGACAATAAGAACCTTGCTTTTAAAGTTCAGTAGGTGGGAGCAGGTCTTTAGTCTAGCAGTTAAGATGCCTGTGTCCCATATCTGAGTGTTTGGGTTTAATTCTTAGCTCTGGCTCCTAATTCCTGGTTCCTGCCACACAGACCCTGGGAGGCAAGGAAGATTTCCAAAGTGATTGGGTTCCTGCCACCCACATGGGAGACCTGGACTGTGTCCCCAGCTTCTAGCTGTACCCTAGCCAGATCCCAGCTTTTGCAGGCACTCAGCAAGTGAACCAGCAGATGAGAGTGTGCTCTCTCTCTCTCTCTCTCCCTCTTTCTCTTTTTGTGTATCTTTTACCATCAAGTAAATGAATAAATAATTTACCATTTAAATAAATTAAAACTGATTTAAAATAAAAGTTAATAAACTGAAATTCAGTGGTTGTGTATTTTTACCTGTGCATAAGTCTCTTATGGACCATGGCAGAGGCTGACAGAAGTTGTAAGAATGAATGTGAAATTGAAAAGTATAATAACTAAAATTAAGCATACACCAGAGTAATTCAATAGCAGATCTGAACAAGCATGAGAAATAATCCACAAGCTTGAAGATAAAACAGTTGAATGTATCCATGCTGAGGGACAGAAAAAAAATAATGTAGAAAAATAAATAAAGCCTATGGAACACTATAAGCACATTAAACTTATGTACTAGAAATCCCCAGAGGGAAAAAGAAATAGGAAGATGAAAAAAGGATAATTTTAAGAAATAATTATTTAATAAAAATTAAATTTTTTGGATGAATCCACACATCCAAAAAGCTCAAGAATTACAAGAGACTTATATCAAGGCACATTATAACTAAATGGCCAAAACCAGAAACAAAAACAGAATCAGTAAGAGAGAGGTGAATTTTCACATATAAGATGAATAGACAATTTCAAATCTTCATGTATGCAAGAAATTAGAGAGTAGTCTACCCAAAGTACTGAAAGAAATAAGCTACTTACAGAAATTCTGTATCTAGCAAAAGTATATTTCTAAAACTAAAAGAGAGGGGCCGGTGCTGTGGTCTGGTGGGTAAAGCTGCCACTTGCAGTGCTGGCATCCCATATGTGCACTGATTCGAGTCCTGGCTTCTCCATTTCTGATCCAGCTCTCTGCTGTGGCCTGGGAAAGCAGTGGAAGATGGCCCAAGGACTTGGGCCCCTGCACCCATGTAGGAGACCAGAAGAAGCTCCTGGCTCCTGGCTTTGGATCAGAACAGCTCCCGGCCATTGTGGCCTCTTGGGGAGTGAACCAGCAGATGGAAGACACCTCTCTCTCTCTCTCTCTCTCTCTCTCTCTCTCTGTAAATCTGACTTTCAAATAAATAAATAAATCTTTTAAAAAGAAAACTGAAAGAGAAGTTAAGACAATCACAAAAGCTGAGACAGTTCATCACTAGTAGACCTGCCTTACTAGAAATACTAAAAAGAATTCCTCAGGTTGAAATTAGAATATATTAGACAGTAATGCAGTCATATGAAGAAATAAAGAACTCTGGTAAAGATAACTACATAGGCAAACATAAAAATCAGTATTATTAAAGCATTAGTTTATAGCTCTCTTTTCACTCCCTATATATGACAAATGCAATCAACAGACTATCAAGATGACATCCATCAAAAGATATTTACACCAGAAATTAAAGGATGGTTAATAAAAATCAAACAGGGGCTGACGCCATGGCTCACTTGGTTAATCCTCTCCCAGTGGCACCGGCATCTCATATGGTGCCGGTTCTAGTCCCAGTCCCTCCTCTTCCAATCCAGCTCTCTGCTGTGGCCCAGGAAGGCAGTGGAGGATGGCCCAAGTGCTTGGGCCCCTGCACCCACATGGGAGACCAGGAGGAAACACCTGGCTCCTGGCTTCGGATCTGCACAGCGCACTGGCCATAGCAGCCATTTGAGGGGTGAACCAAAGGAAGGAAGACCTCTCTCTGTCTCTCTCTCTCTCTCTCTCTCCCTGTCTAACTCTGTCAAATAAATTTTAAAAAAATCAAACAAGCAAGAGAAAAAGAAAAAAGTGATTGTCTCAATTGATATGGCAAGAAAATTGAACAAAATCCAATGTCTTTAATGAAAAAAAATTCAGAAATATGAGCATGGAAGATAACTTCCTCAACATGAAAGAGCATTTATTAAATATTAAAACCTCATAGTTATGATGTAAATCTGAAATATTTCCCCTTACGATCAAGAACAAGAATTCTCACCACTGCTATTCAAAATTGTACTAAAGATTCCAACAAGAGCACTCAAACATGAGAAAGAACGAAAAGATAGTAAGAGTTACCTAAATTAGAAAATGAGAAATAAAACTGTCTTAGATGACATGATCTCATGTATAGAAAATCCAAATGAATTCTCCCTCCCCGCCTTCTCTCCCTCTCTCTCTCTCTCTCACACACACATACACACACACACACATTAAAAGAGACAATATACAAATGCAACAGTTTCAGGCTACTGAATCACACACAAAAAATTCAACTTTATCTCTATAAACCATCAAATAACAATATGAAAAGAAAATCTAGAAAAAATTCTAAACACAATAGCATCCAAAAGAATAAAATTCCTTGAGTAAATTTAACCTAAGAGATAAAATACTTATACACCAAAAACTAGTTAAATATTGCCAAAGAGAAGAAAAAGGGCTCAATAAATTGAAAGATACTACATGTCTGTAATTAATAAACATTATTAAGATAACAATATTACCCAAAGCAATGTACAGATTTAACAGAATAGCTATCAAATGTCTCGTAATTTTTTTTCAGAAGTGTAAAGACCAATCCTTAAATTCACATGTATTTGCAAAGGGCCCCCAAAAGCCAAAATGATCTGGAAAATGAAGAAACTTAGAGGCTTTACATTTCCTGATTTCAAAACTTACAATAAAGTTCTAAGAATCAAACAATGGATTGCCAGACAGCCTTTGAAGAAAGAAGGGCGCTTCTGTACTTCATAGCACTGCGGATAGATGGGAAGCTATGCTAAGTTAAATAATCCAAGCATAGAAACACAAATATTGTATGACTCATTTATAGGTAGAATCTAAAGAAGTCAACCACATAGAAACAGAATAATAAGGCAACCGACTGGCGTGGAGGAGGAAGAAGAGGAAAGATCGATGTTGATCAAAAGGAACAGTACCAGTTAGACTAGAAGAATAAATTTTAGTGATCATTACACTATATGTGACTAAGGCTAATAGTGATGTATTGTAAGCTTCAAAGTTACTAAAAAATAAATTTTTAATATCCTCACTTTTAAAAAGTGATAAATTGGTGAGGTGGTGATGAATATGTGAATTAACTTGACTGATACCTTTGACAATGTGTATGTAGATGAAAATATATCAATTTTACCCCATAAAGAGACACAATGACTATTTGTTAACTAAAGTAGTTTTTAAATTTTTAATTAAAGTTGTTGAAGGGTGACACTGGCATAGGATGGACATATAGATGAAGGAACATAATTCAGAGTACAGATAGTGACTTTTACTTAGATGGCCAGCGATTTTTCTCAAGCATCCAAGGCTATTCCATGGGAAAAGAACAGCTTCTTCAGCAAGTGGTACTGGGACACCTGGATATCCCCAGACAAAAGGATGAGGTTTGGAATCTATTCTTGGTTTGTCTCATACCATATACAAAAACTCACTCAAAATGGAACAACACCCTACACAGGAAGACTAAAACCATCAAATTCTTAGAAGAAAATAGAGTTAAGTCTTCATAACTTTGGATTTGGCAATAGATTCTTAAATATCACAGGAAAAACCAAGCAACTAAAGAAAAAAGAGATTAATTGAACTTTATCAAAGCTAAAAATTTTGTGCATCAGAGGACATTACCAGAAAAGGTGAAAACCTACAGAATGAGAGACATATTTTCTTATCGCGTATCTGACAAGTATCTAGCATTCAAATCTCCTAAGGGAATTATTACAACCCAACAACAAAAAGAAAACCCAATTTGAAAATGGGAAATGATATAAATGGTCATTTCTCCAAAGAACAAGTACAGATAGCCAAAAATCTCATGGAAAGATGCTCAACACCATTAGCAACTAAGGCAATGAGAATCAAAACTATAAAAATGAGGCACTGCTAGGGTGGGTGGGACACTGAGGCACCACGCCCACTGGAATGGCTGTAACAAAACAAAAGCCAAAGTGAAAATAACATGGATTGGTTCAATCACCATGGAGAGCAATTTGGAAGTCCCATCAAAATGTTAGACACATTGGACGGCGCCGCAGCTCACTAGGCTAATCCTCCGCCTTGCAGCGCCAGCACACCGGGTTCTAGTCCCGGTCGGGGCGCCGGATTCTGTCCTGGTTGCCCCTCTTCCAGGCCAGCTCTCTGCTGTGGTCAAGGAGTGCAGTGGAGGATGGCCCAAGTGCTTGGGCCCTGCACCCGCATGGGAGAACAGGAGAAGCACCTGGCTCCTGCCATCGGGTCAGCACGCGGCAGCCATTGGAGGGTGAACCAATGGCAAAAAGGAAGACCTTTCTCTCTGTCTCTCTCTCTCACTGTCCATTCTGCCTGTCAAAAAAAAAAAAAATGTTAGACACAGCCACCATGTGTAGTGTAGCAGTAAAGATGCCACTTGCAATTCACACAACTCATATCAGTGGCTGAGTTCAAGTCCTGGCTCCCTTTCTGATCTCAGTTTTAAGCGAGTGCATGCACCCCAGGAGGCAGCAGATGATGGCTCAAGCAGTTGGGTCCCCTACCACTCACGTGGGAGACCCAGGTGGAGCTCCAGGCTTTTTGGCTTTGGCCTGGCCCAGCTCCAGCATTCACAAGCATTCACAAGCATTTGAGAGTGAATGAGGGGATGGAAGATCTTTCTGTGTCTGTGTCTGTGTCTGTCTCTGTCTTTCTCTACCTTTCGAATAAATCAATCAAAAACATTTTGAAGTGGAACATAGAATTACCTTACACTCAGCAGTTACACTCCTATACACATAACCAAAAGAACTGAAAATGAGTATATAAATAAACACTTATACAGAAATTTTCTTATCATCACAGCTCACAATGGTGGAAAACTGTAGCCAATATACATATATATATTTGACAGGCAGAGTGGACAGTGAGAGAGAGAGAGACAGAGAGAAAGGTCTTCCTTTGCTGTTGGTTCACCCTCCAATGGCCGCCGCGGCTGGCGCGCTGCAGCCAGCGCATTGCGCTGATCCAGAGCCAGGAGCCAGGTGCTTCTCCTGGTCTCCCATGCGGGTGCAGGGCCCAAGCACTTGGGCCATCCTCCACTGCACTCCCGGGTCATAGCAGAGAGCTGGCCTGGAAGAGGAGCAACCAGGACAGAATCCGGCGCCCTGACCGGGACTAGAACCCAGTGTGCCGGCGCCGCAGGCGGAGGATTAGCCTAGTGAGCTGCAGTGCCAGCCCGTAGCCAAAATATAGAAGCAACACAAATATCCATCAATAGAGAAATGAATACACACATTATGGTATGTACATACAATGAACTATTATTTGATCATAGAAAGGAATGGAATACTGATACATTCTACAAACATAGATGAACTTCATAAACATTATGCCATGTGAAAGAAGCCAGATAAAATAGGTCATAGATTACACAATTCCATTTATGTGGAAGAGCCAGAAATCAGATTGATGATTGCTAGGCTCTTGGGCTGGAAAGGGAGCAGTGAGACTTACTTGTTTAAAGGATATTGGATTTTATTTGGGGGTGATGAAAAGATTTGGTAGGTGATGGTTTGCACGATATTGTGTGTGTCCTAATTGTCTCTGACTTGTTCCCTTTATAGTGGTTGCCTTTATGTTGTACGAATTTCCCCTCGATTAAACAATCACAACAAAAACACCTCTGCCAATCAGGATGGCGGCCATCTGCAGTTCACATCTCCCATAAATTCTGCAAATACCACAGAGGTCCTCCTCATCGCTCTCATTTGTCTTCAGAGGTGACTCCTAGGTCCAAGGGCCATAGGGTCCCATGCATGATGGGAGAGCAAAGTGAATCCATGTCGCGTCTAGGATGAACGCTGATGAGATAAAGCATTTACTGAGCCATATCTTTTTCCCTCCTTGAGATATATAGAAAAGCATCAGCTGCCATGGGAGTGCCTTATCTTATCTTATCTACCCTTCTCATACGCAGGGGAGCAGCCTCAGTGCGATGCGCCTGAACAGAGAAAGTTGATACTGAAATAAAAATAACAAGAAGCTGCTAAGCACAGACGTTTCTCAAGTAAGTGGAGACAGCCCAAACTCTTAGGCAGTGTCCCTTCCTGGTGGGTGAGTGGCGGAGAATAATTTGATAATTAAAAGGTAAGGAAAAGCATAGAATGAAGTATTTTTTTTCACAGCCAGTGTTGTCATTTTTGCCTTGCAATGCTACCTCCTCTGTAGATCAAAGATAGACAAACACCATGCGGGGAGAGGATGGGAAGGCAAACCCACCCGTGGAAGCCAAGAGCACCCTTTGACACTTCCCTCCGAGAGCCAGAGCGTCCCCATTTGGAATATCAATGTTTCTGAAAACTTTGGATAATGACCAATGTAAAGAGGAGAAAAGTGCTTTCTTCCCAGTGGGGTTTCTTATCTGCAGTGACCTACAGCGCCTTCAGATGGGGCTGTGGGCTCTAGTTCTCAGGATCTGAGAAAAGAATGCGGCTGCCGTGGGGTGGGGGGGTGGGGGGGTGGGAGTGGGTGGGAGGAAGGCAGGATGTGTGTGTGTCTGAGTGAGTGTGTGTGTGTGCTCTTGCGCTCCGGAGCCCAATGGTTTAATATGCAAATGGCCTCACGATTTTGCGTGGAGGATCAGGTTTGCTGTTTTCAGTATCCGTCTACTCTTGTGCCCTTCCCATCTGAGTTTATTTTCAACAGGACTGTCGATGTGACAAGGGCTTTGTGTGGGGAATTCAGGCGAATGAAAGGGCCAGGGAGACCCAGTGGAGGGAACGAACTTTGGGGGGGTCAGTGGGGTGAGCTTACAATAAATGTGTGGCATTGTCCGTATTAAGGACATGCTCTCAGCGGGGTGTCCTGAGCTGGGCCCATAGCGCTCAGGCCCGTTTTATTCAACACTGAAATACCTATAGGGAGAGATCTTAGGGAGCAAAGAGAAACTTCGGGAAGGCAAAGGCCTGCACCTTCCAGCACCAGACCATTCCCCACAGAAGCACAAAGACCTGTTTCTTTGCTAATTACAGAGAAGAAAGTGCCTGTGCATAACCCAAAATTAATTGATTAATTAACCAATGCATTAAAAGAAGAGATTCCCCTAGCGGTTGTTGGTTTTTTTTTTTTTTCTTCTTCTTCTTTTCTCTCACTTTTTTTTTTTCCCCACTCTCAGAGGCACAATCCAGGTCATTGAAAGCTGCAGAGAGAAACAGTTTCTTCACAGTGTTTGAAAACAGCCTTTGTCTCCATGGAAGTGGCACAGGCCCTCTGCGGTTTCTTTCCAGAAAACATTTACCTACCTCCAAGGGGGTTGTGTGTGTGCGTGTGTGTGTGTGTGTGTGTGTGGATTAAATGAAGGAAAGCGCTTTCTGAGCGCAGAGTTAGGGCTAAATAAATAAGAGTGGTTGTTTGTGCGTGTGGTTCGTCTGTGCCTCAGTCATTAGGAGGTCAGGGAGAAGGAGGGGCGGGTGCAAGGAGAGGCTGTCCCAGCTGAGGTGCAAATCAGATTAGAGGGAAAAGGGAGGCGGGAGGGGACTGACATCATGGGGTGGGGGGGAGGACACAATGTCACCCTTCAGGGCAATTAGACGGCGGAGAGGGGGCATTTGTAAAACCACAGTCAGGGTGGCTCCAAAAGACCAAAATCAGACTACAGTCACCCCTGCATGCTCTCATTCTGAATTTTTTAAAAGCCACATGAGTTTGCCTAGATGCAGCTTGAAGCAAGGAGACTGAAATCCATGAAATATTAAAAAATCTCAGCACTGAGTTATGTGCTGCAGACTGTCAGGATCTTTGGACACTGGAGGAGAAGCCGGACGCCATCCATTCACACACGGAAACCATTTAAAACAAGTCCGAGCAAAATGAAGACATGGTGGCAACAGGGGCTCAGCGGAAGAAGAAATTAGCACTGCAGGCCGGGCCAGGTGTGTCCTCTGGGAGAAGACACAGGAGATAGTGGTGACCTTGAGTTTGAGAAAAAAGGTTTCAGGAAGTTGAATTCTGGGGAGGAGTGCATAGGGGTTTGGATGTACAGAGTGTGTGACAGGGAGATCAGCTAGAAATCTAAGGTTATGATGTATAAGGTGATGGTGATGGTGATGTGTGTCTTTATCCATCAGAGGTGCTGCAATCGCATTGGAAACAGGTTTTTTTTGTTGTTGTTTGGTTGGTTTTGACAGGCAGAGTGGACAGTGAGAGAGAGAGACAGAGAGAAAGGTCTTCCTTTGCCGTTGGTTCACCCTCCAATGGCCACCGCAGCCGGCGCACCGTGCTGATCCGATGGCAGGAGCCAGGTACTTCTCCTGGTCTCCCATGGGGTGCAGGGCCCAAGTACTTGGGCCATCCTCCACTGCACTCCTGGGCCACAGCAGAGAGCTGGCCTGGAAGAGGGGCAACCGGGACAGAATCCGGCGCCCCAACTGGGACTAGAACCCGGTGTGCCGGCACCGCAAGGCAGAGGATTAGCCTAGTGAGCCGCGGCGCCGGCCTGGAAACAGGTTTAATCCGGAGTTGGGTGTTGTGGTGCAGCGGATTAAGCTGGAGCTTGCAACACCTGTATTCCATATCAGAGCGCCAGGTTAAGCGCCAGCCTTTCTGCCTCCATTCCAGCTTCCTGCTAATGCACCTGCGAAGGCGACTGATCGTGGCCTGAATAATTGGAATCTTGCCACCCACTTGGGAGATCTGCATGGTGTCCTAAGCTCCTGGTTTTAGCCTGGCCCAGCCCCAGCTGTTGTGGGTACTTGGGGGAGTGAAACAACAAATGAAAGATCTCTCTCTCTCTCTCTGTGTGTCTTTTAAATGAATAATAAAATCCTTCTTAATCAAAAAATAAGGTTTAATCCAATGTCAATTCTAGAAAATTTATGAGAGAACTTCAAAATGTTTATGGAAAAATGGAATCAAAAGATAAGTTTACTTTGGCAGAAAACATTTGAAATCCATGTGTAGTTTTTTTTTCATAATATGTATTTCCCATGAACTTTTTGAAAATCACTCATACAACAGAGGTGACCAACTGGAACTGGAGTTTAGAGAAACAAGAAGAAGTCTGCAGAACTCTAGGATTTTGTCATGGGAAACTGCAGAGTAGTGACAGCATGAGAAGAAATGTGGAACTGGAAGAAAAGCTCCTATATTGAAGGGGAAGAGAGTTTTAATTTAACTCATGTGGAGTCAGAGGCAAGGCACAGGGGCTGGGCCGTATTGTACAGAAGAGGAATCCATTGCATTGGAGAAGAGGAAAATATCAAGAGGTGAGCAGCGGTAATCAAATGAACTGTGGGCACATTTTGGGAAGACAGTAAGAGTTATTAATTACACCTCTAGGGAAAACAAGGAGGAGGAAGCTACACAATGTTTCCGGTATTGCGGTCTTGGGGAGGAGTTAACTCAAGAACAGAGTCGGGATATGCATACTTGGCCCTGAGTGTTCTGCCATGAGCCTACCACCCAGGAATTATTGGGGTTATTCTCTCTCCATGGCCCTCTCTTTATGAAACAGGGAAGACCCACATGTAAATGACGTCAAGGGAAATGTGAGGAATTGGAGTGTAGCTCATTCCATTGTGAGAGGAGGTTATGGGAGGATTGTTGAAGGGATTTGTACCACATATTAAAGATGAGATTTATGAGGAGGAGAATTTAGGCTACATGTGTAGAGGGGAATAAATAGGTCCTCATGGATTCTGCTGAGTTTTCCCATTTCCTGTTGACTGTAGTTATGATCATTGCAAATGATAAACCCACTTACATTTTTGGTATCCATATTACCTCATCTGATGCTATGAAAAAGCCCTAGAAAGGAGGATGAGAGAATGAAACCAATGGGACTTACTATCAAAAGTACTGCAAGGGAGCCTGCATGAGAGACCAGATTTAGTACTTGCTGTGGGCAGAAGCCAAGTCTGAGCCATCATTATAGTGCACAGCACATAAGAGATACTGAAAAATGAGTCAGCATAAATTTAAAATTTGGTCCCTCCAATGAGCAGTCAGCGAAGGCAGCATGCTACCAGGCTGCCTCTTCCTGGGCAAATGGTGCAGTTACACTATGTGATGGTTTTAGAATATCCGCTTAGCTGAATAAGAACCCAAAGTTGAACACATGCTGCTACCAGTGCATAGCAAGGCCATGGAGAGTGGACTTCACTTATCCTCTTGGTTGTTGTGGTTGAGTTAGCATAGAGAGTAGGGAGGCACAAGATAGAGGCTAGCTAGGACCTGATGTGGAGTGTGCCCACTGTCCAGGATGTTGGGTCAAACAAATGGATTACTAATGTCAATGCATAAAATCCAAATCACCTCTATTGGTTACTCTCAACTCTACCCCCTGTAATGTCCTTGACTTGATATTAGTTAGCTCACTCTTTAACAAACATTAATTGTACTCCTACATGAGGTCTTCAAAAAGCTCATGGAAACCTGTATTACCCTCCAAAAAACTATGCATGTGCTTTCAAAAAATAATGGGAGCTTTAAAACAATAAATGCCTTTTAATTCAATTTTTCTATGGTTTTTAAAGTACTCTCCTGGGAGTACATATGTTCCAGGAATGTAATGTTAATGATTCCATACAAATAGGATGCTGAACTCTGTTGGGAAGTGCAGTCATGTAGATAGGCAGTGCAGTAAGCTCTCTCTGATCTAAAGCATCATGGGATACAGCAGAAGCCCATACAATTAGCGGTTGTGCCAATTACCAAGACTTCCATGCCGTCCCCTCATCATTTTTCTCTGTATCATAGAAGCCTGTTGCTGCTGAAATGGCGGTGATGTCTGTTACACTGTCAGTGAGATGACAGGGAACAACACCCAGGGATCAACAGATCTGACAGGTGTCACCATCCAAGGAAAGGGGAAGGCAAAGAACTGTTAAGCTAAATAAGCCCTCTCTCAATGGCCTCCCTAAAATCTTGCCAGCAAGTGGAGCCTTCACTGCAGACCTAGGAAGAAAAGCAGCATTGCAATTTGCAGGGGAACCTTCTGCTAACAATGCAGCTGCTGGGGCTCAGCCAACTTCCAGGGTGGCTGCCCAGCCAAGTCTTTGATTAATGATGGCATTGCAAGCAAGATGAGAACTCCATTGAAAGGGCCTTGGCTTTCAACAGAAGCCTTGACTAAGCAGAAAACAGAGAGATGACCAACTGTGGTGTCCCAAATATCACTGATATAGAATGTCAACAGGGAATCCACTAAGAAGACCCATCTGAAGTTGTAGGCAGGAGCAGAAATTGATTGGGAGAGAAATGGCATCATCATTTGGGATATTTAAAACTGCTACCTTCATTGTATATGAAAAGCACACTAGCTGGAGGGTTCTCATTTTTAGATGAAGAAGACTAAGAACCAGATCCTAAGGAACTTATTCATGAACACAGGTAGGTTCATGGTAGATCCAAAACTACATTCTGATCTCTCTCCTCTCTGCTGCACAGTTTTCATAAAACTCGGCAAGATCTTATATCCAGGCAACAGTTCTCACTTTATAAGCCTGGAAACTCTTCAGAGACATAGGTAACTTTCAATGTTTCCAGTCATCATTAGTTGCTGAATATCATCAGATAATTTTTCTTTTTTGCAAGAGCTGTCATATCCCCTAAGTTTTTTCATGTTTGAGAATGGCTGCTGGCTCCCTTTATTTGTGGACAACTTGGCTGGGTATAATATTGTTGACTCATACGTCCTTCTTGAGACTTGAAGATATTAACCAATTTTCTTAGAGCATTGCATACTATTTGTGGAGAAGCCTGAGACATACATTTTTTCTGCTTTATAGAATATATGATATTATTTCCTAGGTAGTTTTTTCTTTCAGATTGAGTTTCTGTAACATAACTTGCATATGTCCAGTACTGATTGCATATGTTAACTTCTTCTTGAGAGTGGTCTCTAAAATCTGCAGATTCAGTTCTTTATTTTAGTGAAATTTCCATTTTCACATATATTTTCTATTCTATTACTTGGCTTCTTTACTTGAAGAATAGCAATGATCCCTCCGAGCTCTGAGACCAAATGGAGAATAAATCAAGTAGGGGCATTATTATTACTGTCTTTGGTAAAGGGTAGAATGTAGGGTGGAGTAAGAGTTCCATGTTCCTTTCTTCCTGGAAACTCTGGCTCAAAGAGGAATCTTCATGCAGTGACTAAGTCCAGGAACAAGTAGAAAAACAGAAGAGCCAGGACGATGTGGCAACAGAAGCCCTTTCCTAGTTACTTCTGCCTGGATGAGCTCATTTTCTGGCAAGATAAAAGACATCTAGACAACAAAGTTATGAGATATCTTCCACTTTCCTCCAATTCTAAACTGTAAGTTATCTGATAGAACAAAGCAATGCTGACCCTGTCCACTGCCTATTTACTACTATCCAGCATTGGCCTGGACATCTGGTCTAAACACCCAACATTTGTCAACCCCCCCCAAAAAAAAAACCCTGGGAGTCATAAACTTGATCTAGTGATTTTTCAAGCTTTAAAATAAAAAAAAAATGCCAAATATCCTATCACCGTAAAATTTATGTGGCCAGTATTTAGTTTGGATGACTCAGCATTTTGTTTACAGAGCTATTGGAATGCTAGTAACACCAAGGCTAAGATTCTCTGGCTCCAGTAGGTCCCTGTGGAGAGGGTCATTCGGGTGGCTCAGAGCAATGCAAGAGGGTGGACAGGTATGGAGGATGAACACACACTAGGTGCACCTTGGAGCCATGGCATTACCATGTCAGTGACCTTAGATTTGTCCTTGCACTCCTTGGAAGCTTGGTGTTCTCACCAGCAAGATGGTCAACCAACACCACATGGTGGTGTTGTGAGAATTAGGTACAAGAAGTTAACAGCAAACATTTAGGATGGCACTTAACAGGCATTCAAGCAGTGGTGTCTATTATTATTTGTCAACTTGAGATGCCTGGTTCTGTCATCTTCTCCTTACCTAGAGTCTCCAGTTCTATCTCTGCCCTTTGGTGTGGGACAGAGGGAAGAAGGACACTAATGTAGGTGACCAAACAGTTACACAGTAGAACTTCTTCCCAATAGACCTTCCTAAACTGCCCTGCTACCTAAGTTATATACCCCAATTGTCCCACAAGCATATGATGTGATACAGAATGAAGGAACCTGCTCCTTCCTCCAAATGACACAGGATTAGATGTTATTTTCAAAGAGATGAAGGAGGTTTATTATATTTGTCCTCCAAGAGGCACTACCTTGTCGCACACTTTGTCCCAAGATATTCCACAATGCTGTGAGACTGATTCTGTAACCTTTGCTTGCCCATCCCCTGTTTTGTTTTTGTTTTTATATAAAAAGTGGTTTATGGCACTCACAGTTTCTGAAGCCACGAATCTAAATAGCATGGTGCTGGCTCTGATGGGATCCAGCCTGGCTGTGTCACATCACGGCAGATGTGTCATGGTGGCAGCACCTGTGAGAGCAATCACACATCAAGATAAGAAGCCAGAGAGCATGGAGGGGCCAGGCTTGCTCTTTTGTAACAATACACTCTCTGGAGACATAACTCATTCTGAGAGAATTACAGTAATTCCTTCAGAGAGTGACGCTTCCAATGACTAAATCATCTCCCACTAGGCTCCTTCTCTTTAAAGTTCCACCACCCACCAACGTCACCACACTGGACACCAAGCTTTCAACACATGAACCTTCCGGGGATGCATTCAAACCATATACAAGGCATAGCCATCTCCTATTGGATGTCCTGGGAGACTGTGGATTTGTTCATTCTTTGAAGGCCAGTTTCCAGATCCCAGCATCTCTGAAATCATCCCAACTCATCACCTACAATTTGTCTAGGTCCATGATCTGACTCAGCCCCATAAAGGGTTTTATGACACAATCAACCTTAGTAAAAGAATCATTGAGTCCCCTTGGCATGGGTCAGCCACAGCAGGTGAGCCTTGCTCACTACGCAACCAGACTAGACTGTCCCCATGTGGAAGAGGAGGTTCTTTCAAAACCACCGACAGCCATCCAGATGATAAGGTTGGCACCAATTACAAACTGAATCTTGCTTAGAAAAAAAAAAAAAAACCTCCAAAGGCTGTGGACGCTGAATTCCCTCTGAAGACAAGGCAGCTCTTAGATTCTGCATGACTGCTCAGGCTGGCCTTTTCCTGTAGTTTTCCTTGGATGACTGTAATGAGTGACAGGCTCAACAAAGGGTTGGGGATAGGGTGGTGAACAGAGAAGGCAGGGTCTCTGCTTCCATGAAATAGACATTCCAGGGATGGGGGTGGATGGGAGATAACAATAAATACACAATCAAGAAAACTACCTGTTGATGATGAAAGCTATATAAAGATTTAATGCAAGGGGATGAGGCAAAGGGTAACTGGGTGATCACTTGGATCCGGTGGTCAGGAATGGGCTCCTGAAGGAAGCACTAAGATTTGGAGGAGAACAACCCAGCCACATGAATGAGAATCAGAGGAAAGGGTTTTGTAGGCAAGGGGGCAGCGGGTATAAAGACCCAGTGCTGGGATATACTTGAAGTGCTAATGGAGCCTTAGAGGGTAAAACAACAGGGAAGTGGGTAACAGCAGATCAGCCAGTGTCTAGGGGCCTGGTCGTGCACGACTGTCAATCATGGTAAGGGGTGGGAATTTCCATTTTAAAAATCGTGCCAGAGCAGGCATTTGGTCTAATGGCTAAGCCATCATTTGGGACACTTGCATCTCATTTTGGAATGACTAGGTTCAAGTCTTGGCTCCACTTCTGATCCCAGCTTCCTACTAACATGTACCTCGGGAGGCAGCAGGTGATGGCTCGAGTAGTTGAGCCCTTGCTACCCATGTGGGAGACAAGAATTTAAGTTCCTGACTTCTGCCTTGTCCAGTCCTGATCATTGTAGACATTTGGTGAGTGAACAACTGGATGGGAGCTCACTCTATCTATCATGTGGCTGTCTATCTATCCATGTCAAATAAATAAACAATAAATGGATGTAAAAAGTAGAGAAAAGAAGAGGGACATGTTAGCTGAGAGAAAGATTCGATGTTTTGGATGTGGTTTATCCCCAGGGTTCATGTGCTGGAGGCTTGGTCATCAAAATGTGATGATGTTGGGAGGCAGGAACCTGAAGGGGAGGAACCAAGTGGGAAGTCCTTAGGTAACCAGATATGCATCCTTAGAAGGGATAAGAGAGGCCGGTGCCGTGGCGTAGTACATGGAGCTGCCACCTGCAGTGCTGGCATCCCACATGTGTCCCAGCTGCTCCGCTTCCAACCCAGCTCTCTGCTATGGTCTAGGGAAGCAGTAGAAGATGGCCCAAGTCCGTGGGCCCCTGCACCTGCGTGGGAGACCTGGAAGAAGCTCCTGGCTCCTGGCTTTGTTTCAGCCCAGCTCTGGCTGTTTTTGGCCATTTGCAGAGTGAACCAGCAGACAGAAGACTTCTCTCTCTGCCTCTGCTTCTCTGTAACTCTGCCTTTCAAATAAATAAATAAATCCTTTTTAAAATAAATTTTAAAAAAGAAAGGATGTGGGACCCAGCGATTGGTTTTGCTGTGCGATCTCTCTTCCCACAGGCTCTCCTGCCATCACCATCCCTATGATGAGATGCAGCCCAGGAGAAATATGGCCTGAGCCTACATCCCTCTACTGGGATGTATATCTTCAGCCTCCAAAACTGTGAGCTTAGTAGCCCCAAACCCTTTCCTTGATAGTTAGCATGCTTCGGCTGTTTGATCACGGTGGAGGAAAATGGGTTACTACAGAGGATCAAGAAGGGTAAAGGTGCTCTTGGAGCTGGAACCAAGTTGGACCCCATGCAATGCAGATGTCTGTGTTGTAGTGGTACTAACCCCCTGAAGAACCTTCACAGATCAGTCCGGATACCCCAGTGGCTCGTATGGCACTGGCTCTAGAGGATCTCCTGATCAGAAGTGTTAAGTGGGTGGCTTCCAGGAACTGATCAGGGAATCTTGACCAAGGCCACCACCTCCTTGGACATCAATCTTTCCTGTATACTGAACAGAGAACCCTTAACGTCCTCCATACTCCCTGTGAACAGTCTGAGGGTATATGTTTCGTTGACATCTGCAGTGAGTTCATAGAGATGTGTTAAAGACAACTAACCACATTGGATAGCTTCACAAACATGGCCTTATCAGTAGCTGAGAAAGCCACAAGCCAGTCACTGCATTGTGCTGGATGAACCAGGTAAACACCATGCCAGGATTAAGCACATTCCAGTCCTCCGGGTGCAAGAAAAGTCTGCTTACCTCTCTCACGCAGGTGCTTCCAGTTCCCACCACCTCCACGTCCTGCAAGTAGGGGCAGTCTTGTCTCCCTTAAGGGAGATCATTGTAAAATGAAGAGAAACTGGGACTACAGGCAGCTTGCAAAGGTGCCTGAGCCCACTAGGCAAGTGTCTGTCTATCGCTGATGGTTAGGCGCCCTCTGCTGGTCAGATCAAGAGTGACACACCGAAAAGTGAGATGTTTTTCTGCCGGGATGCTTGCTTCCTGAAGGAAACTGGCAGGCAGGTGTTTGTCTCCAGGGATCTCCAAATGGAAAACAAGTTCAAACCAGGTAGGCTGCATTCGAGAGAAATCTTGTTGCGCCTTTACACATGCGGGAGGGTGTCTCAGAAAACTTGGAGCAGAAGGAAGCACAGAGCACCCTGGCTTCACACTTAAGAAGACACCATTTGTAGAAGCTTTCCTGTTGGACTCCTCACATACATAGAGAATGAAATTCTATTATAATTTAAGAGTATTCATCTTCATCTTCTTTTTAAGGGTGGATTTATTGTTGTTTGAAAGGTGGAGTTGCAAAAAGAGAGGGAGGAGAGGGAGAGGGAGAGGGAGAGGGAGAGGGAGAGGGAGAGGGAGAGAGAGAGAGATCTTAAATCCACTGGTTCACTTCCAAAATGTCTGCAAAAGCTGGGGCTGGGCCAGGCCAAAGCCAGGAGTCAGGAACTCCATCCAGAAGCAGGGGCCAAATACCTGGGCCACCTGCCACTGCTTTCCCGGGTGCATTAGCAGAGAGCTGTATCCGAAGTGGAGCCAACTCAGGGCCAGTGCTCTGGTGTAGTGGGTAAAGCCACCTCCTGCAGTCCTAGTATCCCATATGGGGGCCAGTTCGAGTCCCGGCTGCTCCTCTTCCGATCCAGCTCTCTGCTGTGGCCTGGGAAAGCAGTGGAAGATGGCCCAAGTCCTTGTGCCCCTGCACCCACATGGGAGATCCGGAAGAAGCTCCTGGCTCCTGGCTTCAGATCAATGCAGCTCCGGCCATTTTGACCAATTGGGGAGTGAACCAGCAGATGGAAGATATCTCTCTCTCTCTCTCTCTCTCTCTGCCTCTCTTTCTCTCTCTGTTAACTCTAGCTTTTTTTTTTTTTTTTTTTTTTTTTTTTTTTGACAGGCAGAGTGGACAGAGAGAGAGACAGAGAGAGAAAGGTCTTCCTTTGCCGTTGGTTCACCCTCCAATGGCCGCCGCTGCAGCCGGCGCACCGCGCTGATCCGATGGCAGGAGCCAGGATCCAGGTGCTTTTCCTGGTCTCCCATGGGGTGCAGGGCCCAAGAACTTGGGCCATCCTCCACTGTACTCCCTGGCCATAGCAGAGAGCTGGCCTGGAAGAGGGGCAACCGGGACAGAATCCAGCGCCCTGACCGGGACTAGAACCCGGTGTGCCGGCGCCGCAAGGTGGAGGATTAGCCTATTGAGCCACGGCGCCGGCCCTAACTCTAGCTTTCAAGTAAATAAATAGATCTTTGAGAAAAAAAAAAAAGAAGTGGAGCACTTTGGATTGGAGCCAGTGCTTCCCTGGCATTGCAGGCAGGGGCTTAACCTGCCATCTCCAAGAAAACTCATCTTTTAAAATTATGGACTTCAGGGTTACATGGGAGGAAAGAAGTTTGGTGGACCACAAGAAAAATGGAAAATGCCTTAGTGATCCAAGGAAGATGCATGTGGTTAAAGCATTGCCTCCTGTTTTTGGCTTTGAGCTGAGCCTCAGATGTTACGTTCAGTGACAGATAAAGGCACAGGATTTAACGTCCGAGCTGGCTTTCAATTCCAGTTCTGCCACTTATGGGAGAAGTTATTAAAGTCTCTGACTTTCCTTTATATGACTCTTTGTTAAGTGTTTCCACCCAGGAGCCAGCAGGTTAAGCTTCTATCTGCATTGCCAGCATCCTGTATGGGCGCCCGTCAAAGTACTGGCTGCTCCGCTTCCAATCCAGCTCTCTGCTGTGGCCTGGGAAAGCAGTGGAGGATGGCCCAAGTGCTTGGGCCCTGCACCCATGTGGGAGACCTGGAAGAAGCTCCTGGCTCCTGGCTTCGAATCAGCACAGCTCCAGCTATTGCGGCCATCTGGGGAGTGAACCAGCAGATGGAAGACCTCTCTCTCTCTCTCTACCTCTCTCTGTAACTCTGTCTTTCAAATAAATAAAATATTTTTTTTAAAAAAAGTATGAATATAGGGGCCAATGTTGTGGTGCAGTGAGTTAAACCACTTCCTGTGGTGCTGGCAGCCCAGATGGGTGCTGGTTTGTGTCCCTGCTGCTCCACTTCCAATACAGCTATCGGCTAATGCACCCGAGGAAACAGCAGAAGATGACTCAAATCCTTGAGCCCCTGCCACCCACAAGAGAGACCCAGATGAAGCTCCTAGCTTCTGGCTTCAGCCTGGCCCAGCAAGCCCGGCCATGGTGGCCATTTGGGGAGTGAACTAGCTGATGGAATCTCTCTTTCTCTCTATCTCTGTCTCTACTTTCCCCCTGTAACTTTGCCTTTCAAATAAAGAAATAAGTCCTTTAAAAAATGAAAATATATTCATAGCACACTGCTGAGCTCAGTTATAAATCACACTACATGGTTATCACATGAGCACACATAATGAAATTAACCAAAAGGTGTGCTTTAACCATCCTGGCAGTAGAGAAAAACAATAACTATTTGTGACTGTATAAGAGAATTCAATGCTCATTTTCAACAACAAAAAGTTAGCAGGTAGAGGCAGGATTTGGCCTAGTGGTTAACATTCCAGTTCGGATGCCCATATCTTGTATCAGTGCCTGAGTTTCAAGTCTGGCTCCGCTCCAGATTCCAACTTCCTGTTAAGGTGTGTCCTTTGGGGTCACAGGTGATGGACCCAAAGCAACTGAGTTCCTGCCATCTGTTTGGATTGGGCTCCCAGCTCCCAGCTTCAGCCTGGCCCAATCCCAGCCATTTCAGGCCCCTGGAGAATTATCCAGCAGATGGGAGATCTCTTTATGTGTGTCTCTTTTTGTCTCTCTCTGCCTTTCAAATAAGTGAATAATTTTAAAAAGTGAACATATACTATGTACAATCATGGCATTAAGAAACACAACAATATAATATTTGAAAATATGAGGCTTTAGACTAAAAGACTCAGCTGGAAGCTGAAAGCAGTTGTTTTGGGGGTCAGAGTTCAGGGAAGGGGTAGGATAAGGGAACGCTGATTTTCATTGTGATCACCATGATATAGCTTAACCTTTGAAAGGATGTACATATATTCTACTAAATGAGTTTTAATGGAAAAGGAGAGAGTATAATGTAATGGATACATGTTTGTTCATTCATTTGTTTAATTGTTGGCTGGTCAGCTGTTGACTGGCTGATTGGTGGTTGCTGGTTGGTTGTTAGCCTATTGGTTGTTGATTGGTTGTTGGTTCATTGCTTGTTGGTTGGCTGATTGTTGATTAGATGGTTGATTGGATTTTGTCTATCTTTTCCCCATGGTTATTCTGGGATTGCAACCTTTTTCTCCCCTCTCAAAAGTTTTTAGTCCTCTACTTTAAACACATAATTCCTAAGAATGGTCACATTTCCTCAGATAATCTTACTCCCTGTTCTCAATGGATTGGTCCAGATTGAGAAGGAGAGGAGAGAGTGAAACCAAGGTAAGAAGAGGGACAGGGAAGAGGAAGAGAGGAGGGGGAAGGGCTGGAGAGAGCAAAGAGAGAGGAACTGCAAAGAGAAGGAATAAGAGCTTTAGCACAAGGCCGGCGCCACGGCTCACTAGGCTAATGCTCCGCCTTGCTGCGCCAGCACACCGGGTTCTAGTCCCGGTCAGGGCGCCGGATTCTGTCCCTGTTGCCCCTCTTCCAGGCCAGCTCTCTGCTGTGGCCAGGGAGTACAGTGGAGGATGGCCCAAGTCCTTGGGCCCTGCACCCCATGGGAAACCAGGAGAAGCACCTGGCTCCTGCCATCGAATCAGTGCGGTGCGCCGGCCACAGTGCGCCGGCCACGGCAGCCATTGGAGGGTGAACCAACGGCAAAAGGAAGACCTTTCTCTCTGTCTCTCTCTCTCTCTCTCACTGTCCACTCTGCCTGTCCAAGAAAAAAAAAAGAGCTTTAGCACAGGCCAGCATTTGCCTAGCAGGTCAGATGCCTGTGTCTCATCTAAGAGCGCTTGGGTACAGTTCCCAGCCTCACCTCCTAATTCCAGCTTCTTGCAAGGGTGAGTAGACTCTGAGACAATGAGGATGGCTCAAGTAGTGGGATTCTTGCCACTCATACAAAGACTTGGATCCAATGGGGGGATGGGTCCCCTCTCTCTCATTCTTTGTCTCTGTCTCTCCCTATCTCATCTCTCTCTCATACATTCATTAAAAAGGGTGCTAGCAATGTTGAAGTCCCTGATGCTATTTACTTATTTAAAAAAAAAAAAAGGATTAATATAAAGAGGCCCAGCTCACGCTTGCCTTTCCAGCAACTTGATTGTTTAATGTTATTTAATGCGGGAATACCTCCTACATGCTTTACGGATTTTATTTATTTTTTGGGGGAAGCTAGCTTCAAGTTGTCTGTTTTCTTTGCACAAAGGATGATGACTGTACTCCTAGAGTGAAATGGCACTTGAGAAGCAGCCTCTGATGTGGTCTCCCAAAAATTCTCAGAAATTCACATAGCACCATGGGTCATTTTAATATGTGGTCTCTCCTATAGACAGCAGTCAACCTCATGCTTGAGCTTGGACGAATTCTTCCAGGTAGACGTGAGTTGAGGACAAGGACTGTAAAGATAGGGGGACTTGTGAGCGACCTAGGACCTGCACAAGTGAAGCCCTGAGCATCCACCAGCTAGGACCTGGGAGACCCTTAGCAAGGGGGCAAGAGGGCAAGGTCCTTTTTCATCTTTCCAAAACTTATGTGGAAGTTAGATCTCTGCTGACGTTGGGCAGCAAGTGGCGGAGATGGCTGATCAAGGCACGGGACGTTTGTTCTAAGACGAAGAAGCTCCCTGAGGCTCAAAGTCATGGTGGAGGGAAGGGATGTCACGTAGGTCCCCCAGGTCTGTGCTCTGTGAAAATCTGCTGGAAATTACACTTTGAGGAGTAAAAACAAAGGAAGGCAACGACGTAATCGATGCTGCAAAATAAAAGAGATCCATTGTTGAGGACTCAGAGGGGGCGCCCGAAGGGAAATGAGGAAGAAAGAAACAACACCCATGGAAACACATGATCAAGGAGCGAGAAGCCTCGGATAAATGAGGCAGAAGCAATTATCAAAGAAAAAAGACAGCTCCATCCCTAAGTCTTTAAAGTCTCTTTGTTGTTGTTTTTATTTTGTTTTGTTTTGTTTTTTAAAAAAGACTTCCATGACTTCCATATAGAAATTGTTAAGTTCCCATGCCGTTCTGGGCCAAACAATCTGAATTCATCCATTTATTTCTGGAATAATGTTTAGATTAAAAGGATCAATTCACTTGAAAAGCACTTCTGCAGAAAGAAAAGGTTATGAATGAAAGAGAAAAAAAATCCAGCCTGACCTCTAGCTTCTCATCTGGGCATTAATGCAACAAGACAATAGGGCAACATTTGCAGAGTTTTGAGCAAAAACTATTGAGATACTAGTATAAGTTTCTTTTAGAAACGGAGCGAAGGAAAGGTATTTTTATTAAATAAGGACTCAAAAAATCAATGGAAAACAAATATTTAAAGACGGTCTCCAACTAACTGGGGGATACTAAAATATTACAAGCACAAAAATGGGGAACTCATTGCATTAAATTTGATAGGGTTCAGCACTAAACCTAGTTAAACACGATCCGTATTTATCCAGTTCTGGTCAGGATAAATGTAAATTTAGTTTAAAAATGAATCTAAAATCCAAACATCTGTTCCTTTAAAAATAATGTAAAATTCATGATTTCATGAAAAAATAATCTGAGCCTAAAACACGAGCTAACGTTCACAAAGACAGGGGAATGTGAGGAGAGGGGACAGAGCAGGACTGGGTACTCAGAGATGGTTTCTTTCTTGACTCAGAATTAGCCGACGTGAAGCGAGAGAATGCTTCTGAGACATGAAAAGATAAACATCAAAGGAAGTATAAGCAAAGAAAACACAGCCCACAGAGCAAACAAGAGTCACCAATGAAACCGCATAAAACAATATTTAAAAAGGAGAAAACTCTGTGTTGGAACATGAAATAGGCCTTTTGTGCTAACAGACACGGATGTTAAGTACCTCTCTTAGAAGGCAGAGACTCCTAAGTTGTTTTCCCTGCATCCAGCCAATGACTGTCTTCAAGACAACACCTTAGACAAAGGTGATCAGAAAGCTGAACGTAAAATATTAGACAAACACATCATGCAAAAATCAAACAAAAGAACTGAAGGCTGCAACAATAAGTATCAAGTACCAACTTCAGGACAAAACAGCAAAAGGAACAAAAATTCAATTCTTTGGATGAACAGGACAAAATTTATGAGATGAATAAAATAACAAGATGATTTGAGCAAAATCCTTTTACAAAAGGGCACATGGAACAGTTGGAGATATTAAGATAGTTTGCTACTTGTGACAGATCAAAGCAAAAATTAAGTACATGTATAGAAAAACTAAGACTCATTGACTATGATGACACTAATAACCAACAAATGAGCAACAGGCCTTAACATGCAACCTCCATGGAATATGTTTTATTAATTTTTATTGTTTTAATTGTACATATTTATGGGGCATAAATATGCCCCACAACATGTTATCACGTGCAATGCATAAAGATCAAATCAAGTTAGGTAGTATTGCCAAGTCCTTAAACATTTTTTTAAAAATTTTTTATTAACAGTGATTGTATATATTTATGGGGTATGGTATGTGTTTCAAGAATGTATATGATATATGACCAAATCAGGGTAATGTTCAATGAAAAAGGTACCCCATAGAACAATATATTTTTTTTAAAGTTGAACATTATAGGTTTCACACACAAGTAGTATAAGCTTCTCTTGTATTCCCCTTTTTGGATCAGAATAAAATAAAACTAAAAATGAGAGATCGAAGTATCAAGTTATAGAAGTAGAAAATTTAAAAGTAGTCTTCTAAATAACTTATGGAAAAGAAATCCATAGTGTAATGACAAAGTATAAATAGTGTGAAGGGACTATATATTTCCTTTCTTCTCTTAGACTTTTAACATGCACCCATGAGGATGTGTCTGAGTTCCATTGAAAAATGATCTGAGGAGGCCAGTGTTGAGGCTTAGCAGGCAAAGTCACCACCTGTGACAGCAGCATCCCATATGGGCACTGGTTTGAGTCCCTACTGCTCCACTTCTGATCCAGCTCCCTGCCAATGCACTTGGGAAAGCAGTGGAAGATGGCCCAGGTACGTGGGCCTCTGCAACCACATGGGAGACCCGGAAGGAGCTCCTGCCTCCTGGCTTCAGATCAGCCCAGTTCCAGCCATTGTGACCATTTGGGGAGTAAACCAGCAGATGGAAGATCTCTCCTCTCTCTCTGTCTCTCTAACTCTGCCTTTCAAAACAAAATAAATAAAAATCTTTTTAAAAATGCTCTGTGGGAACTACATCAATATGTAACAATAATGCACTCCGGTTAGTTCTTGCTTGGTGTATGTGAATTTGTGTATATGAGGCACTGCTTTTCCACATGGACAGGTACTTGGCAGAAGCCATACCTTCACATTTTTGAATTTGAAAAATTGCTTTTGGTGGAGAATTGCAATATTCCCCATCACTTTTTATAATGATGTATTTATTTGTGTATTCATTTATTTATTTGAAAGATAGAGCACTAGAAAGAGCAATGGAGAGACAGGAAGAGACTGCAAACTTTCAGCTGCTAGTTCAATCCCCCAAATGGCCGCAACAGCCAGGGCTTTAGATGGTTGGAGTCAGGCACCAAGAACTCCACTGGGGTCTCCCACATGGGTACCAGGAGCTCAAGCACTTGGATCAATTCCTTGGTACAAAATGAGGTAGTATTTCTGTATAATTGGCACTATTTCTCCTGTGTATCTCTTATCATCTCTAGACTACTTATATTACTTAAGGCGATAGAGACGGCTGCTATACTACATTGTGTAGGGAATAACAGCAAGTGAGAAACAGACCCCACATGTCAGCATGGGTGCAGTTTTCCCCTCAATATTTTCAGAACACAGATGATTGAATTCATGCAAACAGAACCCATGAATGCAGCAGACTGAAGGTGTGTTCTTGGTCAGACTTTTGCTGGAAAGGGAGCCTGTGGCTGGGAGGCCAGGCTTCTTTTACCACAGTGGGGTTCCCCAACTCTGGGTTGAGATCCAGGCAGAAGGAAATGTCACTACTTGTGCGCTGCCTTAGCTAGGTGGGAGACTCCGGGGAAATGGTGATTGTAAGGACTGTGAAACGAGATGGCTAGGGCTGAGTACCACTGATTCGTGCTAGGGCTGAACACCACTGATGCTTGCTTCAAAGAGAGAAGATGGGAGGATTAGGGTGATCTTCAACAAATCCAAAGGGGAAAATCAGAAGATGCTTTTGGAATGACCTAGAGATTCCCAACTTTTGTATTTGCAGGGCAGGTCGTCCAGAGGACTGGGCTCAGGACCTGCCTGGAAGAGCAGTAGAACCTCAGAAGAAGTTGAATTCTCAGCCCCAGCAAGTCTCCTACGCCAGCCTCATGGTCTTCAGAGGCAAGCAGTGGGCCACTAAAACTTTGGGTGGGAGCTATTTGGTCGGATGCCCTGGAGAGCCTTGGGTCCTCTGGATCTGTACAGATGAGTGCTGCCCCTTGTTAAAGGGTTCACTCCCCAGGTGGCTGCAATGGCCGCAGCTGCACCCATCCAAAGCCAGGAGCCAGGAGCTTCCTCCAAATTTCCCACATGGGTGCAGGGGCCCCAGGACCAAGGCCATCTTCCACTGCCTTCCCGGGCCATGGGCTGGATCGAAAGTGGAGCAGCCAGAACTTGACCCAGTGCCCATATGGGATTGTAGCACTGCAGGCAGCAGCTTTACCCGCTATACCACACTGCTGGCCCCCAAAATGTAGCAGTTTTGTGACAGACAGCAGCAGCAGAAGCAGGTGCATGGTGGCAAGAGAAGGCAGATGTGCGTGGTCACAGGTGTAAACCTCCAGCCACAGTCCTTGCAGGAGCTGTGGGATGGCCTCTCTGGGCTGGGTGGGGACTCTGAGCTAAGTACAGAGAGCAGTGATCCCAGGTAACTCCATTCACTACTCAACTCCATGTGCTTTCGACAGTAAGTTCTCTCCATTAGGGACACAGCTTCTTAAATATCAGATTGGTCGCAATTCAGCTTGAGTCGTCCTCCTGCTGCTGTCCTTGATCTCAAGATTAACTGATCTTAACCTTTCCCCCTCTCTACTGTCCATTCCCAGCTATAATTGAGCAGGGGCTAGCGAGCGATATCCCAGAAGATCGCGACTCTGCCTGCCTTATCTAAAAGCAATCCTGCCTCCGCCTAATGATTAAGTCACACAATGCACATTGCCGTGACTTTCTTTGGCTGTTAGTCTGTGGGCACAAGGAACCCAAAGTGACATTATGGTTGCCTTAGTTGTAAATTTAGTGAGCCTCTTACTGTGTCCCTTGAAGCATAGGACTCGAGACTCGCAGAGTTGGGGAGCAGAAAGCACAGATTCTTTAAGAGACTTGCTGGGAATGGTAACTCTTGGGGGCATTCCTGTCTCTACTGCTTGGTTCCTGGAGCCATGTGTTCTGTCTATCGGAGACCCATTCCAACCAAAACGCTCCAGCCTTAGAGGGTATGGCCTCAAAACTGATGGTTCAGCTACACTTTCAAGACACCACTCCCCTGTTCTGGCTGGCTGGCAATGTCAGGATGGTACAGTATAGAGTGAGACTAGTAGACCCCGTGCTGTAAGCCCGTGACCATGTCCCCATTATCAGTGCCTTGAACTAAGGATGATGCTATACAAGACCACATCCTTCAAGATCAAGCCCTCTGTGAACCTTTGGAATAATGGTGCTGGCTAAGAGATTGCTCCCAAGAAAGGCAAACTGTTATCTTGAATACATGCCTGGCCTGAGTAAGATGGATTGCTCTTTCCACAGCAAAAGGGATCTAGTGCAATTGCACAGACAAGACTAGCAAGTTGGTCTTACCAAGGGGGTGGTAAGAATGCCATACAGGCATTCAGCTTTGATCTCTTTTCCTGGCAGATTGGACATTCAACAGTTGAAATCCATCTGCCAAGTCTCAATGTTGTTGGACCCATACAAAGACTCCATTTCAACTTTTATGGCAACCCCATTCATGAACTCATTACTACACAATGAAGTGGCCAGTGACAGAGGTTGACTGCCATTAACTGGTCATGTCAGTGTATCTAGCTGGATGGTTAATGCCTCTCCTTTTAAAAAAAAAATCAGTTTGTTTGAAGATAGAGTTAGACAGATAAAAGGAGAGACAGAGAGAGGTCTTCCACCCACTGGTCCACTCCCCAAATAGCTGCAATAGCCAGAGCTGGGATGATCTGAAGCCAGGAGCTTCTTCTGGGTCTCCCAAGTGAGTGCAGGTGTCCAAGTTGAAAGCATCCTCTGTTGCTTTCCCAAGCCATTAGCAGAGAGCTGGATTGAAAGAGAAGCAGCCGGGACTTGAACTGGCGCCCATATGGGATGCTGGCACTGCAGGTGGAGGCTTAGCCTACTATGCCACAGCACTGGTCCCAATGCCTGTTCTTCAGTGGATATGAGTGATGTACATGAAACACAGTGCAAAGATTGCTCTTGTTCTCCACTTCCATATGTACATCCACATGCCTCTACCCAGCACTCCCTCTCTCATCCCCAAATATTGCTTTTCCCTGACCCTTAACCAAAGAGCCAAGCCATTTTGCACTGGTGTGGGTTCATGCGTATTTTAACTTCAGGTCAATTATCTTTCCATACGAAGCCCATGGCTATGAGCATCACCTGAAGTTCTGTCACCCCTTGGGAGGATTTCTTCTCCTTTCTGTTTTTCAGGGCCACCCCCAAGTGGGGCTTCAGTGTAGATGCTCATGTTCAGGCCATGTGGACCTAATGAGTGGATTAAGGGCAGAAATCTTACTTCCTGCTTGTAGAGAATGATCCATGAGAAGCAAGGCGTGGGCTGGGGAAGAGGTATTGATTAACAAAGAACAGGACTCAGGAGTCTGGGTTTCCTGTGCTCACCGGAACTTCTCCAGCTGACTCCAGATTAAACACTTGAACCTTTACAGTCTGTTGGGTTCATATGGTAGACTTCTTGACGTCCCTTGGTTGGTTGTTCTGTCCCTGACCCAGCTCGGTAGGTCAGTTTGTGTTTGAGGTGTGCATGGCATGTAGTTCTCTCTGTTTCAGAGAGTGTGATTTTGTGCAAGAAACTGATCATCCACTGGAAATCTCATGAGTTTCCCATGAGCTTTCTAGAGACTCCACACAACCTCTCAAATGGCAGGGTGGCTCCGACTGCAGCTTGAATATGCTTCAGAGCCCATATTTGCTTCATGCTCTCTTGACATGGCCAAATAAATGAGTCACAGCAATATACCCAAGTGTGTCCAAAACCTGAAGAAGTCAACTCAGCCTTGTACTTCCCTTTTACTGGTGGGAGGTAGATAGTGAAACATCTTGTCACTTACCTTGGAAAGGATAACCCATTTTGATCCCAGAAAACAGAACCCCTAAATGTCTAACTGATGTATCAGTCCTCTAAATCTCCATAGAGCTTATCTCTTTCTAGAGTACACGTGACTTACTACTTCTCGCTTATCAGGTGCAACTTACATGGCGTGAGCAATATGGGCTAATATGATCTCCTACAGAATCTCCAGATGGCCAGATCCTTTCAGACAATATAGTGACTGAGAGAAAGAGAATTAACATACCTCTGGGGTAAGACCATGAATGTATCCTTCTAGTCCTCCCATATGCATGCAAATTGCTTCTGTCCTCCTATGTGATGGGTACTGAAAAGAATGCATTTGCTAGATCAATAGATTCCTGCCACTTACCAGAGTCTCTAATAAAGACACCACGTCCAGCATGGCAGCTGCAATTGGTTGCACAATTTGGTTAGGTTTTCAGTAGCAGAGTACACTGCTATTTTCCACAATCTATCTGGGTTTTGCAGGACTACTGCGCATGCATTCTTCAAATCCTTGAAGTTGGCACAACCTATAATTTCCAAATAAATAATTAAATTAAAAAAAAATAAAGTCAAGGAAGCTATACGGATATTATACTATGGCACCTAACTAGAACCAAAGCCAATATAGCCTACCAAACTGAAACCCAAGACACACCTTTAAGAGCCATTTACCGGCCAGTGCCGTGGCTCAATAGGCTAATCCTCCACCTTGCGGCACCGGCACACCAGGTTCTAGTCCCAGTCAGGGCGCCGGATTCTGTCCCAGTTGCCCCTCTTCCAGGCCAGCCCTCTGCTGTGGCCAGGGAGTGCAGTGGAGGATGGCCCAAGTGCTTGGGCCCTGCACCCCATGGGAGACCAGGAGAAGCACCTGGCTCCTGGCTTCGGATCAGCGCGGTGCGCCGGCCACAGCAGCCATTGGAGGGTGAACTAACGGCAAAAGGAAGACCTTTCTCTCTGTCTCTCTCTCTCACTATCCACTCTGCCGGTCAAAAAAAAAAAAAAAGAACCATTTACCAAGAAAATCACCTTCTAAAAGTGGTATAATTGACCCAGCAGTTGCACAAATGTGAAAAAACACCAGGGCCATACAAAACCTCCAGGAGAACTCAGTAACTCTCTAACCACAGATCCTAAAAGGAGATTGATAAACTGTCTCCAAAGGAACTTGAAAGAATGATGATAAGGAAAACTCAATGAAATATAAACATTTCAACAAAATTATAACACATGACATTCAGGTAAGAAAGATCTTGAGAAAGAATAAACAAGAAGGTTTAGAAATCAATAACTAATACAAACTATAGTTGAAAGACTTTACAGCAAACCAGAGAAAAAATCAGTGCAGGTCTTATGAAATAGTCCAGTTAGACAGAATAAAGAAGAAATAAAGGAGAATAAAGAAAGCCCATGAGATATCTGGGAAATCCTTCAATGGACAAATGTTCTAATTATGAGCATCCCCAAAAGTGAAGAAAAGGTAAAAGGCATAGAAATCCTATCCAATGAATAAAAGCTGAGATCTTCAAGCTTGGGAAACAGAGAGCCAAGGACAGGAATCCCATTGGACCAGGAATATACACACCCAGAGAAGACCCTCACCATGTTATCATCAGATTGCCAAAAGTATCAGACAAAGAGAGAATTCCATAAAGTGCACACAAAAAGTGCCAAGTCATTTATAAGGGAACTCCCAGGAGACTAATAACAGATTTCTCGGCAGAAAGCTTATAGGCCAGGAGGGAATGGAATGACACATTCCAGGTTCTGAACCAAAAAGCCTTCCGACCAAGAATATTACATACAGTAAACTCCCCTTCAGAAATGAGGGAGAAATAAAGACTTTCCAAGGCAAGCAGAAACTGAGGAAATTCATCACCCCCAGACCAGCCTTACAAAAGGATGCCTAAGGGAGACCTACCATCAAAAGCAAAAGAAATAAAATTACCACCATGAAAACCCGTGAAAGCATAAAACCCACTAGAAATGCAGACATACAAAAGAGAAATAGAAAAGAACCCAATCTTATCAATACAGTGAACCACAAAGATGCTGAACAAGAGAAGAAAAATGAACAAAGACCGTTCCAAACAAACAAGAAATTTAACAAAATGAGAGGAGTCTTTACTAACAATAGCAACCTTGAACACAATTGACTAAATTCCCCAAATAAAAGATGCAGAATAGATGAAGGATAAATAAATTAGACTCAGTGATATTCTGCCTACAAGAAAACTCATTTCAGCTGTCTCAAAGTGAATGCACACAAAAAGATGATTCACACAAATAGAAACCAAAAACAAGCAAAAGTTGCTCTACTTATTTCAAAGTAGACATTAAGAGAAAAAATGGAATAGAAAAAAATTAGGTTACCAAATAATAATCAAGGGCTCAATTCAACAAAGAGATACAATGATTGTAAATGTAGGTGCACCTAATACTTCATCCAATTTCTGAAGAATTCACTTCTGTTTATCAGCACATGGAACTTCCTGTAGAATATATCATATATTAGGATACAAAGCAAATATCAACAAAGTCAAAAAATGAAAATCATATGTTACATTTGTTTCTCACCACAATGGAATAAAATAGAAATCACCAACAAAGAACTTCAGAAATTATACAAATACATGAAGACTAAACAGCATGTTTTTGAATGAACAATATGCTAGTGAAGAAAGCAAAACTGAAATTTTAAAAATTCATGAAAAAAATTAATGTGGAAACATAACATACCAAAACTTATGGGCTAGAGAAAAAACATTACCACAAAGGGACCTTATAGCAGTAGGCACCCACAAAAAAAAATGACAAGTTACAATAAACAATCAAATAAACAATCAAATGATCCACCTCAAAAACTTAGTAAAGCAATAATAAACCAATCGCAAAATTAACAGAAGGAAATAAATACAGACCAAAGTGCTTGGGTGGAAATGGATGATAGCCCAATGGTTGTGTTCCTGCCACACATGTGAGGGATTCAGATGGAGCTCCTAGTTCCTGGCCTTGGTCTGGTCCAGCCCCAGCTGTTGCAGGAATTTGGGGAGTGAACTCACACATGGACATTCTCTCTGAATGTCTCTCTGTTTGTCACTCTGCCTTTCAAATAAATAAATAAACCTTTTCAAAAATTGGACACATGATATTTCTCAAAAGAAGAAATACAAATGGCCAACAAATATATGAAAATTGCTCAACAACGTCAATCCCCTGGAAAATGCAAATCAGAGCACATGGAGAAATCATCTTACCCCAATTAGAATGATTATTATCAAAGAGACCTCCCAAAATTTAAAATGCTAGTAAGTATATAGTGACAAGGTGGGGGGTACTTATGAACTGTTGATAGGAATGTAAATTAACACAGCCATCATGGAGAACAAAATGGAGGTTTTTCAAAAAAAAAACCAAAAATAGATCCATCCTATGATCCAGCTATCCCACTTCTGGGTATATACCCTAAGGAAAAGCAATCAACCTGTCAAAGACGTACCCACAGTCCATGTTTATCACAGCACTATTCACCGTAGCCAAGATCCAGAATCAACCTAGATGCCCATTGGCAGATGACTGGATAGACACAGTGTGGTATCAGTGCACAAGTGAATAGTATTCAGCCATACGAATGAATGAAATCCTGCCACTTGCAGTGAAGTGAATGGACCTGGAAGACATGTTAAGGGAAATAAGCCAGGTATGTAGTGATAAACTCTACATGTTCTCTCTCATATGTGGAAACTAAACAAAAACGTGCATCTGAATGTATAATAGTGACTACTGGGAGTTGGGAAGGTGGAGGAGGGAGTGTAGAAGGAGACTGGATAATGGGCACCAAAACCCAGAGATTTTGTAGTTTAGGGCTCACAGCACAGGGAGGTGCGTAGTTCACCATAACCTATGATGTATTTTATGAAGAACTCGAAAATCGGAGCTTGACGGCTCCAAGCACAAAGAAATGATAAGGAGATGGAAATGCTAATTACTGTGATTTGATCAGCACACACTATGTGAATGTCTTGGACTCTTACACTGTTCCCCATACACATATACAATTATGGTAAAAAGGATATTTTTTTAAGAAATGCTAGACCCACCCCTGAGAAACTGAATCAGAATCTCTGGGCGTCTGTACATCTTAGTTCTCAGCCAGATGACGGTGCCCAGATGATTCAGAAAGGTGAGAACCACCATTTGGGTCATTTTTAAGTGCTAGCACTGGGGCATTCCAATGTGACAAGTAACCCAAGCATCCCCATGGTGGGCTTTGAAATGTGGACATGTACTATGGACTCCATAGCAGAAATGAAGACAAAAAAAAGTTCCTCCTGGAAGTTTTTCTATGCTTGCCAAGGTCTGTTCATAGCCCCAAGTCTACAGACCAGGGAAATAAATAAGTCTCTCTCTCTGGCCGGTGCCGCGGCTCACTAGGCTAATCCTCCGCCTAGCAGCGCCGGCACACCGGGTTCTAGTCCCGGTCGGGGCGCCGGATTCTGTCCCGGTTGCCCCTCTTCCAGGCCAGCTCTCTGCTGTGGCCAGGGAGTGCAGTGGAGGATGGCCCAGGTGCTTGGGCCCTGCACCCCATGGGAGACCAGGAAAAGCACCTGGCTCCTGGCTCCTGCCATCAGATCAGCGCGGTGCGCCGGCCGCAGCGCGCCGACCGCGGCAGCCATTGGAGAGTGAACCAACGGCAAAGGAAGACCTTTCTCTCTGTCTCTCTCTCTCACTGTCCACTCTGCCTGTCAAAAAATAAAAAAAAAAATAAATAAAGAAGTCTCTGCAGCTGGTTGAACAGGACTACTCTGCATTGGGCTAAAGGCTGCTGGGCCAACAGAATGTTCTTATCATTTTGAGCTACGGAGTGCATTCTAGACAGGTAGATCTGCAGACTTCAAAGCAAGGAACTCATTTGAATCATGATGATGACCAATGACCGCCCACTCCCCATAGTACTGAAATTTTTTTTTTTACAATTTCTTTCTTTTTTATTTTTCTTAACTACTTAATACTGATTTTTCTCAGAACTACTATCTGTCATTTGTCTGTGTGGCCCTTGCAAAAGCTAGACCCAAACACTCTTTTTGCTTCTTCCTGACTCCCCACCAATCCAATACGTTAGGTATTTTCTGAGTAAGTAGGGGATCTCTACCTGTTCACAAGCATACGGCAGTTCCAAGGACCCCCTCCTACTCACCGCCTGTGGAGCCCCTTTCCCACTTTGGTTAGCTGTGGAGTGGAAGCTGTTTTACGATAATGACACAAGCTGTAACACACAATCAAGGCAAAACACGGCTTAAAACAGCAGAGTTGGAGCTCTCAACCCGTTCATTTTTCTGAGAACATCTGCTTCATGAGAAAATAGTTATTTTCATGAACAAAATCATCTCACTCTCTTTTTTAGCAGAATATGAGGATTGCAGCTTAAAAATGTCACCATGAGGCCAGGGTTGCGGTATAGCAGGTTAAGCACCCACAGGCAGTGCCAGCATCCCCTATGGGAGTTCCAGTGGGAGTCCCAGCTGCTCTGCTCCCTACCCAGTTCCATGCTAATGCTCCTGGGAAAGTGGCAGAAGATGGCCCATGAACTTTGGTCCCTGCCACCCACATGAGGCATCAGATGGAGCTCCAGGTTCCTGACTACCACCTGGTCCAGTCCCAGCCATTGTGGCCATTTGGGGAGGGAGCCAGCAAATGGGAGTCTCTGTCTGTCTGTCTGTCTATCTCTCTCTCTCTCCTCCACCCCATAACTCTGCCTTTCAAATAAGTAAATAAATTGTTTTTGAGAAAAGAGACCAACTCCACTGAGACAGGTCTTTATGTGTTTGAAGGCCCCAAGTTGGCTGTATTATGGCAACATTTGTTTTTGGATCAATCAGATTGCATCAGTGGTTTGGTTTTATTTACATCCAGGTTGCTCAATCTGTACCAATTTGACCTCTCCCTGGGGAAAAAAAATTTTTTTTCTTGCAAGGAAGTGACCAGAAGGCAGGCAAAATGTTTTAGGAAGAGAAAGCATAAGCAAAACAGAAAACTAAAAATAGCCCAGTTTAGTTAATATTTAACACTTTGCAATTTTCCTGTAGCAGGGTGAAAATTTAAGATCCGTCAGTGACTGGGAAAACCAACAGTCTTTCTTTAATATTTTAGCACCTGAAACCACTTAGCAGGCAGGCAAAGGCTGCCGGTTGCAAAATGCGTTTAATCACCAAGACCAGGCCAAATTTCCACTGCCGGGGAAGCCAGCCACCCTTAACAAGGACACAAGCCAAAACCACCAGGCGCAGAAGGTGGTTCTGTCATTTACCTGGTGAGGATTTGTCCTTTCCTTTCTTGTTCTCATGTACACAAAGGGACTTCCCGGTGCCTGCAGATTGTTCCCTCATGGTGCCTACATCACACATCTGCGGCCACTTGGGTGGGTCTTCAGGAAGCAGAGGCCTTGCCCTCACTCTGCGTGCCGTGGTCCTTGTCTTGCTGTCTGTTCTCATCTCTAGCACAGCCGCCCCTCCCAGCCCTGCCACCTGCTCTGCCACCTCCCAGGTTCCACCTAACACTTAGCTCTTTGCCTGTACATCTGTGGGTGGAGCTAACTTCCTCGAAGCGGTGAAGCAAAAAACACAGGGATTTTGGAACTCCAGCATTGTGCTGCAAATTCTCTTCCCCCTAGCACATTTTGAGGCATTTTATCAGCTGTGGTATGATAAGTGAATAAGTCTACATAGTCGTCTTTGTCCCTGGTTCCTGGCATAGGGCGCCCCAAATCCCTGGCATTATCTGGGGAATAGGAGTGGTGTTTGTTATTCCTTTGGGACCTCATTTAACCGTAGCTGAGTTTCTCTTAACGAGGTGACTGCTGGCAGGTTATGGATGGTGATGCTAATAGCTCCAGGACAGGGGCTGGTCACTATAAAAACCAACCAACCTGTGATTGGAGAGTTGATACTCTCAGCTCTACCTCCTGCAGTGGAGGAGAGAAGAGGAACTGGAAATTGAGCTTAGTCATCATTGGCCAATGATGACCATGCCATCAAGCAATCCTGTCTATGGAACCCAGGTTGTATCTAAAAAATTGAGAATGCCAGGATTTTGGGGGGGGGGTCTTTCTGATTGGTAAGTGCTGAGAAGGTGGGGGTCCCAGAGAGGGCACAGGAGCTCAGCATCAGCTCCTTCTCCATGTCTTGCGCTATGCATCACTTCTGCTGAACTGTCCCCAAGTGCTCTCCTGGGTAATAATACCAAGTAAAGCACTCTCCTGAACTCTCTGATCCATTGTAGCAAATTACAGAGCATGGTATGGGAGGCGTACGTAGACAACCCTGATTTGTAGCCTTCCAGGAAGATGCACAGGTAACCTAGAGACCCCATTTGTAACCAGTACCCAAAGTGGAGGCCAGTCTTGTGGGGTTGAGCCCTTAACTTGTGGGGTGTGCACTGATCCTGGGTCAGAGTTGAATGGTAAAACACCCTGTTGGTGTTGGCGAATCAGAGAATGGATAGTGGAAGGGTGCATTTGAATTGTTGGGGAAACACACATGCACCCAGTCACTGGAAAGGAGCCTGCACGTCCACCTAAGGAAGATGAGGGCTGGGAAAATTTCCCCAGACGGTGCCTTTGGAGCGTGTGTCACCGCTACAGCAGGGAAGGGAGGAAGAGGGTTGTGCCAGCCAGCAGCACGTGCTGTTTTTGCCATCTGAGGGGAAGCTTGAACACTTAACATGTGTTCCTTCACCAAGCCATCGCTTTGCATATCTACTCGGTGGGAAACCGGTGTGAGAACCTGAACCACTGCCATTATGCCCACATTCTTGGCTTCAGTACAGAGGAAAATTATGCCTCGGAACCATGTCTGGCATGTTGGGGCTGAGGTTGGCTGAGGCTTGGTTATGCCTTGAGGGCCCCGTCCTGCTTTGATGCTGTGACTCATTCATCGATCTGAGTCAACCTCACCGTTTCTGTGCAGGTGTCAAGGGCTCACTGAGAAGACTCACAAGAGGGTTCCAGCCCCCAACCACCCACAAGACAGACATAAGGAAAACCTGCTGGTGTTTTTATATGAGAAGTGAAATCTATGGGGGGTGTTTACTGATATAACCCAGACATCAGAGGAGCCTCCCTTTTCCTCAGCTTGGGATGCCACAGACGCTGGGGTCTACAAAGCCTTACAGGGACCCCAGTTTCTCCACTTGCCATTCATACCCACAGTCTCCTCACTTCTGGCCGCTGATCCCACTCGCTCTGTTTCACTCTGAACACTCTCCGTCCAGAACGCAGTCTCACCTTCTGTCCAGAATGAGAGGGGAGAGGGGCAGAAGCAAAAATGCGCTTGAAAAAACTCGTTCACCAAGGTGAACATTTTATAAATGCATAGGGGTCATAGGAACATGTGACTTCTTGGCTGTTTCCCCCACCCTCCCTCCACCACAATGTCTCTTCTGTACTCTCTCCAGGTGGCCCCTGGGACTGTTTACATAACCACCATAGAACCTTACAGAAATACAAGGGAAAGCTTCTTTGGAGGTTCTAGTAAGGGAGTGCATTTACTTGGTCATATGAAAAAAATATAAGGATAGAGAAAGTGTTTATAACATCCTGTAGTTTATCTTTTTTTTTTTGTAAGAAACAAAGGGTATTTGTTTCTTTTGAAGAAGAGTGATGGAAGGACACACAATAAAAGGTATACATGGGAGAAGGAGGAACTGATCTGGGCAGGATAAGTCTTCTTTGAAAATACGTGTTTTGTTGCGGCCGGCGCCGCGCTTACTAGGCTAATCCTCCGCCTTGCGGCGCTGGCACCCCGGGTACTAGTCCCGGTCGGGGCGCCAGATTCTGTCCCTGTTGCCCCTCTTCCAGGCCAGCTCTCTGCTGTGGCCCGGGAGTGCAGTGGAGGATGGCCCAAGTGCTTGGGCCCTGCACCCCATGGGAGACCAGGAGAAGCACCTGGCTCCTGGCTTCAGATCAGCGTGGCACACCAGCCGCGGTGGCCATTGGAGGGTGAACCAATGCCAAAAGGAAGACCTTTCTCTCTGTCTCTCTCTCTCACTGTCCACTCTGCCTGTCAAAAAAAAATTTAAAAATTTTAGAGGACTCAAACATTTATCTTTCCTTTCATATATAATAGGTAGTAGCCAACAGTTGGCAAAGGAACTTTCTAAAGGATTATTGCTGATAAGTGAACAATGAATGTTATCATTTTGTGTCAAAAGCAGGCAGTGAATGGGATTTGCATAGTGGATTTGCCAATCCTTGATCTAGGTAATGATTGCCTATGGAGGGCCATTGTGTACCTCTTAATGGAAGTACACACCACCTCCTCCTAGACAGACTTGAGGCCAAACCTGCAGATCCAAATTCTAGGTTTCAGGGAGCTCAGCAGGCATCCAGTACCACAAGAATGCACTCTGAGAAGCACAGACCCTGAAGGGCTCTGTGACACCAAGGACCCAGCGTCCTTCACACACACACCTACAAGGATAAAACAAAAGATGGCAGCAGGATTTACAGATTTAAGAGACATGAGACATAATAACTAATGAAAATGCAAAATTTAAGAATTGCCCCTCAAAACTCTAAAGTCTTTTTTTGAATTTTTATTTATTCATTTGAGAGGCAGAGCAATAGGGAGAGGGGGAGAAACGATCAAGAGTTCTTCTGTTTGCTGGTTCACTCCTCCAATGGCTGCCCCAGCTGAATCCAGGGGCCCAGGACTCCCTCTCTGCATCTCCCGTGTGGGTGGCAGCGGTCCAAGTGCTTGGGCCGTCTTCTGCTGCTTTTCCAGGTGCATTAGCAGAGAGCTGGATTGGAAGTGGAGCAGCCAGGACTTGACCACGCTCTGATATGAGATGCAGCATCCCAAGCAGGGCCTTAACCCACTATGCACAAGGATGGCCCCACAACTCTAAATTCTTGTCTAATTCTTATATAGGTTAGTTTCACTAACATAATCCTACTTCCAGTCCTAAATTCCCAAGATCCTCAAGGTTCTTCCTCAATAAGACCCCATCCTCCATAGAAGGCAACTGGAAGCAATATTTTACCCAGTTTCTCTAGGAGAGAAACAGATTCTGAGAGACAGCAAAGAGGTAATCCTAGGACAACAAGGAGAGTTCAACTCTGATTCCATTTTTTCATTAACTTCCCACTGTTTTATTTAATGCACCTTTCTCTAGTAGGATGTACAAAAGCTAGCTTTAGGGTTATATAAAGCGTAAATATTTTAACAGCCTCTCACCAAACAACACTGGACATCATCAGTAAATGCTTTATTTTGTATAAAGCATTTGGTGAAATTGGTTACTTCGGTGTTACTTTTTCTTTGGTTTTGTTTTCTCATCAAATAATAATTGCCACGGAGATGACACCATCATTTTTATGTAGGATGCACAATTCATGGGGCTGTTAACTCCTTGAAAAAAAATGGCTGTTAATATCCACATTTTTCTGGTTTAGATTTATTTCTCTCCAGAGGACCATAAAGTATTCCAATTAACCATGCATCTTAGTCTTCGGTAAATAGTAATATCCACAGCCCGTGTCAAGCTTGGGACATATTTTAGCCCTGTGCAGGTGAGAACTAAATTACTGTCTCTGTAATGAAAATAAATTTGCTAATTAGTCCACTTAATCAATCTGACTGAACTGTATTCTAAGCAGCATACGCTTGAGAGTCTTAAGACATCTGATTCTTAGAGCTCAGCATCTACAGCAACTTTTTCTACATTTTGTTGGAGAACAGTTATTCAGGCTCCTCAAACCTTAGAGGGGAGTCTCCACGCAGTCAATGGATGATACGTTATGATACCAGAAATCTGCAATAATCACTAAAAGCCCCAGTTGGGCTGGGTATGAGGCTCAGTAAAGCAGCCTGATAAAAAGTTAACAAAGGGAGGGCGGCGCTGTGGCGTAGTGGGTAAAGCCACTGCCTGCAGTGCCGGCATCCTACATGGGCACTGGTTTGAGTCCCGGCTGCTCCACTTCCCATCCAGCTCTCTGCTGTGGCCTGGGAAAGCAGTAGAAGATGGCCCAAGTCCTTGAGCCCCTGCACCCTTGTTGGGAGAAAGGGAAGAAGCTCCTGGATCCTGGCTTTGGATTGGTGCAGCTCTAGCCGTTGCGGCCATTTGGGGAGTGAACCAGCAGATGAAAGATTCTCTCTCTCTCTCTCTCTCTCTCTCTCTCTTTCTCTCTCTCTCATCCTCTCTGTAATTCTGCCTTTCAAATAAATAAAAATAAATTATTGTAAAAAAAAGTTAGCAAAGGAAAAGGTCGTGGAAGAGAAAGAAGCAGACATGAGCGTGTAAGCTTTACCCTAGGTTTACGAAAAATAGAACCATAAAGAATTGCTTGGCAGGGACCAAAATATGAGCTACATTCTTTCTTCCATGTGATAGAGACAATTTTTTGCAACTTTAGTATCAAGTTTTCTCTAATTCTACATTCACCAAATTGTACTTTTGTTAATTAATTGGGTTTCTAGTCACACAAGGGCACCTTAAAAAGTTGTGGAAAATAGAATTAAAAGATAAGTTTATTTTGGCCCCCCAAAATTTGAAACTCACGCATCTAAGTGATATTCAAGAAGTTCCTAAAAATGCATATTATTAAAATATTGTGCATGATCTGTTGAAATCTTTACTTAGCATATACTAAATTGATTTTCTGTATATATAGATAATTGAAAATGAATCGTGATGAAGAATAGAATGGGAGAAGGAGTGGGAGATGGGATGGTTGCAGGTGGGAGGGATGTTACGGGGGAGGAAGCCGCTATAATCCAAAAGTTGTACTTTGGAAATTTATATTTATTAAATAAAAGTTTAAAAAATATTGTGCATGGATTTCAAACAGTTTTTTGTATTATCTGTTTAAAGATCATTTTCATTTATTTATATTTTATTTACCTATTCTTCATCTGGAGCCTCCTCGGTGATTGTGCAATGACTGGCTCCCAACTCCTGAAGTGCAACACACCCTGAAGCAGGAAGCCCTGAAGACAAGCCGGGCATTATAAACCAGATGCTCAAGCTTCAGTCTCCAATGTCGGGGCTGGCAGTTAGCCTAGCAGTTAGGATGCCCACATCCCACATCAGGGTACCTGAGTTCAATTCCTGGCTCTTGCCTCCAACTTCCTGTACATGCAGTCCCTGGGAGGCAGCGAGGATGACTCAGGTAACTGGGTTCCTGCCACCCATCTCAGAGATTTAGATTGAGTCCCTGTCGCTGGCTTTGGCTCCAGCCCAACTCCAGCTGCTGTGGGTATCTGAGGGTGAAACAGCAGATGTGAGCTCAATGTCTCTTTCTCCCCACGCCTTGCCCTTTCTCTCTTCCTCTCAAATTTAAGAACAAACAAAACTCCAGTGTTTCTGCTGAGATCCTGGGTCTCTTGGTAAGATCCTATATTCTTAGTATCCATAAATGACCTGAGTTTGTCATGTGTTTCCAAGATTCCCTGCCTCTCTCTTCCTGAGATCCATAGTGTCATTCTCCAAGCTCTACAAGCAACTGAATTTCTACCTACCCCAAATGTCCCTGTGCCTCCTTTCGAAAGCCTATTTTAGGGAACTTGACCCTTGTCACCTGCCTATCACTCTGGTCCCTAACTGGCCTTATCTGACTTCATGGACCTCTGTAGACATTAAGGTTACCTGTCCTTATCTATGATTGAGTACTTGACTCTATTATTGCATTCATAATGCATCCTACCTTAAATTACCCATGGCAAGCCAGCCCGCTCTTCTGATTTTAAATTAGCTTCTGCTGAATATACAGGGAGTTCATAACGAAACACAAAAGTTGGGAAGAGGATAGAGATGTTCTCTATCTCTTAATAAGGGTGAGTCTTTAACAGCAACCCAGGTAGAAAGATCATGGTGAAGGGTTAAGCAGATGAACTGCTGAGTCCATCAGATGGGTATGAGAAGCCTACCTTTTGGGTAAAATTGCCCTGGATCTGCTCAGGGCAAGGTTATAGACCTCTTCGACACTCAGTTTCCACATCTATACATGAGGATAAAATTAGAACATACCTGAATTATTACAGAAAGGAAGATACTTGGGCCGGCGCCGTGGCTCAATAGGCTAATCCTCTACCTAGCGGCGCCGGCACACCGGGTTCTAGTCCCGGTCGGGGCGCCGGATTCTGTCCCGGTTGCCCCTCTTCCAGGCCAGCCCTCTGCTGTGGCCAGGGAGTGCAGTGGAGGATGGCCCAGGTGCTTGGGCCCTGCACCCCATGGGAGACCAGGAAAAGCACCTGGCTCCTGGCTCCTGCCATCAGATCAGCGCGGTGCGCTGGCTGCAGCGCGCCGGCCGCGGCAGCCATTGGAGGGTGAACCAACGGCAAAGGAAGACCTTTCTCTCTGTCTCTCTCTCTCACTGTCCACTCTGCCTGTCAAAAAAAAAAAAAAAGAAAGGAAGATACTTGGCTTTGATATCAGTCACTACTTGCTGGCACAGAGTTCCTAAGATGCTTGGAATTTCTTGAATGATAAGAGCATCTTTTGTTCTAATCAGACAATTCTTAAAGGACCCTGAAATAGCTGTGGGATGGGGGATTGGTTACCTGGAAGAGCAAACTCCTACTAGGCGCTTTCAGAGAGAGAGAGAAAGAGAGAGAGAGGTCTTCCATCTGCTGGCTCACTTCCCAGATGGCTGCAATGGCCATAGCTGGGTCAGGCCAAAGCTAGAAGCTTGGAGCTTTATCTAGGTGCCCCATGTGGGTGGCAGGGGCCATCTTTGACTTGCACCATCTCCAGCTGCTTTCCCAGCTGCATTAGCAGGGAGCCAGACCAGAAATGGAGCAGCCAATTTCCTTTGCTAAGAAAGATGACCAAGAGCAATACATTTCCGATGTAGCCACACCAGAAGTCACATGCTGTCCGTAGGCAGCCTGCTAGGAGTTGTGTTTGACCAACAGAGTTGTACATTTTTTAACAGGAGTACAATAACCTCCCCCCATCTACTGGGGACATGGTCAAAACCTGCAGTGATGCCAGAAAATCCAGATTACACCAAATCCTATATATACTGTGTTTTCATTCACTTACATCTATCACATAGTTTAATTTCTAATTCAGACATGGTGAGAGATGAACAGTAATAGCTAATAATAAAAGAAAATACTTATAATAATAGGCTGTCATAAAGATGATGTGAGTGTTCTCTCTCTCTCTCTCTCTCTCTCTCTCTCTCAGCCAAGTGGTTTCTAAGTGACTGTCAGGTGGGTAGCTGGAGGTTAGATGATTCATGCCTGTATCCCTGGAAAGATGGAGGATAGCAGCCTGAGACTTACTCATGCAACTCAGCTGGTGTGTGTTTTAATGCTTATCATCGGTTTATTGTTGGAATTTTCTATTTAATATTTTTGGGTGGAGGCTGACCATGAGTAACCAAAACCAAGCCAGACCTTTCTCTGAAGGGAGAAAGGAACCTCCACTATGATATGGCCTTGACTAAATAAGTTCAGAGTTGGTGAACTCAAGGGGCTTCCATAGCCTCGACAGCTCATGGCAAGAGCCTCGGGTGATTACTGACGTCATAAATAAGAGTGTCAATTGATAAATCAACAACAGGAGTCACTGTGCACCTGCTCCCCACGTAGGATCTCTGTCCTTAATGTGTTTTACTATGAGAATTAATGGTAAATATACTAGTTGAACAATACTCTGTATCTTGTGCAGTTGTGTGGGTGCAGTCTGTTGAAATCTTTGTTTCGTATATACTAAGTTGATCTTCTGTGTATAAAGATAATTGAAAATGAAACATGATGAGGCCGGCGCCGCGGCTCACTAGGCTAATCCTCCGCCTAGCGGCGCCGGCACACCGGGTTCTAGTCCCGGTTGGGGCGCCGGATTCTGTCCCGGTTGCCCCTCTTCCAGGCCAGCTCTCTGCTGTGGCCCGGGAGTGCCGTGGAGGATGGCCCAGGTGCTTGGGCCCTGCACCCCATGGGAGACCAGGAAAAGCACCTGGCTCCTGGCTCCTGCCATCGGATCAGCGCGGTGCGCCGGCCGCAGCGCGCCAGCCGCGGCAGCCATTGGAGGGTGAACCAACGGCAAAGGAAGACCTTTCTCTCTGTCTCTCTCTCTCACTGTCCACTCTGCCTGTCAAAAAAATAAAAAAAAAAAAAAAAAGAAAATGAAACATGATGAAGAGTGGGATGGGATGGGGAGTGGGAGATGGGATGGCTGCGGGTGGGAGGGAGGTTATCGGGGAAAAAGCCACAACAATGCAAAAGTTGTACTTTGTAAATTTACATTTATTAAACAAAAAAAAATTCAAAAACCAAGCCAGGTGAAACCGTGGAGAAGGAGGCATGACTGTGTCTTCAGATGGGGCATGCACCCTGTCCCTCACCACAACCCAGACCACTGTCCCACTTCAAGTGCCTTGCGTGGCTCCTGAAGTCACTGGTGCTATCCACACCTTCTTTCTGGACCCCATCTTGCCATCCCAGGAATGCAAATATGTTGGTCCCAGAAAAGATCCAAAAAGCCCCAGCCAGGAACAAAGAGCACCAGACTGGAAACACAGAGATGTCCACTTAAAGTGTTAGCTCGTCCACCTGGAACGATTAACTCTGAACCTTTGAAACTCAGTTTGTTCCAGATTAAAATGGGAGAGTCACATTAGCACCCCTCCTTTTTCTTTCTAAGGAGCTGTCATCTCAGAGTTCTTAATGATGGGTCAGCAAGCTGACTGCCAAAAAGTGAATACCCTGGACTAGGAGCCGGGACCCCAGAGTTCCAGTGCCTACTTTGTATTGGTTCTAACTGTAGCCTTACACAAAACACTTTTCCTCTTCAAATCATGGTGAAAATGCAAGGGGCTATGTTGGGTGCTCTGTAATCACCCTTCGGGCTCTCTCCTTCAGTGATTCCATTTTTTTCCCTGTATATAAAGGAGAATGTATTTTGCTAGCCAGGATCCTTGCATCTGAAAGAATTACTGTTCATGGTCCTGGTCTGGAATTCATTCTGCATACAGATTTTGAAATGCATCAGTCGAATTTATGCTGTGTTTCCTGGTCCAAGAATTTCTATGGAAAAGTAATTCAGTGCAAGACCCTACACAATCTATTCCGCATGTCTCGGAAGGCTTTTGGAATTCACGATCCTTCACATAATTAGGGTAGAATTCTTTGAAATGGAAACTGTCATGGCCCAATAAAGGGACAGCGGCAGGGGTGGGTACTTGGCACAGTGGTTAAGACACTGCTTGGGATGTCTGCACCCCATGTTGGAGTGCCAGTTTTGAGTCCAAACTCTACTTCTGATTCAGCTACCTGCTGAGACACACCCTAGGAAGACAGCAGGTGATGGCTCAAGTACGTGGGTCCTTGCCACCCATGTGTGAGACCTGGATGGAGCTACTTGCTCTTGACTTCAACCTGGCCCAACCCTTTCTGTTGCAAGAATTTGGAGCTCTCTCTCTCTCTCTCCCATCCCTTTCTCTCTTTCTCTCCCTTCCTCATTCCCTCTGTCATTCTGCCTTTCAAATAAATGTAAGTAAGAGTATAAAAACAAAACGGCAGTGGCAGCAAACAGGGATCCCTCTAGAGTGACCACCACAGGAAACTTGTACTGGACAAGGATGGGCTCACTCATTGATCTCCAGGGTGTTCTTGCTGAGTGCTGTCACCAACTGCCCACCATGTCCACTGGGGAGACCGTCTCATCCTATCCCCAGGAAATATCAATCCTGGTCTTTCTCCATCAAAATATCTGGTCCCTGGGGAAGCTCAGTACAATCTCTCCAGCCCTACTATGCCAACATTTAAGTATATCAAGTCCACCATGTCATGGGCCAGGAACCCTGATCCCACAATGGAAGTAATAGAAGAAAAGGATTTTCCCATCACAGGAGAAATGAAGGTTGGGTTCCAGGTTTATTGTGAGGACAAAGAAGAGCTATTGAAGAGGTTGTAGCATCCCACAGGCTACATCTTCACTGACGAGCCTCCAGCTGCATTCATCAAAGAAGGCTGGATCTCCAAGGGCACATTTCTCCCTCTTTTAGCCTTAGGGAGAGACAGTTACCTGGGGTCCTCTCCCCAGGACTTCTCATGTGGCCCATAGTCTCTCTTCCCACTTAACAAAAGCTGCATGAAGAAATTCAAAACACCTAGGCAATGAAATAACCTCTCTAAGTGGAGAACCTGGGCCATAATTATGCACCGGCATTGTCATAGCATGACAATCATGCTGGGATGAAGCAGAGAACATGAGGAAGGGAAAGAAAAAGGAAAAAGAGGAAAGCAATGGTGGATTCTGAATTACCAATTCTCATTACAGGATTACAGGATTTTTTTCATCATGTATTATGTTTATTTTAGTTGTGACTGACATACAATGTTTGCATGCACTTAGTATGTAATATCTTTATTCACGTTATACATCGGGTAATGATCAAGTCAGTAACAAGCACTCTAGCACCTGAAACTGCCATTTCTCTCGGAGGTGTACATTAAAAATACTCTCTTGGCACTATGCAGAGATATACAATGCATTGTCGCTATCTGCAGTCACTCTACCATCTCATAGAACATCAGAGCTTATGCCTTCTGTGTAGCTGTAACTTTGTACCCATTGGCCAACTGCTCCTCATCCCTCTGCCTTGAGGCTCTCCCCAGCCTGTACTACCGTTCTACTCCCAACTTCTTCTTTTTTTTTTTTTTTTTTTTTTTTGACAGGCAGAGTGGATAGTGAGAGAAAGAGACAGAGAGAAAGGTCTTCCTTTGCTGTTGGTTCACCCTCCAATGGCCGCCACAGCTGGCGCGCTGCGGCCGGCACACCGTGCTGATCCAAAGGCAGGAGCCAGGTGCTTCTCCTGGTCTCCCATGGAATGCAGGGCCTAAGCACTTGGGCCATCCTCCACTGCCTTCCCAGGCCACAGCAGAGAGCTGGCCTGGAAGAGGGGCAACCGGAACAGAATCCAGCACCCTGACCGGGACTAGAACCCGGTGTGCCGGCGCCGCAAGGTGGAAGATTAGCCGCAGCGCTGGCTTACTCCAAACTTCTATGAGATCAACAATCTAAGGTCCACACATGAATTTGTCTCTCTGTGCCTGCCTTATTGCACTTGACGTAATGTCTTCTGGGGTCCTTCTGTGTTGTCACAACCAACAGGAAGTCGCGGTTTTTTTTTTTTTAATGGCTGAGTATTATTACCTACGACTACTGCCTTTGCTTTCTCCACTCGTCTCTTGGTAGACATTGGGGTTGACTCCATACCTTGACTGTGGTGAGGAATGCTATAATGAACACAGAGAGGACAACCAACTTTCTTCCCAGGAATTCAGAGAGATGTGTGCAGAGTCTACACTGAGTCTAGAGACTCGCCACGGAGGGGAGTGAGACCTAATATGGCAGGGGAACAGCGGATGAAAGCGCACACACAGAAATGCTGGGGAAAGAAACAAGGACTTGCCGAAGATACAGGGAGGAGACGCATCCTTCAGGCAGGTGGGTAGAGTTTGGACTTTCACAGGTGAGAGAGTTCATTGTGTCTCTCAGGTGCTTGTTCCGTTGATTGATTAGCAAAGCTCTGTGCACCCTTCAGCAATTACTTGCCAACGGCATGTGATGAGCCAGGCCCTGCCCCAGGCTCTGGGGATAAAGAAGCGAATCAGGTGAACAGTGCAGCAGATCTCAAGGGCTTTGCATTCCACTGGGGAAGTGAGATGATTTGACAAAAAAAAAAAAAATCAACAATAACCACTGAATACATGATGTTGTTTTAAAATTTGGTATGTGCTCCAAAGGCATCCGAATGGAGTGAAGTGACAGGAAATGGCTGAGAGAGGGAGGTATGAGAGCTACTATCCCGAGAGCAATGACTCCATTTGCAGTCACCCCTTAGCTTCTGTAGGGATTGGTTCCAGGAAACCCCACAGATATGAAAATCTGTAGACGCTCAAGTCCCTGTTGCAGGGTATATGAAAATGTTCATGGGGAAATGGAATTAAAAGATGTTTATTTTGGTGCAAAAAAAGTGTTAAAATTCATGCCTAGCTTTTTTCATAATATACATTTGTCATGAACTTTTTGAAGACCCCTCATAGATATATTTTTCAATTTTTTTCACCAAAATTAGCTTTTCATCCCATTTTCAATGAACTTTTGAAGTATCCTTATGTAAAATGGCACGATATTTTCTTTTTTTAAGATTTATTTATTTATTTATTTATTTGAAAGTCAGAGTTACAAAGAGAGAGAAGGAGAGGCAGAGAGAGGGAGAGAGACATCTTCCATCCACTGGTTCACTTACCAATTGGCCACAATGTCCGGAGCCACGCCGATCTGAAGCCAGGAGCCAGAAGCTTCTTCTGGGTCTCCCACGTGGGTGCAGGGGCCCAAGGACTTGGGCCATCTTCTTAGGCCATAGCAGAGAGCAGGATCGGAAGTGGAGCAGCCAGGTCTCGAACCAGTGCCCATATGGGATGCCAGCACTGCAGGTGGTGGCTTTACCCACTACACCACAGCGCCAGCCGCACAATATTTTCATATAGCCTACACGCATCCTCCTGCATAGTTTAAATCTTCTCTAGTTCATGTGGAATACCTAATACAATATAAATGCCAAGTAAAGAGTTGTTAGACTATATTGTTTAGGGGATGATGACAAGAAAACATGTGGCTATTCAATACAGCCTCAATTTCTTCTTCAAATATTTTCAATGTGTGATTGGTTGAGTATGAGGATATAGAACTCATCAGTGTAAAGAGGCAACCATACTTAACTCTGTAAGTCCGTGGGCGCACCTGTAAAATGTTCATAAATCCTGCACATCTCAAAGGCCTGATATAAAGGCAGAGATAAGCCCTGCGCATCGCACCATGGCTGCTGAGTTACTGCCGCTCTAGGTGATCACATGTGCAGCCTGAAGCCAGACTGCACATCTGAATCCCATGCAGATTCCCGAGCCATGGAAACCACCAGATAATCAAATCACCATTGTTGTTTCAGGCCGCTAAGTCTTAGGGCCATTTGTCATGTGGCAACAAATTGCTTTTATACAGAAGGAGAGAGACTTTCAATATTTTTTTCCCGAAAGAGAAAAATTCTTCCGGTAGGGCTTGTTTCATGTAGAGCCTTTTCTGGATTATAATGTATTCATAGAAAATGGGAAGACCATGAAGGCCAATGGCTCACATGTCTGCCAATGAACAGTTTGCTGCTCATAACTGCAAGAGGAGGAGCCAGTCCTTGCTAAGAGAGGACACACAGGGAGGCATCAGGGCTGTCAAGAGGGAGAAAGGGGGAGAGATTTATGGGTAAGAGCCTTCATTGCGATGTCTGAAGGAAAGGACAGGCAAAGCATGGAAAACAGTGTATGATGAACTAATCTGAATAACTTCAGTGATCTCTGGGACATAGGGGCTGTCTCCAGGTGCCCGGGACTTGGTCCTGGGGTGATTCAAGTAGATGGAGAATGACCCAGAGTGTGAGTGTCCAACAAAGGAGATAGCTTGAGGTATATGGGCTCTGGATTGGCTGGTCTACATTTAAAAGTGGGCAAGTTTTTTTTTTCCCCAGGCAGAGTTAGATAGTGAGAGAGAGTTATAGACAGTGAGAGAGAGACAGAGACAAAGGTCTTCCTTCCGTTGGTTCACTCCCCTAATGGCCACTACAGCGAAGCCAGGAGCCAGGTGCTTCCTCCCGGTCTCCCATGCGGGTGCAGGGACCCAAGCACTTGAGCCATCCTCCTCTGCCCTCCAGGGCCACAGCAGAGCGTTGGACTGGAAGAGGAGCAACCGGGACTAGTACCCGGTGCCCCAACCAGGACTAAAACCTGGGGTGCCGGCGCTGCAGGCAGAGGATTAGCCAAGTGAGCCTCGGCGCCAGCCTCAAGTTCTTTGTTATCTCTTGGAGTCAGCTAATCCTGGCAGGGTCAGTGAATCCTGGGGGTTAAAGCATCAGAATGCAGACAATGAAACACAAGACTCACACAGAGCCTACCACCCATTACAGATGAAGACAAGGCTGTTCTCACTTCCTGAGCTTGGACTACCGTGTGGACTTTTAACCCAGTTGTGGCCTCTGGGACCAGAAGAAGGGAAATATGCTAGAAAGAAAATGAGCTGTGGTCCTGAGAGTGATTTTTCTTCCCTGATAAGAAGCTCACAGGAGGAAAAACCCTTTCCTCCTCTCTCATTTTGAACATCGTCAGACGACAACTCCAAGCTTGGAGCTTGGACCATGAGAGCGTGAGCTGAGAATCACAGAGAAGGCAACCTGGTGCCCACATCATTGAGCATCAGCCCTGGATCCCTATTGTCTAAGCAGCACGTCCATGGGGATTTGATTACTTGCAGCCAGAAGCATGATCACTGTACTACATTGGCCAGCAATGAATGGCATCATGAGAAAAACAATGGCTTCCAATTCCATCACTCTGCCTCCAGCCTCCACATCGCAATGATAGAGGGGGAAGTTTATATGTATTACCTTTCCACCATAATAAATTTGACTTGAGACTTCCGGGTTGAGAACTGCCAGTTTGCAAAGCACAAAGAAGAGCTTCGTTAAGTGGGGGTTCACAGAAGAAGGCAGAGGAGAGACATATGGGGAACAGCTTAGATACTGGAAGCCCCGAAGAGTCCTCTTCAATATGCAGGATCAGGCCGGGGCTGCCTGGAGCATCCATGCCTGGTGTTGTCTGAGCTGGGACATATGGAAGCCGTGAGGATGTGATTCATGTGGTCACTGGATACATTGCTCACAGCTTAGTGGAAACACACAGGATTCATATGGACAAGCTTCTGAGGGTCCCAGCACATCCGCCGGTGGAATGGGGAGTTGTTCAAGAAACATGAAGAAGAACAAAAGGAAAGGGGGTGGTGAATGTGTCGTTTTAATTGGGAAAATAAGGATGTGGGATGTACGGCTGCAGTCTACTGAAAGCAGAGCGGGGAGGCATGTTGCCTCCACCCTCTAGACTGTCGAGTGTGTTCATTGGATAGAACATCTCTCTTCACATGGATTTATTTGAAGTCAGTGTTTTATGTTACGTGAAATATTCTTATCTTGAGAGCACAAGCTGCTGGTCTTTGAAAAAAAATATGTGCAAGTAAAGGAGGAAGTGAAAGCAGAATTGAATTTTAGCCAGCACCGTGGCTCAATAGGCTAACCTCCGCCTTGTGACGCCAGCACACGGGGTTCTAGTCCCGGTCGGGGCGCCGGATTCTGTCCCAGTTGCCCCTCTTCCAGGCCAGCTCTCTGCTGTGGCCCGGGAGTACAGTGGAGGATGGCCCAAGTGCTTGGTCCCTGCATTCCATGGGAGACCAGGATAAGTACCTGGCTCCTGCCTTTGGATCAGCGCGGTGCGCCGGCCGCAGCACGTCGGCCATGGAGGCCATTGGAGGATGAACCAACGGCAAACGAAGACCTTTCTCTCTCTCACTGTCCACTCTGCCTGTCAAAAAAAAAAAAAAAAAAAAGAATTGAATTTTTAAAAAAATCCAGGCTGATTAATATGCCGGTGTCTAGACCATTATCAGAATTCTATCTTGATTGAGTTCACAGATCGTCTCATGTGAAGGTAGTGAGGGCAGTAGGGTGTGTTTTTTCCCCCCTATGATATGGAGAATTTTCTTCCCATCTGCACTGTGAAATCTGTTGGGTTATTTCACTCCTGTAGAATCTGTCCAGCTCCCACCCTGCTCTGTCCATAATTACCTCACTCATCCCTTCATTATTGCTAATTTATGCCAGACACCAGCACTGGGGAGGTAATGATAAAGCAGGCATCCTTCCCAGTGTCAAACTGGTTTTGGTTCCACATGGTCAGTGGTGAGTTTTTTTGTTGCTAAATGGATAAATACAAACACAAAAAGACCATTACAATTGCGAATTGTCTGGTAACGGTGATGCCGCCCCAGCCCTCTCTACCCCTCTCTGTTTGCTAAGTGTTGTGTGTTCCGTTTCTACTCTGGCTAGAAAATCCCAAGAACAGGGGGGCTCAGGTGAAACTGGAGCTCCACTGTGTCATGTGCCGGTGAAAATATACATGTATAAGCAAGTTACGACTTTTTAAATTGGCTTATTTTTAACTCTCCTGTTCCACTACAAATTGTGTTTCCCTGCAGCCTTTTTGTCCTATTGCCTAGGAATTGGAATTGGGCCGATGTCACCTTGAAGAGGGGTTGTCGATTTACCACTATAGGGGTAAAGAGAATTCTTGGGAAGGGCTAGGATGTGAATGAGGATGACGGGTTTGGGGGCAAAGACATACAATGTCAATGTTTTTGCTTTCCTTTCCTCCTGGGATAGAACTGGAGAGGATAGACAAGTTATTTGGAAGAAGTAGTCCCATAAGCAGTGTGAGTATTTAGTTTTGGGGGGAAGAGGACAGCCACAGGCCTGCCAGGAGGAACCACATACTCCGCCTATTGTCACATCCAATGGAGCTTGGCTATGGCAAGAGCAAAGGAAAAGGTCAGGAGGTGGGACCTGCCATATCTCTTCAGGGTCCATGTACTAGTTATACAGGAACCCCACAGGCCAGAAGAGAACATGCTCACAGAAATGAGAAGACACAGAGAACGGCATGGGGATGCAGAGAGCAACAAAGTAGGGAGCTGGTAGACTTTCCCTGGGGCCATCTTGGTTTGGAGCAAGGTTGCTTGACTGAAGAAGCCAAGGGGTGAATGAAGTAAACAAAGCGTGAGAGAGAGTGGTTGGGGGCCGGTAGGGTCTCAGGAGAATGAATATGGGACCACGTCAACCAGGAAGATGACATCATGGTTCCAGCCACCACATGGTACAGAGGACACTGCTATAGAAATTGAAGACCTAGGGGCCAGTGTTGCAGCAAAGTGGATAAAGCCACTGCCTACAATGCTGGCATCCCACATGGGCACCATCTTGTGTCCTGGCTGCTCCATTTCTCAATCCAGTTCCCTGCTAATGGCCTTGGAAAAGCAGCAGAGGATGGCCCAAGTGCTTGGGTCCAGATGGAGGCCCTGGCTCCTGGCTTCAGCCTAGCTCAGCCCTAGTTGTTACGGTCATTTGGGGAGTGAACCAGTGAATGGAAGACCTCTCTCTCTCTCCCTCTCTCTCTCTCTCCTTTTGCTCTGTAACTCTGCTTTCAAATAAATAAATAGACCCTTAAAAAAGGAATCAGAAATTGAGTTGATTATATCAGGGTAGCATCAAGCAGTGATATTCATTCAACATGCCTTAGGTTACACCATTAAAAGCCAACTGAAGTTCCAGGACCCCAAACTCTTAGGTTAAGAATGGGATAACGCTCAAGACTCCCAGTTGCTAAGGAGAAAAGGGAGCAAGTGACGAATTCCTGTGTGTTAGTCTCTTTCATGCTGCCACAGCAGTTACCCGAGACCAGGTAATTTATGAAGAACAGAAGTTTATTTTCTGATGGTGGAAAGATACAAGACCAAAAGCAGTCAGCAGGTTTAGAGGCCAGTGAGGGTCTGGTTTCTGCTTCCAAGCCATGCCTTGAACACCGTGTCTCCATGTACAGAAAGTAGAAGAGCAGAAAGGGGGTGAATTGCCCCTGGCACACCCCTTTATAAGGCACCCAATGCCATTCCTGGGGGTGCAATGCCGATGACTCCATCACTTCCCAGTACTCTTGCATGGGGATGATGTTTAAATACGAATTTTGGAAAGGGGTGGGGGGGACACTCTGTAACTCCTAGCAGAGTGCTTCTGGCACTGAAGGAGTTCTTTTTGGAGCATCAGAGGCTGCAGCTTTGGTGCTGTCTGACCAATCATTGTATTGCAAAGGGAGACCCAGTCACATCAGTGGGCGTGATGGACAATGAGAGGGGGAAGTGTCCGAGGAGAGATTGTAAAGCATCCCTTTGGGTCACACTCTGTCTTCTCAGAGATGCCTGGGACAAAGCCACGCCCCTCCACAGCTGCATGGCAAAGTGCTGAACATTCACGCTAGGGGCAGAGATGAAGGCTGGGAGAGTTCCGTTAATCATGAAGATAAATCCTGGCTACTCCAAGACAAAGTCGGAAGACCACAGCCACAGCTATGTTACCAGGGATCTCAGTATCCAAACAGAAGCTCAAAGCCCATCCCAGACTATTGCATCAGCACCCTCTTTTTAATAATATCTCCAAGTAATTAGCGCATGAAAGTTGGAGATGGATGGATGCACACCCTAGCTGCACCTCCTAACCATTTGGATAGTTTATTTTAATTTTTTTTTGTTTCTTTAAGGCACATCTAGGGGAAGAGTTCAGGCATTATTCTTCCTTTGTGTTATGTGAGCCATAGATTTTAATGTGTAGCCAGGAATGATCAGTTGTTCTCAGGCATCGGAGTCACGTGGAGGGCTTGTTACAACACAGACCGAAGGGCCTCACCCCAGAGTTTCTGATTAGGCAGGCCTGGAGGGGGCGGGACCTGAGAATTTCACATCTCACATGTTCCCAAGCGGTGCTGAAGATGCTGGCCCCAGAGTCCACACTTCGAGAACCACCAATCTTAACGGAAACATAAATAGAAGTCTGGTACCTGAAGTTCCCGAACTGGCCAGGTCCACATCGCTCAGGAACATTCTACAAATGTAGATAAGCAGTCCCCTACCCCCACCCACCCCAACCTACTAGGGCCCAGCAATTGGCTTCAACAGCCCAACCAGGTGATGCTGTCACAAGCTAAAGTTTAAGGATCCCTGGTCTCGGTGTTGGACTCCAAGCTTCTGCATGGTCAGCAGCTGGAAACAGACAAAAAGTCTGGCTGTGTTTTCCCACCTTTTCTCTATGTGTTCAGATCTCTCTTAGTAGTCTCCTTTTGCATCTGATTTGCTTCATGACAGAGAGCCTTGACCTCTGCCAGACCCACCCCGGCCCCTCCATGGTTATCTGGACCAAAGAGCAGGAAGAACAATCAGTCACCCATCTGTATCCATATATGGACATTGAGAATGTTTCCTAGGCTGATTTACATACAAACATGCATGCATACATACAGGTGTATTGACTTGGATTTTCACACCAACTCTGGCAGCTGAGGACAGAGGCCAGCTTCCATCTCGCAAATGTGCCTCTGAGCAATGAAGTGAACTCTGCTGGGACCCTAGCCACCCTCTGCTTCCCTGTTCCTCCTGCCTACCAGACACCTGCATTGTTCAGCAATCAACTTCTTTATAATGCAGGAGAAATATTTGAGTAGATTCTAATTATTCTTCATCGTCACCCTTGATCCTCAATAACAGCACTCTGAGAAGTTTTGAAAATATTTGCAGTGATTCCATATTCCAGACCCGATTTCAGTGTTCGGCACTGTGTTCTGAGAATTTCAGAAATCAAAAGTTCTGCAAGTGATTCTACTCTGTAGCCAATGGCTCAAGCCACTGGTCAAAGCCCATTGTGGTTGGTCATCCCATGCTTTTCACATGGGATTGGTCAAGGGGAGAGTTGTGCTGTGGTTCTAGCCAATCGGTAATGTTAAGGAGTCACTAGGAAATGGATTTCTTGTTCTGAGAGAGGAGGAGATGATCAGTGGAGCACCCCTGGATATTTTGGGGGCTAAATGTGACTGCTGGAGTCCCTGTAGCCATGTTGATACCATATTGAGGATAAACCCAACACAGAAAAAAAGGAAAACACAGAGAAGTAAACTGCAAATCCAGAGCCCAGAGCTAGCACTTCAAAACCAGCCCATTTCATGCAACTTGTAGTGTGTGTTTGATGATTAACCTGTGTCTATTACTGGCTGCCTAGCGAAAGTCACACATTTAAGGAAAATATAGATTCAGGTCCTCTGATTCCAGCTCCAGGGTTCTCCCACAAAATCAGACCATTTCTCAAGAGAATTCTAGACAGGGTATTTTGCTCCCCAAATTTCCAGAAACTCATCTTGGACAGCAGCTACCACTGCCTCTTAGCAATTGAATTGTCTTGCTCTTAAACAGAAGTGTTTTTGAGGTGGCTCACTAGCAGCTTTCCAATCAGACACTTTAACTGGGGGAGGGGGGACAGCAATGGAGGCGGGGTGGAGGTGGGGATTATGCATTTCATTTGTCCAGACTTGAAATTGGGCATATCTCTACTCGAGTTGAAGAATAACTACATCAGGGAACAGAATTAATGAGGAGAGAAGAGCTTTGGGAGCCAGATAATAATGATGTAGACAGCTTCCTGGATACACAAGAAAGGATGGTTTGCTTTGAAAAGGACAAAGTAATTAGAAAAGTCTGTGTTAATTTCCGGCTCCCTTGGAAGCCCCAGGGGGTGAAGTCCATCAGTGGGTAGAGTCAGTGGAAAATGAACACATTGGTGGGGGGAATGAAGGATGTGTGGGAATGTAATTGATCTTACCTAAGGGTAGGCAGAAGGGGAAGAGGCTCAGCCAGTGAGGCGATTTGTCAGCCGACTGCAATGGGTGACATTTTTCTCTCTCATATGAATAAAGGATTGTGACCCTGGAGGTGTACATTGAGGGTGGAATCCTTTTTAAAGATGATACACTGATTGGTATAACCCATCTGTCATTGCGAGTGTACCATCAAAATAAAATAAAAATAGGTTGTGCATGTGGAATGGGGAGAAGGAAGGAACCATTCAGGCAGCATACAGTTATTTTAAGTGGAAGTGTGGTTAAATTTGAAGGCAATGAAGCAATGTTGATCAGTTGACTTGTTCTAATCTATTAAGACAGTTGAAATAACCAAATTCGTCATTAACCTTTTGCTGTACTCATCACGTTATTATTTAATTGGATCAATTGTTCATTAATTGAATTCACTGCTCAAGACTAAATAACTAAATGGACACCCCATCTCCCTCTACACTCCAATTTTCCTGTGTATAAGGAAAGTGAACTGAACGCAGCCACGGAGGAATATTTGGAAAGGTTGATCACATTCACCTAGATCGTGGCACCAGATGTCCAGTGGTGATTATTACCCATAACCCTTAAAACCAATGTCAAGGTCAGGAGCATCCTATAGTCAGACACACAATGCAGCTGACGAGCCCTTAGTCATCTGCAGGTATATTCTTGGTGGCCTTTTCTGCAGGTTGTTGGCTGAATAGAAAATAAATGAAAAAAATCCCTCAAAATGTCAAATATTGCCTTTTTTAACCATACAGTACTTCATTTTTCAAGTTAATATGATATTTACACAAAGAGAACAGATTCAGTGTAGTTCGTAGATACAATTCCAAACATAATGAGGCTCCCTTCTTCCCTCCCTTTCAATCCCACCTTTTCTCCCTCTCTTTCCCTTTCTTTCTTTCAAATTTTTATTTCTTTGTTAAACCAATGGCTAAGAGTGATATACTACTATAATTTAAATGATCTGTGATTATTTTAAAATGCACTGCATAGGTGTGAAATGGCCATCATTTCATTTGATTATTGTTTGTAGCCCTTTGCCTATATATCCTGCTGAATTAGGGTCTTTTTACTTTTTACCTGTTGAACTCTATTTAGTGGAGCACTAAGCCTTTGACTATAATGTAAATTCAAAATATATTTTCTATGAATCTTGATGTGAATGGAAGGGGAGAGGGAGTGGGAAAGGGGAGAGTTGCGGGTGGGAGGGACGTTATTGGGGGGGAAGCCATTGTAATCCATAAGCCGTACTTTGGAAATTTATATTCATTAAATAAAAGTTTAAAAAAATATATTTTCTGAAAAAGAAAGAGAAAGGAAGAAAATGCCAAATATTTCCAAGTAACTGTTTAGAAACTTGTTAGACAAAAAAAAATCTGGATTTTTTTAAATTTAATTGCCAATTTTAGTTATTTATTTGAAAGGCAAAGAGGCAGACATAAAAAAGAGCAAGGTATTCTGCTTGTTCACTCTCCAAATGCCACAAATAGCCAGAGCCAAGCCAGAACCAGGAGCCCAAAACTCAATCAGAGTCACCCACATGGGCGGCAGGGACCCAGGTACTCGAGCAACTCCCATGGTGTACGTTAGCAGGAAGCTAGAATTGGAAGTGGAGCCAAAATTTGGACCCAGGCACTCTGACATAGGGTGTGGGCTTCCTAAGGGGCATAGACTCAGAGTTTACAGACATCCTTGCCATGAACACATGCCAAGATTTGATTCCAACCCATTCACAATTCCTGCCAATTCTACTCTAAAATTTTATCCCAAATTTGACCAAATTTGTCTCTGCTTCTCCCTCTCTAACACTGTACTGACTCCTCGATCACAACATCTTTAAAGGACTTAAAGATCACCTGATCCAGAGTTGGTATTGTGGCACACCAGGTAAAGCCACTGCCTGCGATGCTGGCATCCACATGGGCACCAGTTCAAGTCCCGGCTGCTTCACTTCCAATCCAGCTCCCTACTAACGACCTGAGAGAGGTAGCAGAAGATGGCCCAAGTACTGGGGCCCCTGACACCCAAGTGGGAGACCCAAATGTAGCTCCTGGCTTCAGTCTGATTCATGGCTGGCCTTTGTAGCCATTTGGGGACAGAAACAGCAGATGGAAGATCTCTCTCTTTCTTTAACTCTGATTCTCAAAATAAATAAATTTTTTTTAAAAAAGATCATCTGATTTAGCCATTTGATTTATTTGATGGAATAAAAGGACGGATGTTCATGGGTCACATACACCCTCTGAAGCTCCCAAAATCGTTAGTTGCAGATCTAGTTCATAGCCCAATGGGGCATCGATCGAATCTCCAGCCCGGTTCTTCTAGCTCTTAACTCAGAACTCTTTCCATGGTCATCCAGCTGATCAAATGTGTTAAATTATGAAGTAGGAATTCTATTTATTGGGACAAGCCATTATGATCAGCATAAGAGCCTTGTGTTGAAAGTTTTTGCTAATATTCTGCACATTAGTAATTTATGTGTTTGACAAACTTTTGCGATGGCCTCCTACATGTTTTTATGTCCTCCTATGCTTTTGACCTCCTAACACTTATTCAATAAATATTTAAGAGGCGACCAGTACAGGAGAGTGCTCAGATGCTCATTCAAATACTGATTCTAAGTAAATATTTTAGGAGGTCAGCTTGTGTCTTGAAAAGGGACACAATGAGGGCAGCTGTGGGAGTCGGGGCCAACTTGGAGAAGAAAGGCTTCCTCCAGTGTGCAGAACAGACGAACTCAAATGGAAGGGATGTCGTTTGGACTGAGGGGATGACCGGGATTTGGACACTGAAAGGAGGAAAGACCATTTCAGCCCGTGTGAAGAGCCCGGATGGAAGCCAAATATTCTGAAGTAGAGATGAGAAATCTCTAATCCAAGAGCTTGAAATCCAGCTTTCAGCTTTTTTGGACTAGAGTTGCTCAACCAGTACAGTCTATGGAAATATTCCAAATTAAAAAAAAAAAAATCCAAATCTGGAGCAGTTCTGGTCTCAAGTGTTTCAGGTAAGGGATGTGTACCTGTATGAGCTGATATTCCCTTTGCTCATAAACTCTGGGAAGAAATGGAGAAACAGGGTATCTTCACATTCTGAACACTGGAAACCCACCTCCACTCCTCCCAACCTCCACCACTCACCATCTGCCTCAGTGAACTCCCACAGGGATTTAGGCTCACCGAGTATTCCTGGTCCGTGATTTTTCTTTTATTTTTTCTTTTTTTTTGACAGGCAGAGTGGACAGTGAGAGAGAGAGAGAGAAAGGTCTTCCTTTGCTGTTGGTTCACCCTCCAATGGCCGCTGTGGCCGGTGCACCGCGCTAATCCGAAGGCAGGAGCCAGGTACTTATCCTGGTCTCCCATGGGGTGCAGGGCCCAAGCACTTGGGCCATCCTCTACTGCACTCCCTGGCCACAGCAGAGAGCTGGCCTGGAAGAGGGGCAACTGGGACTAGAACCCTGTGTGCTGGCGCCACAAGGCAGAGGATTAGCCTAGTGAGCCGCGGCGCCAGCCCGTGATTTTTCTTTGCTTAACTTCCTGGGAATTGTTGAAACAGTTATTTCAGGGTTGTTGTGAACTATATATAAGGTATCCAATAGCACACTTGCGTGATTCAATGACAGGAACATTGAGAATTTGTCCATCTCAATCTCAGTATAAGAAATAAGGAGAAGGCATTTAGAGTGGTGATTAATACATTGCTTGGGATGTCCATGTGCTATACTGGAGTGCCTGGGTTCAAGTCTTGGCTCTATTTCCAATTCCAGCTTCCTGTTGATCCACACCCTGGAAAGTAGCAGGTGATGGTTCAAATGATTGGTTCCCAGTCATCTGCCCAGAGTTCCTTGCTCCTGGCTTCAGTTGGTCCAACTGCCTGGGCATTTACAGGCATTTAGGGAGTGATCCAGTGGATAGACATTCTCTCTCTCTCTCTCTCTCAAATAAAATTAAGATTTTTTTAAAAGGAAAATAGGGGTGATGTTCTGGCACAGAGGGTTAACCTACCCCCTACAATGCTGGCATCCCATATGGGCACCAGTTAGAGTCCAGGCTGCTCCACTTCCAATCCAGAGTTCCATCATCCCGACCACACAATCATCCAGAACGTCACCTGAATTCCGTTGCTAACAAGGACCCTCTGTGAGCCGTGTGCCTTCCTCCTGCCTCACTCAGGGGAACCTGATCTGAAGACCTGGGCTGAGAAGTCCTCGGCTCTGCCCCCTGAACTGTCCCCAGCATTCACATTTTAGGTACTGGTCTGGCTTTGTTGGGGATGGAGGGAGAAGAAAACCCTTTCTTAGGCCCTTGAAGGAAAGGTTTATAACAGAAGACTGAACAACAGGGGAAAGCACACACATGCATGTAGTATGTTTTACCCAAGCCAAGGGAGCTTTCAGACACAAAGACCCAAAGAATCAGAGAAGTTTGTGTATGGATGAAGAGTGGACGGTAGGGCAGAAGTGGCACAGTCAAAGACAGCACCATCTAGTGGTCAAAAACCGGGGACAATGTAGTGAAGCCTGTTGGCTCAGACCTTGCTCTGTGTCCCTGGGTCTCCAGAGGTCAGGTTGCTCTTTCCCTCCAGGTGTAGGGAGGGCACCTTTTGACCTGCTTCCGGGGAAGGTCAGAACACCCTCCCTAGGTTCTGGGATGTGCTTCCGAGGAGAAGGGTAAAGGGGAGGGTGACAGGGGCCTCCCTGCCTCTGCTTTTTTCTCAAATGCCAAGGAGGCACATTTTGGAGGTAAGAATCCCACCAGATGTTTCTGCCCAAGGCTGCCCTTCACCCTATCACGTATTGCTAGACCTACCAGGAGAGGAACAGTGCATTTCTTATTTCCAGTATTATTTTGCACCCATGTCTTAACTGGATAGGTTGTTTTTTGGTTGCTGAGTATTTTGAGCTGCTGGTATACTCCAGATATCCATCCTTTGAAGGATGAGTAGCTTGCAAATATTTTTTCCCATTCTGTAGGCTGTCTTAAAGATGTTTCTTTTGGTACAAAACGTTTTGAAATCCATGCAAGCAACAGATCTTTAACAAGTTCAAGAAAAAATGTGTATTATGAAAAAATTACTCATAGGCACCAAAATTTGGAGGCACTGAGATAAGCCCACTTTTCTCTTCTTTTTTTTTTTTTTAAGACAGAGTTACAGAGAGAGGTAGAGACAGAGAGAGAGGTCTTCCATCCGCTGGTTCACTCCCCAGGTGGTCACAATGGCCAGAGCTGCACCAATCCAAAGCCAGGAGTCAGGAGCTTCTTCCGGGTCTCCCACGTGGGTTCAGGGGCTCAAGGACTTGGGCCATCTTCTACTGCTTTCCCAGGCCATAGCAGAGAGCTGGATCAGAAGAGGAGCAGCCAGGACCAGAACCGATGCCCATATGGGATGCCGGTGCTGCAGGCCAGGGCTTTAATCCACTGTACCACAGTGCCAACCCTGCCTACTTTTCCATGAACTTTTTGAAGTAGCTTCACATCTTACTAGCTGTGAGTCCTTTTACTCTTTCAGTTTTGAGTTTTCTTGAATCAGAAGGAAAGTATGAACTTTAAATTATTTAAATCTTTATTTATTTGAAATGGAGAGTTAGAGAGACAGGGGAGAGAGAGAGAGAGAGGGACAGGGAGGGAGGGGGAGAGAGAGAGAGAGAGAGAGAGAATTAGAATCTTCCATCTACTGGTTCACTCTCCAAAATGGCCACAATGACCGGAGCTGGGCCAGGCCAAAGCCAGGAGCCCAGAGCTCTATACAAGTCTCCTACATGGATAGCAGGGGCCCTGGTACTTGGAACATCCCATGCTGCTTTCCCAAGCGCATTAACTGGGAGTCGATCTGAAACAAAAGGGCGGGGACTGGAACCAGAGCTCACCGGGCATGCCGGTGTCTCAGGCAGTAGCTTAACCTGCTGCTCCACACTTCTGAGCCCATATATGAACTTTGAAACAGCTCACGGGTCCAAGCCAAATCTAGAAGGAGGAAAATCTTAACAACCAAACCTTTGGAGATTCAGAAGTATTAATTTTCCCACTTAACTGAAGCTGAAACCTCCGTGGCACACACAGTAATGAAGTGACCAAGGAAAGAGTCGCAATTACTTCTCTTTAGTCATTTCTGTGTTAGCATCTAAACTTGGCAGGCACAGACAGAGTTTATATCTGGCTCTTTCTTTCCATTTCTGGGTTTATAAGATAATGCACGTAAAACATCTGACGTGACAGCTCTGCCAAGTGGGCAGTAAACGTTAATACAAGGCATTCCGCACCGCTGTGTAGATGGTGGAGCAGGCGCGAGGGGACTTAGGAATAGCCCCCATTTTGGTGTTTATATTTTTCCTAGGAGAAGTAAGACATGTGCCTGAAGTGCTGAAGCAGAGACGGCTAGCAGGAGGAGAGCTCCGTGTTTGCTGCTTGTTCATTCCCGTGGGTTTGCACAGGGTTTGTTCCACCGCGGTGCTGCGGCTTGGTTCCCAGTGCGGCAGTGTTGGGGGCAGGTCTGATGGGAGGGGTTTGTGCCATGGGGCGGGGCATTCATCCATGCGTGACCGCTTTTCTCCTGGGAATCAGACAGCTATGGCGGCCACCGCCCGCGTTCTGGCCTCTGCACCTGCCTGTTGCCTGGTGCTTTGCCAGCTTTCTGCAAAATAGCTCAAGGTCCTCCCCAAGTGCAGCCTCTCGATCTTGAACTTGACAGTTTCCAGAACTGAGCAAACCCCCTCCCCAAATCCTTCCTTATAAATTACCAAGTTGCGGTGGTGGTGGTGGAGGGGGCTCCAATCGAAAAGGAAACAAAGTTGCTAAGCCTTCACTCAACAAGGCCTCTAAGCCTTTGCTCGAGTTTGCCGCACTTCCGCATCCCAGTGACTCAGCGTTTCCAACAATCCAAGATGGCCCCCAGGGGAGGTACCTAGCCTGACAGAAGACTTCCGTATTCGTGAACAGTACGTGTCCTCGGCTGTGATAGGCCCTTGAGGGCGTGCCCGGCTCCTGTCCTGCCTTACCTTTCAGCTGGTTGGCTCGGTTCCCTTGTGCCCTGGACAGCCCCCTTTCTGTGTCTATAAAAGCTCTTCCCCTCCCAATAAAGTCGAGAACCCCGCTGCGCCCTGGGCATTGTCTGATCTCCCGGCTCTGGTGTGGTTCCTTTGTCGTTGACACTCATCATCCCGCTCGACCCCTGAGCTCCCCAGACTGGCCCTGAGGAGCTCTATCGGACGTGCTGGGGTAGCACAAGAAAACAGATGCAGGCATTAATTTTTCAGGATCCTTGAACCACGGAAGCAGTGGGAGGCGAATCCTGATTCCTTGATTCCTTGAGTAGCAGCCACAGCCTCTCAATGATGAAAGACCACGTGATTCAGCTATCAATCTATGACAAGGAAATTGGGACAAAGGCCACAGGGTTCCATGCAGAAACCTTTCCTGGACAAGTCCATCTCAGGAATTTCTTGTTATCAGAAGACCCTTTTTTTTTTTTTTGGTCTGACTTTGCCCATCTTGTTGAAGGTGGGGAAGCAACGGATTGAATAATTCAGACAAAACACCATGCATTTCAGCATGTTCACTCTCAGGGGGTCATTTACCATCTGTGTCTTCAGAGGTGTTGGTCACTTGACTGCTTTTCTTTCATTTTTTAAACGTTTATTTAATAAATATAAATATCAAAAGTACAACTTTTGAATTATAGTGGCTTTTCCCCCATAACCTCCTTCCCACCCACAACCATCCCATCTCCCACTCCCTCTCCCATCCCATTCTTCATCAAGATTCATTTTCAATTATCTTTATATGCAGAAGATCAATGTGGTATATATTAAGATTTCAACAGTTTGCACCCACACAGATACACAAAGTGTAAAATACTGTTTGAGTAATAGTTTTACTGTTAATTCACATAGTACAACACATTAAGGACAGAGATCCTACATGGAGAGCAAGTGTACAGTGACTCCCATTGTTGATTTAACAATTGACACGCTTATTTATGATGTCAGTAATCACCCAAGGCTCTTGGCATGAGCTGCCAAGGCTATGGAAGCCTCTTGAGTTCACAAATTCTGACCTTATTTAGACAAAGCCATAAGCAAAGTGAAAGTTTGATCTTATTTAGACAAGGTTGTATTCAAAGTGAAATTTCTCTACTCCCTTCAGAGAAAGGTACCTCCTTCTTTGATGGCCCATTCTTTCCACTGGGATCTCACTCACAGAGATCTGTCATTTAGGTCATAATTTTTTCCACAGTGCCTTGGCTTTCTATGCCTAAGAAATTCTCATGGACTTTTTAGCCAGATTCAAATGCCTTAAGGGCTGATTCTGAGGCCAGAGTGTTGTTTAGGGTGTCTGCCATTCTCCGAGTCTGCTGTGTATCCTGTTTCCCATGTTGGATCATTCTCCCTTTTTAATTCTAACAGTTATTATTAGCAGACACTAGTCTTGTTTATATGATCCCTTTGACACTTAATTCTATCATTATGGTCAATTATGAACTTAAACTGATCACTTTGACTAGTAAGATGGCATTGGTGCATGCCACCTTGATGGGATTGAATTGGAATCCCCTTGCATGTTTCTAGCTGTACTATTAGGGGTAAGTCCTTGTGAGCACTCTTATTCCCACTCTTATATTTAACAGGGATCACTTTTCAGTTAAATTTAAACACCTAAGAATAATTGTGTGTTAATTAAAGAGTTCAACCAATGGTATTAAGTAGAACAAAAAAAAATACTTAAAGACTTATTTATTTATTTGAAAGGTAGAATTACAGAGAGAGAGGGAGAGCTCTTCCATCACTTGTTCACTTCCCAAGTGGCCTCAACAGCCAGAACTAGGCCAGGCCAGAGGCAGGAGCTTCTTCTGGGTCTCCCACATGGGTGGCAGGGACCCAAGTCCTTGGGCCATCTTCCACTGCTTTCCCAGGCACATTAGCAGGGAGCTAGATCGGAAGTGGAGCAGCCAGGATATGAACCGGCACATATGTGGGACGCAGGCACTGCAGGCAGTGGCTTTAACCCACTGAGACCCAGAGCTGGCCCCTCGCCTGCATTTCTTGATGCAGAAGACTGCCGCTGCCCATCCTGTCTCTCTTCTCAGCCCCTAGTTAGAGAAAACAGATGCTTGTGGACTTGTGTCCCAAGGCAGATGAGCCCTGCCTAATTGGCAGAGGTCATTTGCATGCACTTGAACAGACATCAGAATCTGCAGGGTTGAAAAAAAAAGTAGGGGCTGGTGTGTGGTGTAGCTGGTTAAGTTGCCACCTGGGCAACTGGCATTCTATACAGATGCCAGTTCAAGTCCTGGCTGTTCCACTTCTGATTCAGCTCCCTGCTAATGTGATTGGGAAGGCAGTGGAAGATGGACCAAGTGCTTGGGCTTTGGCCACGTGTGTGATACCCAGATGGAGTTCCTGGCTCTTGGCTTCTATTTATACTGACCATTGCAGCCATTTGAGGACTGAACCAGTGAATGGAAGACACTCTCTCTCTCTCTCTCTCTCCCCCCTACCTCCCTCCCTCTCTCTCATTCTGTAACTCTGTCTTTCAAAGAGGGAGAGAGAGAGAGGGAGAGAGATCTTCTATCCACTGACTCACTCCCCCAAATGACTGCAACAGCCAGGGGTGAGCCAGGCTGAAACCAGCAGCCAGGAGCTTCTTCTGGGTCTCCTACATGGATATCAGGACCCAAGCCCTTGGGCCATCTTTCACTGCCTTCCCAGGCACAGTAGCAGGGAGCTGGATCAGAAGTGGAACATCTAGGACTCTAACCAGTGCCCATATGGGCTGATGACATCACAGGTAACAGCTTAACCTGCTATACTACAATGCTGGCCCCAATAAATAAATAAATCTTAAAAAAAAAAAAACTCAAGTCAGTGGTAAAATTTTGGATGTTTAAGACCAATGCATTTCCATTTTCTTTCTTTTAAATTTTTTGGTTATATTTTTATTTATTGGAGTGCAGATAAAGAACGAGACAGAGACAGACAGAAAGCTCTCACCCACTGATCACTTCCAAATGCCTGCAACAGCCAGGACAGAGCCGGGGCTGACGCCAGAGCTGGGAACTCCACCTAGGAGGTCTCCCATATGGGTGGCAGAACCCAAGGACTCTGCTTGTCTGCTCCCTCCCCCTCCCCCCCCCAAACACAGGGCCTGTAATGGCAGAATACTGGCATCAGGGAGTCGTAGCTGGGACTCGAACTCAGGGACTGTGCTGGGTTAAATACATGTTCCTCATTCTCTTTCTCCCTGGGGGTCATAAGCACAGAACTCTCTAAAGGAGATGTAGATCGCATTTGTCCACTCCCATGCAGAGCGGCTTTGTACAGGGGGCCCAAGTACCAATCTCAAGTTCCTCTGAGAGGAGACTCCTGGTCCCAGACCACCATGTGTGCCTTGAAGCATTTCCCATGACCCGGCTTGGGTGCCCTAGGAGGCCGGCAGAAGATGCTCTTCCCATCCAAACCTGAAAGGCTTCTAGAAAGGACCCTCCCTTCCACATGCCCCAAAATTCTAGCAACAGCCGAGTGAACACAATGAAGGGGAAACAGTCGCGGGTGACAGTCACTTTCATCCAGCTATTTTGGTACTTGGCCACTGTCAAATGCCAAAATGCTGTGTTTCCAGCAATGCCTCCATAGCATTTTTAACTCAGCATCATGCTATCAAAACACACACACACACACACACACACACACAGTTCTCCTGCCCCCACCCCCTGTCCCCTTTGGACTCAAGACTCTTCCCCTGCCCCGCCCCCCAGTGGCGGCTGCTGCACAGAGATAAGGTTGTGTGGCATTTTCCCCTGCCATTCCCCATCATACATTATCATAAGAAGGTGCCAGGCATCCGTCATCCCACAGCCCCTGATTTATGCTCAAAGTTCGGATTATCTATTCGGCTCCAAATCCCTTCAAACGGCCAACTTGATCAAAGAGAAACACAGGCACCAGATAAAATGCGAATCTAGCTGCATGCCACAGAATGACAGGCAGGAGTTGTTTGAGTTTTTTTTTTTTAGTCTCCAAACTGTTTCTTCCACCTCCTCATTTTGTCAGGAATTGTTCTTCCTCCACAGCCCAGGACACACTGAGCCACTTGATGGTCCCTCTTGTATCTTTCCCACTGGGATGGGGTGGGGAGCCCTTTAAGGGGTTTGTTTCTAGGGTCAGGATTCCCTAGCAATACAATGTGGCTGCAAACCTGGTTCAGCCCAGAGCAGGGGTGGAGGCGCCACCTCAACAGGACGTGGGTCAGTATGCTAACTCTGACAGTGCTTCCATGTGTAAGCAGGAGAAAGCCAAGACAGAAAGGCACAGTCTTCAGTATAGGGCCATCTCCATCTTCCAGTTCTATTGAATACCTTCTAAATCCAATCATTCAGTACACTCACTCAGCAAGCATGAGGGGTCTTCAAAATGTTCAGGGAAAATGAAAAAGTGGCTGATGGATTTCAAATAAAATAAAATAGAATAAAATCCTTTTCCACCCAGATAAGCTTCTCTTTTAGTTCCACTCACTAAGAACTTTCTGGAGTACCCTTGGATTTACTGAATGCCTGATGGGGAAAGGCTCCCGTGAATCAAAGAAGCATATCATCAGAAAACTGAACATGGAGGAAGAAAATGCGTATCTGGGTGATTAAATACAAACATACCAGAGACCGCTAGCTCAAGAGAGAAATCTGAGCCCCATGAATTCAATTACCCCTCCTCTCAGCCCCCATGCCAAATTCCCAGTGAACTGATCAAAGAATTTTGCATAGACCTCAGGGAGAAAAACCTACATCACTCCTGGAAACTAAGCAAGAGTTGTGTTCACTGCAAGAAACTTGGAGGAATTTCTGGAAAGTATAAAGCAGATAAGGCTGGGTGGAGGGAAGAACTTAATAACCTACAGGTCACCATGCTGAAAAGGAAAATGTTCATAAAGAGAAAAGAGGGCCCAATGCTGTGGTGTAGCGGGCTAAACAGCCACCTGAGATGCTGGCATCCCACAGGGACGCGGTTCAAGTCCCAGCTGCTCCACTTCCAATCCAGCTCTCTGCTATGGCCTGGGAAAGCAGGAGAAGATGGCCCAAGTGTTTGGGCTCCTGCATCTGCTGGAGATATCCAGAAAAAGCTCCTAACTCTTGGCTTTGGATCAGCCCAGCTCTGGCTGTTGTCGCCATTTGGGGAATGAACCAGCAGATGGAAGACCTCTCTCTCTCTCTCTGTCTCCCTCTGTCTATAACTCTGCCTTTCAAGTAAGTAAATAAATCTTAAAAGGGAAAAAAAAGAGGAAAGAGGGAGTTCCATAGACAAAATAAAGGCAAAATGGACCATGGAGGAGACAGCCTAGAGGTAAGTGAGAAAAAAGCAGAATTCTACTGGCCCCTGACAACACATTGGGCTCAGACACCTGTGTGGGACCCAGGTCTGGCCCCAGGGATCTTGGCTGCTCTAGGCACGGTGACATATTCATTCAATAAAGAAAGGGGACAGTGGCACTGAGGACATGCCACCCCAATAGGAGGCACCATGGCATTTGGAAAGGCAATAGTTACCTTGTCCTGCTCCTTCTGCCCTGGAGCAGCTCATAAACTGGGCAAGAACTCTGATCTTCTCTCACAGTTTTCCTCTGAAGTGGTCGTAAGTCCCTTGCTGCCTTCCCGCCACCCAGAAGACAAGAACATCCTTATCTCTGAAGACCCAGAGTCTCAGAGAAGAGTGTGAAGGGAGAGGTCTTGCTAAGTTGCCCTCTGATCCTCACCAATAGATCAGACTCTCTCCAAGCCTCCTTCCACACAACGGCCCATGCCTTCATCAAACCTAGCACAAAATCCACGTGGCTCTTCCTCTTTATTTGGGTCTCAAGCCTCGCATGTTGCATAAAACTCAAATAACTGTGGATGTTTTTCTCTTGTTAATCTGCCTTTTTGTCCCCAGCCATGAACCTAAGATGGGAAAGGAAGATATTTCTTTCCCTCTCTGGGGCACTTGGTAAGACCAGCTACCTCCGCTGCAGTCGGCTGCAGCTAATAAGGAGGAGGTGATGTTTCCCTCCAGGTATGGCTACTGCCAGGTGCAGCATCCTCCTCCCCCTGGCCTCCCCTTCTCCCCCTCTGCCACCTGACAAAATAAGCCTGAGCATTATGAGGAGGAACCCAAATGCACCCAGAGGCCATGCCAGCTCCCGGTATCAGAGCACCCGCAATGTCTGGGGGAAAATCACCAAATGAGGAGTCCACAGCAGTACTTCACAAAGGAGCAAGAGCCTAGTGTCCCTTCTAAGCAAAGTTCCTGGAACTAATTCAGGAAAAATTCACCATGTTAATGATTCAACTTGTAATAGTATTATTTTAAAAAGATTTTCTTATTTCCTTGAAAGTCAGAGTTACAAAGAGGCAGAAGCAGAGAGAGAGAGAGAGAGAGAGATCTTCCATCCACTGGTTCACTACCTAAATAGCCGCAACAGCGAGAGATGAGCCAATCCGAAGCCAGGAGCCAGGAGCTTCCTCCAGGCTTCCCACATGGGTGCAGGGGCCCAATGACCTGGGCTGTCTTCTACTGCTTTCCCAAGCCACAGCAGAGAGCTATATCAGAAGAGGAGCCACTAGAACTCAAACCAGCACCCATATGGCATGCTGGAGCTGCAGGCAGCAGCTTTACCCACTACCCCACAGTGGCATCCCCTGCAATAGAATTATAGCAGAAATTTCATCTCTGAAACAGTAGCAGGCATACTAATTGTCTCATCTCATACCAGAGACAATAGGGTCTTTCTTTATTCTTGACCCAGATGCAGAAATACAACTTCAGTGTTGAGGGTTCTTTGTATGGAAGGGATATTGTTGCAAGAATAAGAACACCATCTCATAATTTGTTGCCATGAGGCTGCTAGGGCCTAAGACATCATATTCCAAATCACCAACTTGGTTGAGAGTGGAGGTTGAAGTCCAGATATTCACCACTTCTCTCTCATGATTCTCATTGGCCATGACCAAAGCAATGGTGTAAGGAAAACCAGGTAATGACTCTGCCAGGAAAGGCAGGAGATCAAAGGGGAAAGGTCAAGCCAGCAATCTACAAGAGAAATGGAGGGGACATGCACTGGCCACCGGTAGCATCCAGTGGCTGGCTGAAGCACAGCCTCAGGTGCACAGGATCCCAAGGTGCTATGTGAGGCAGCCCATGGCTACTCACAGAAACAGCGGACCAGATTGCTGGCTGACCACCAGCAGTGGGTCTCCATGGAGACAGAGCTCTGTCCCTGGTCAAGAAGGACAAGCTACTTTCGAAAATAGAATTGGTAGAGTGTCACCTGCGAGCTGTGCCCGGGGTGGACAGAGACCTCCCTCCGTGATGATGAGTGGCCAGAGAACTATCTGCAAATATGAAGAGAAGGCGTATCTGAACATTTAGAGCGCGTGTCCCTCACCCTCACCCCTTGCCCTGATGAAATAGAATTACTGCAAGAAACAAGAAAAAAATTAATGAAAGTTGTATATGGAATAATTTTAGATTTGTAGAATAATTGCAAAGATAGTACGGACAGTTGCTATATGCTCCTCATCCAGTTCCTCATAAAAACCATCTTGTATCACTATGGGGCATTGTCAGAACTAAGAAGCCAACACCGGTTTATTGCTCTCAACTGAACTCCATACGTTACTTGGCTTTTGCTAGTTTGTTCATTAGCGTCCTTATCACGTTCCAAAATCTGATACAGGCCATCACATTGCATTTTCGGTAGTTCTCTCCTAATCTGGGGCTTCCTTCACAGTTTCAGTTACCTGTGTTCAACAGTAATCAGTACAATAAGATGTTGAGAGAGAGAGAGAGAGAGAGAGAGAGAGAGCAAGAGAGATAGGACACATTCACATAACTGTTATGATAGTCTTGTCATAATTGTGCTAATTGGTTATTTTTGTAAGTCTCTTACTCTGTCTAGTTTTTTTTTTCTTTTTTTGACAGGCAGAGTGGACAGTGAGAGAGAGAGAGACAGAGAGAAAGGTCTTCCTTTGCCGTTGGTTCACCCCCCAGTGGCCGCTATGGCCGGCGCACCGTGCTGACCCGAAGGCAGGAGCCAGGTGCTTCTCCTGGTCTCCCATGTGGGTGCAGGGCCCACGGACTTGGGCCATCCTCCACTGCACTCCCTGGCCACAGCAGAGAGCTGGCCTGGAAGAGGGGCAACCAGGACAGAATCTGGTGCCCCGACCGGGACTAGAACCCGATGTGCCGGTGCCGCAAGGCAGAGGATTAGCCTATTGAGCCGCAGTGCCAGCCTTCATATGCATTTTCCATGAACTTTTTGAAGACCTTTCATTTGTAGAAGGAAACGTATACTATGCATAGATTCACTACTATATGTTTTGAGCAACCAGTGGGGGCTTTAAAACTTATCCCCGCAGATAAAGGGGTCTCTGTCACCATCATGCTTCTTAGTCTCTGCAAGTCAATCACAGTTTCTCTGCCTTTCCAAGATCTTTGAGTTTTTGGTGAGTACTTGGTATTTTGTAGCACCACCTTTAGTTTGGGCTTGGCTGATATTTTTGCCACAATTAGACTAAGACTATGAATTATGGGGAAAACACCACAGATGGGGAGTGAGTGCCCTTGTCATTGTATCTCATCGGGGGAGATGATGTCATCATGAATTCCCACTGCACATAGTCATCCCTATCCCATGATTATGGTGGTGGTTACCAGGCAGGAGCATCTGCCCATGTCACACATCAGACTGTCTGGGCTCAGTCCCGGGTTCCAGCTCCTGTTTGCTCATCCCCAGTAATGTGCACCCTAGGAGGCAGCAGATGGTGACTCCAGTATTTAGGTGCCTATCATAAATAGGAGAGACCTGGATAGAGTTCCTGGCTCCTAACATGGGCATTGGTGCAGCCTCAGTTGTTGCAGGCATTTGGGGAATAAACCAGCTCTTGGGAGTTCTCTCTCTCTCTCTCTCTTTCTCTCTCTTTCTCTTTCTCTTTTTGTATTCCCTCCATTCCTCCCTCAAATAATTAATACATACTTTAAAAAAAAAACAATTTATATAATGGTCCCCGATTTCTACTCTATTCTTTGGAAGTAAGCTTCCAAGTCCAGCTTGCTCTAAAGAGAAAGAGGAGCATTATACTCCAGGGGTCATTCATCTGTATCATTTTGACTTTTTCTGTAAATAAAATTTATCTTTCCTCCTTCATTCATGTACTTAATTTATTTACATCAGTATGGACTCACATATATTTATACTTCGGTTTATCACCCAATCTGCTTCATTTATTTCTGGCTCAAGTTGTTCCAACTGTGGCCATTTAGGATTCTCTCAGATTGACTGAGTTCTGTGTCTTTTTACATGACTCTATCCTTCTGTTTTGTGGCACTTCCTTGTTTTGTGTCACTACAAGATACTCCAGGTTCATTTCCTGTTTTCCCAGCCTGAGTTCAAGAAAAATTCACTGCCTTAAGAATCCCATGTCCCTTTCATTGAAGAATGATATTCAGAAACCAAGGTCTATGCATTGCATGTGCTTGCTGTGACTTGAGTATCCTAAGGAATTGTTTCTCAATTCTCTCAGTGGACAGGACTAGGCAACATGGGCATGTATGCTAACCAGGCATACGCACACCGCTATAGTTACTTTTGCATCTATTCTGTGTATGTGTGTTAAGCTAAACATAAGCTCATACTGATACCTTTACCCCAATGTTGCATGATTCGTCTAGACTGTTCTCCTGGCTGATCTGTAATTTTCCTCCCCAACAGTGAGAGATCTGGTTCCTAGTATCTAACACCCATTTACTTATGTGCTGAATCCCAGTATGGTGAAACAACTTCAGAATCATGAATGTATATCTCCGTGAAAAACAACTTTACCCACTCTAGCGATTATACATGGTTCCTCTTCTTTAGTCTTACAGTCTCCAGTCTAAACATTGCTTGCCAAAGTTACTTATAAGATCCCATTCCCCCAACTCCTGCAGTGAAATTCTATCTTACATGCATAACAGTAGGTTCATTTGTTAGCCTGCATTCCATACTGGATCTCTTCACACTTAGTTTTTTTTAAATACACATACGTTGGTAATACATACTCAGTTCTGTGGGTTGTGGCACATGTGTAGGGTCATGTACACATCACCTAGTATCATACAGAATGATTCCATCACCCTTAATTCTCCTAGGCATCCCCTTTGTAGTCAACATTGCCTTTCCCCCAACCTCTGGCTGCTGTTCATCCATTTTGCACTCTTATAGCTTTATCTTTTCCAGACTGTCATGGAAATGGGGTCATATACTGCATAAACGTTTGGGTCTACTTCCTTTCACTTAGCTACATGCATGTAAGATTCGTCCATGGTGCTGTGTGAAGCACTAACTAAGTCCCACCTTTGGCGTGTTTACCCGTCAATGTTTTGAAGGACATATTCATTGTTTCCCAGTCTTGGTGATTATGGATAAAGCCGTTCTAAACATTTGTTTGAATGTAAACTTTGAAATCACAAAAGTAAATACCTACAGGTGAGAGCGCTGTCTTGTATAGTATCTGTACACAACCACACTGGTTTTATAGAAACTGGCAAACTCTCTTGCAAATAGCTAACAATTTTCCAAAGAGATGTTTTCTTTTTAATTCACACTCTCAGCAACATTCAATGCTGATAAAACAAAATTAGGTCATGATGAATAAAGGAACAATCAGAGAATAGCAAAGAGGATAAAAACTTGCTTTGGTAAATGAGGCTATCATTTTAAGAAAGTGCTCCAGAGAACAGACGAAGATAAAAGATAAACACTTTCAGAGAAAAAGAAAACACTTAATGTATGCATGCAATTAATCTAATAAATATTCCACATAAAATAGTAACTCCCAAATGTAAGAGCAGAGAATGGCAATAGAAATAAAGTTCTTTCACTGAACAAGAGAACAGAAGAATGGAAGGCGCCATCAACTGCTCCAAGAGCTATTTCCAAAAATAATTAAGCAATGAAAATGCTCTTTCTATCTTAATCAGAAAACTTTAAAAGAATAAAAAACACAATAACGATAAACATAAAGAGGAAAGCAGAAACACACAAAGCCAGGAGATACAAAGAAAAATAAACAAAAACCATGACTAGTTTGTACAACTCTATGCTGAAATATTTCAAAACTATGGATGCCGTGACCCACATGACAGTAAAATAAAAATTTTACAAATTTACTCAAAATGAAATTAAAGCTCTCATTAGAGCTATAACCACAAAAAGAAATTTGGAATGTATCGAACAGCACCAGCTCAGAGAGATTCATGGGTAAATTTTTTTTCTCAAAACTTCAAGCCCCAGAACATTCATCTGCGCAGGAAATAGCATAGAAAGAGAGCTTGTTGATTCCCTTCACAGTTAGTATAACTCCGGCTCAACGGCTTGTCAAAGCAGAGACACAGGAGCTCTTCCTTGGTCTGATTTGTGGACGCAAACGTAAACCTTGTAAATTAAACATTCACAAACGGACTCCAGGAGCATGCAAATAGAAACACGCATTGCCAGGGTCAGCCAACCGAACGCCAGGATTACGAAGTGCTGTGGTCTGCGGAGAGCCCTCAGAATGGACCCTGATGAGACAGCGTAAGACATGGGGCCAGCAGGAGGGGATCAGGTCCCAAGGGTGCTCTCCCTGCCCCCCAGCAGTGAGATAAACACCCTTGTCAGAGGGCTCAAGAAAACTTTGCCCTTCTGCTTACAGACACATGGGGGCACCACCATGAGGTGCTGTTTCCACAGCAGAGAGAAGCCCCTCTCCAAAGTGGAGGCTGGCACTTTGATCATGGACTTCCCAGCCTCCAGGACTGCCAGAAAATTCACCTTTGTTCTTTCTGAGTCACCTACTCTTAGGTATTTTGTTAGAGCAGCAGGGACTGTGGTGCTGTGTCTCATCCCACTATTAGATCAAGAAGAGCAAGTTCCATCTCTCCAGAAGCTGAAATGCACATGATACAAAGCCAAATCCATTTGCCTTAGAGGAAAACTCTTCTTTAAAAAATATTTATTTTGTTTATTTGAAAGGCAGAGCTACAAAGGGGTAAGGGGTGCGGGAATAACGAGGTCTTCCATCCGCTGGTTCACTCCCCAAAGGCCATAGCAGCCAGGCTGGGCCTGGTAGAAGTCAGGAGCTAGGAGGTTCTTCCAGGTCTCCCATGTGGGATCAGGGGCCCAAACACTTGGGTCATCTTCTACTGCTTTTCCCAGGCCATTAGCAGGGAGCTGGATCGGGAGAGAAACAGCTGAGTCTCAACCTGGCATCCACAGAGGATGCCAGTATAGCAGGTGTCAGCTTAACCCACTATGCCACAATGCCAGCCCCAAAAGAAAACCTCTTAATAAACTTGATGAAACTCAGAATGTGTGAAACCATATGTTGAGTTCACAACTGCAGGTAAAACATCAGATGCATTGCCATGAAATCAAGAGGTGAACCAAGCCTGCTATCCCTTCTAGTTTATTACTTTGGAATTGATTTTTTAAAAAAGACAATAAGACAAGAAAGGAAATAAAATTTGGAGTCAAAAATCATACTACCTGATAACATTCATCCATGCCTGTCTAGAACTAAACATTCCACTTAAGGGAATGGCCTCAGTGTTTCAAATATTTTGAGCATCAACTTACAATATGTGTCTCATCCTCAAAGCCTCAGCAATTTGAGAGAAATCAGTAAATATACATCAGTGGGAGAAAGCTGAAAAAGGTATAAAAAGTCAAGTGTGGTTTTATGCATTCACTCACTCTGTCCTTCAGGAATTTGTAAAATGAAGCTTTTCCCACTTTTCTAAGACTGTCACCCAGAGGCCACCTTACCTGACAGATCTCTGATGACCACACTTCAGTAGTGTGCTTCATCTCCAGCACTTTCTAGCTTGTTTCTTTGTTTTATTATTATTTTTCTGGACAACAAATTTTATTACTTGATACAAAAATACATTTCTTTTTATTGTTGATTGTACTGCCCAACGTTCCTGGTCCCATCACCACCACCAAACACGCAGAGCAAGAGAAGAAGGTCAGAGACTGAGGGACCAGCAAGTGAGTGTCCCCGAGGTGGGACAACAGCCACAGGACCAGAGAAGGGGCAAAAGGGAGTGTTTCTAGAATAAAGAGCCCAGGGGAGATTTGGGGGACACGAGGCCAACGAAGCAGCCTACCAGCAGGTTCATGTAGAGCCTTGTAATCAAAGGAGAGATTTAGAACTCAGTAAGGTGGGAAACTTCTCAAGCAGAGAAGTGGTATTCGCTAGCAGACATGGATAGTCTACTTTCTTCCAGAGACTAGGCTAGAAGACAAGAGCGATTGGGAAGGTTATTGAAATAGTTCAAGTGAGATACATACGGTAAAGGCACAGGTAGTGAAAAGTAACCAAATTTCAGATATTCTTTCAAAATGGTACTGCGAGAATTTGCTAGAGTTGATTGCCAAATACATACACACACACACACACACACATACTTGAAACAGGTCATGGAACACAGAATTTAGACATTATTTTTGTGCAAAAAAAGTTTTGATTCTGTGCATATGTAATTTCCATGAACTGTTTGGAAACCCCTCATATATGTCAAAGATGACGCTGAAGTTCAGAGTCTGAGCAACCGTGCTTCCTTGTATTGAGATGGCAAAAACTAGGAAAGGAGCAAGTTGTATGGTATCCATTTACTTGTGAGTACAAGTAGGCAGAAATCAAGACTGAAGTGTAGGCGTGCTTGGCTTGACATGTCTTAAGATGCACCCAAAATGACACATTCAAAAGACAGCTGGATACTCCAGTCTCAGACTTCGGTATGAACTTGGAGAATAGAAGTGAGATCTAAATGTGAGAGTATTGGATGACACTTATAAGACCCCAGGAATGGTTGAACTCACCCAGGGATGAATATGGCCAGAGAAGAGGTCCAAGGACAAATTTCCAAAGCACTACCCCCTTTAGATAGGGAAGACTTAAGTAGTATCCTCAAAACAAACCAGGAGAGAAGAGCTCTGGGAATCCTGCAGCCCAAAGGATTTGGGGGACACAAGGCCAACGAAGTAGCCTACCAGCAGGTTCATGTAGAGCCTTGTAATCAAAGGAGAGATTTAGAACTCAGTAAGGTGGGAAACTTCTCAAGCAGAGAAGTGGTATTCGCTAGCAGACATGGATAGTCTACTTTCTTCCAGAGACTAGGCTAGAAGACAAGAGCGATTGGGAAGGTTATTGAAATAGTTCCTCAGAGTCGGAGAGCCAAGGTGCATCAAAATCTGGTGATACGTTTAGCAGGACAAAGACAGACAATGACCATAGTACTGAAAAGGCCACTGGCTGTCTGACAAGAGACATTTCAGTGGGGCAGGGTGATGGGAGGGGCTTTCAAAAAGAATGGGAGGAGGGGCTGTGGATACAGCAACTCCACCGAACTCACTCGCCAGAGAGGTCGGCTACCCTGGTGGGTGCTTGCAGAGAAACATGGCATCGTTGGAAAAAGAGCCAGGAAGTCTTTCCTAAAATAAGTTGCATTTTTGTGTGCTGAATGGAATGAGCCTGTAGATGGGGAAAAGATGATTACTGGGAAGAAAGGGGAAGTGTTGTAGCAGCAAGGCTCTTAAGAAGGCAAGAGGACCTAAAGTTCAGGGCATAATGGAGGGGGAAGCCTTTGATCAGAAAGCTGATATTTCACCCATCACATCAAAAATGAAGGCGGAGTGTATGGGTGCAGGGGCAGGTGGGTGGGCAGACCAAGCGTGGAAGCCCATAGACATCTCGCGTGGTTGCTGCTCTTCCCTAAGGAAAGGAGGAGGCACTGAAGTTCTGAGTGTGAAGAAGTGGAACAGCTGTGTTGCAGACGTGGGAGCAGGCATGGGCTGAAGATTGCAGGAGATTAATGATTCTTCCTTTAGAATGAACTGAGTTGGCATAGTTCTGTGTTTTTCTTTCTAACTAGGTTGTTTTGCAAAGGGGCAAGAGTGACATAATTTTGCCTTTTTTTTTTTTAATTTCAAAGCAGAGAAACAGGGACAGAGGGAGACACAGAACTCTCACTGGTTCACTCCCAAATGCCCAAGATGCAAAACCAGGAGACTGAATGTATCGCAGGTTTCCCACGTGGAAACTATTTGAGTCATCAGCACCACCTCCCAGGAAGTGCAGGAAGCAGGAAGCCAGACCCAGGAGCCAGAGCCCAGTATGGGCCCCAGGTACTCCATCGTGGGAGCAAACACTACTCCCCATTCATTCTTTAATGTTGGTTTGGCAGGTGACACCATTCTTCATTTTATGAATATAATAATGAGGGAGAGAAGTTAAAGGGCCTGACCAAATTCCATGATTAATTACAGGGAGAACCTGGTTTTCCTAACTCCTATCCAGGTTGTGCTTTGCATACACACTTCCTTGGGGGTGCTGTCCACATTTATTTTTTAATTTGTATTTCATTTATTTTACTGTCCCAATACTCTCTAATGAGTGGGAATACCACTCAGTAGTGATAGTCTCTATATCATTACTACTGTATTCAACTTTCTTTGGGATTCCTCCATGTAGGGCAATTATAAGAGCACAAGCCAAGGGGAGCCTAACCCCCATTTATAGCATTACTCTAAACTCCACATTGCAAATCACTGGCTTTGAAATACACTGTTGGCATTGAACTCCCGGGTAGGCAAGCTCTATATATGGAAATCCATTTCAACCCCAGTGCCCACCGCATCGTGATTCTGGCGTCTTTCCAGCGTATTAGCTTCATCCTTCCAGCTAGTCTGTCTCTTTCCACATCTCCAAATAATCCAGACAAATCCAAGACCCAGATACTTTAGACTGTGTAAGATTCTTCTTTATGGTTCCCTGTGGTCAGAAAAAAAAATCCATTTACTAACTACTGTTGAACAACCAATGTTAGTTCAAAAATCATGAGGTATACTTGCATGAAACTTTGCTTTGTTAAAAAGAATATATCATATACTTGTACATTTTTTTCTATAACTTGGAAAAAATTGCTCATTTATATGTCCGTATTTTGTGTCTTTCAGAGGAGTATTTGTTTAGGGATGCTTTAACATGGGAGTGACGACAATGCTCCTAAGTACTGGGATTGATTTTTTAAAAATTATGCAAAATAGTTTGGGTTCCAGGATAACTATATAACATAGACCACAGGGTTCACAGTAACAACGCATAGGAATATATGGGCTTGAGGGTGAAATACAGAGAATAGAGAAACATTTATAAGCAATAATGTGTATGTAAGCCTTGCTTTGTGTAGCTTCTCTTAAAAAAAGATTTATTTATTTATTTGAAAGTCAGAGTTACACAGAGAGGGAAGGAGAGGCAGAGAGAGAGAGAGAGAGAGAGGTCTTCCATCCGCTGGTTCACTCTCCAATTGACTGCAATGGTTGGAGCTGCGCCGATCCGAAGCCAGGAGCCAGGAGCTTCTTGCAGGTCTCCCACAATGGGCGCAGGGGCCCAAGGACTTGGGCCATCTTCTACTGCTTTCCCAGGCCATAGCAGAGAGTTGGATCGGAAGTGGAGCAGCAGGACTCAAACTGGCACCCATATGGGATGCTGGCTTCACAGGCACACGTGGCCTCCCAACCTAACCAGTTAAACTCATGGGAGCAGTGACCCTGCTTCCAGGAGGTGTTCATCAACTGAACATTGCACCCTCAGGAGCGACCTTTGCATAAGCTTTTCTTCAATCTGTGCCACATTTATTTTCTTCCATACCTGGTAGCAGTAGTAAAGGAGTGGGGGTGTGGGGGCTGGGGATTTTAAGAAATAGAACTGGGATGACTGGGGATGGGTTTAGGTGAGAGGTAGTGGTTGGCTAGGCCTTGACTTTAAGAAGACAGCATTCCCTGTGGCAGGAACAGGCTCCCTAGGTTCACTCTGGGTGGTCTCAGTAGAAGTACCTATGGGTGCTTTTCAGAATATCATTTTAGCAGTAAAAGTTCTTGAAAATTAGATTTTATCCATAACCCCAATGAGTAAACAGGAAAAAAAAAAGTGTTTATCATTATGTATTTGTGATTTTAAGTTCACATGCCCAGGGGGCAGATGCTATGGTATAGTAAGCCAAGCATCTGCCTATGGGACCAGCATCCCACATAGGTGCCAGTTTGTGTAATGGCTGCTCCACTTCCTATCCAGCTCCCTGCTAATGCTTGGACCCCTGCACCCACATGGAAGACCCAGAAGAAGCTCCTGGCTCCTGGCTTCAGATCGGCCCAGCTCTGGCCATTGCAGCTATTTGGGGAGTGAACCAGAGGATGGAAGATCTTTTTCTCTCTCTCTCCTTCTCTCTGTCTATGATTCTACCTCTCAGATAAATAGCCAGAAACATGACTAGAAACAAATGAAGCTATCTTGATCAATAGTAATATTTACAATCAGACCTTAAGAACAAGAGTCTTGTGTTGATTTTGTAAGAAAACCCAAAACTTGTTGTCTAAGTCATTCTAAATAATAGGTTTAATCATCTGGGCTGTTATGGACTTTTCGGGTCAACAATCTTAAGACAGACTTCACACAAACAAGTCCAGATGGCTGAATGCAGACCAAGAAGAAGCTAAACCATTAACGAGATCAACAATTTTCTCACATTACTTTGTAAAGTAACAGAGTTCAATGGCAAGCACCCAAAATTACAGAGTTATATGACACTGTCATTACAGAATGTGTTATCACATGGCTGATAAAAGAACAATCATTAACACACACAGCATGGGCTCATGTGTGAAGCCAGAACGCGCCACCTTTTGAAATCCTACCTGAGTGGGCACACGGGGGTTTGAGTCTTCTCAGAAAGCTCAAAGCCAGGACACAATGCACCTTTTCAAAGCTACATCTGCAGCCCGTGCACCCAGAAGCAGAGACAGGAGCAGCTACGACATGCAGAATAGTGAGAAGACACAGGAGCGCAAATTTATGTGCTGAGCTCCACGCTGATGAATTTGGCATAAAGTAGCTCTGAGTGATGAATGGAGATTTTTCCAACGTGTTGAAATCCGTGTAATTTCAGATCTTCCAGCACATCCAACGAAAATATGGAGATGCAATTGTTCAAGCTGATGCAGATCTGCAACTCTTGACTTTAAGCTCTGATTTTACATACGTCTGTTTATCAAGTTAACTTCGCTTTTACATTAGTGATATAAATCTGAACTTACAAAATGGTGAAAACTACTTTTTCCTATTTTACATATGTTGGGGTGTGAGTAAAAAAATCTCATTTTAAAGAGCGTTGAAGAAAGCAGTTCTTTTTTTTTTTTTTTTTTTTGGACAGGCAGAGTGGACAGTGAGAGAGAGAGACAGAGAGAAAGGTCTTCCTTTGCCGTTGGTTCACCCTCCAATGGCCGCCACGGCCAGCGCACCGCGCTGATCTGATGGCAGGAGCCAGGTACTTCTCCTGGTCTCCCATGGGGTGCAGGGCCCAAAGACTTGGGCCATCCTCCACTGCACTCCTGGGCCACAGCAGAGAGCTGGCCTGGAAAAGGGGCAACCAGGACAGAATCTGGCGCCCTGACCGGAACTAGAACCCGGTGTGCCGGCACCGCAAGGCGGAGGATTAGCCTAGTGAGCCGCCGCGCCAGCCAAGAAAGCAATTCTTAAATCACTAGTAAGTACTTCCTACTATAGAGTGAACCTATAGACCTTGTGCATGATACGGGGAACCCAAGGCACACTCTGCAAGCAAGCTCCATAAAACACGGTTGGAAGAGCCTTTGATGAGTGGATTTGAATGAGGGAGTTAATATCTCCAAAGGCCAGCTTCATCTCAAGTGCTGCCAGCTGTGGGTCAAAGCATCTGTCCTCTGCATAGTATGCCTTTCTGTGCTCCCTGAGCTGGCTGGGCAGCTATGAACAAGAACAAATTCTATAAGTTCCAGGAAAGCGACAAGAAGAGAAACACCTGGGATATGCCAAAGGGAGTCTTAGGCAAGACTCCCAGAGCAAATGTAATTAAAAAGCACTGTTGCCATCAGAATAATATCTAAGTTCTGATTCATAAGCAAATACCAAAATTACAAAGACTGCAGTACTATGGCGACTGCGTCTGCAACCTGTCACCACATTAGCTGCAACACTCCACTTGTCATAGTTTGGTGTTTATTTTCCCCAAAAGCAAAGTCTGATACGTAGTCATTCATGTGGCAGAATGAGTCCAGGAAGCAAGGAAGAAAAATAAAGTGATGCAAGGAAGGAGGGAAAACCGAGGTAGCGTGAGCCAAGGGGATGCTAATTCCACCAGGATAGAAGTCACGCCAAACTCTTCTACAATGGTCCCCGCGCTGAAGAGCAATTGCAGACTTTATCCATCATCTTCTCTCATCCACCATGATGGGGGATGTCCTCCCAGGAGCATTCTGGTTGCAGCTTCCCTGGCTCATGAAGTCCTGTGCGTTAGAGAAGACTCCAGTGCAAAAGGGAAAAGGCCCTTCTTGGTGTACATAAGACAGGTAAATCCGAGCTTGCGTGGAACTCAGTCCCCTGTGCCTTAGCTGAAGTCAGAGACGGACCAAGGGGTTTTGCTGGGGCCACCAGACATGCCTGTGACCACCGCGATTCTGCATGTGCTCCAGAGAACACTGCATACTAACGGGCCCCTCCCCGCTCCCATTGTTAGCCCATCATTGGTTACCATGCCCATTTTGGTTCTGCTGCTACTTGACAAAATCACTCACTCATCCGTTCTGAGGGACTGCTATGTGATGAGCGCTGTTCAAAGCACTAAGAACACAGCAGGGAACAAGGCAGACAAGCTTCTGTCGCCATGGAAAAAGACAAAGAAACATGTAGACAAAACATAAGTTGTCATATGGTAGAAGTACCGGGGAACAAAACGAAGGTGGAAAGGGTCAGAGGGGGCTCTCTCTTGTGGTGATCCAGGAAGGCAGGAGGAGGAGGAGGGGAGCCCTGGCATTTCATCAAGCTTAATCTATTGAACGTGGCCAATGACCCCCATTTGGCTGCCTCTCAGAGAAACCAATAAACAAGTTTATAGAAAAGTATAACTCTTTCTCCACTGTTTCATTGAAAGATATTGGCTTCTATTCAGGCAAATTCTGCCCACAGGAATTGTCACAGGCCTTATGGTGACTCCAAAGTATAGATTCTCCAAAGAGAGCCAGGAGGTCAGGCATATTCCTGCATTTTTAGCCTCCTGGGATTTTTCTGCATTTTTTTTTAATTAAGGATTTCAGCTTTATGTACGATACTATGGTGTCAAGTCCATTCTGTAAGAAAAATGTAAAATCTCACATAATTACTCCATTAGCAGTAACACCAAACTTTCACTCCTTGCTCGATCCAGCCTGGTCTCTGGTTCAGTCACAATTTATTTGTGACATTATAATCAACACTCAGAAGAGTAAATGATACACAAGATAGCCCAGTTGTGCTTTTTTAATATAGGGTACCTATTAAAAGTAAATGCCAAAAAAATTGAAGAAAGGTAAATTTCATAGCAAAGAGCTCTCAAAAGAATTGGATTATGAGAAGGATCATAAAGAATAGATTTTAGCAGAGGAGGCTGATGACATGTATTGTGTTATGTGGGACAGAGAACTGGGCTTAGCACAAAAGGAAGACAGAGAGGAAGGCTAGCTGAGTGATTCCCATTGGGGAAAGTTCATGCATTGGGTAGTGTTGGACTTGGAAAGTCTTGAAGAGGCATCCAATATTCATTTTCCATACAGTAGCTGAGCACCGGTACATACCAGGATATGAGAAAACTCTTGTAGGTAAGGAATAGGAGCCTAAGGAGGCTGAGAGTTCAAAAGAGAGACATGACATGATGAGTAGGGAAAGAGCAAGGAGTTGGTTCACACCTGTGTGAAACTAGGGAAAAGATAAAGTTCTCTTAGTAGCAAAGAGAAACAAGAATACCATATACAAAGGTCCTGCAAAAAGTTCATGAAGAAATGGAATTAAAAGACAAGTTTATTTTTGGTGCAAAAATGTTTGACAGCCATGCATAGAGATTTCATACTATTAGTATCCCATGAACTTTTTGAAGACTCCCCCTCATGTATCATTGTAGATGAAAAAGAAGCCACAGGAATTCGGTGACTGACTATAACTGAAGGAAGGAGCAGCAGTGATCACAATGTGACATTCTGAAGCCCGAGAGAGAATATTGGTATAATTAAAAGAAAAATAAATGATGTCAAGAGAGTGCATCCTTTATGGAGATGCGTGATTTTGTTTCAGAGATAAAATCACTTTTAGGAGCACTCAGAAGGAAAGGAGCACACATTCCTTTGAAGTTGTATTCCTAGAAGAGAGAATATTTGTGCCAGTTACTAAGTAAATTATCACAAAGTAAATTATCTCCAAAGACCCAGGAAATCTCACAGTAATTTTCTCCATTTTGTAGATGAGATACCTTGAGATTGAGGAAGGGAACTTAGACAAATATTATCCAATTGACAGACACAGGGATTCTTTTATTTTTTTTAGAAAGCTTTTATTTAATGAACACAAATTTCATAAGTACAGCTTTAGGAATATAGCGGTTCTTCCCCCCACACCCACCCTCCCACCCCACTCCTGTCCTACCTCCTACTCCCTCAAAGCCATTTAACTAAAAGTCTACCTTCTCTACGAAACATTACTATCAGGTTAAAAATCAAAACTATTATTATTTGCTGGCTATAAAATGATTTAGTCTAGCTAGTAGTTATTAACATTAAATATTTGTGTTTTCTTCATGGGTTATGTGACTTATAAAATTTATATAAGATTTAAACATAATATAAAATGTAAAAAAACTCCAATGACTTCACTCTCTCAGAAAAACATTGTGAACAACATTTTGAATAATATGCCATTTTCTGTTGACTTCTCTATCAATTTTAGTTTTCATTATCTTACTACCTTACTGCCACATCTGTTTCTTTGTATAAAAGTTGGTCCACACGGGTTTGTGAATTTTTTTTGAAAAATTTATTTATTTGAAAGGTTGAGTTACAGAGAGAGAAAGAGAGATCTTCCATCTGCTGGTTTGCTTCTCAAATGGCTGCAATATCTGGGGCTGGTCCAAGCCAAAGCCAGGAGTCAGGAACTCCATCCAGGTCTTCCACGAGAGTAGCAGAGGCCCAAGCACTTGGGCCATCTTCCTCTGCTTTCCCAGGCACATTAGCAGAAAGCTGGATCAGAGGTGGAGTGGCCAGTCCTCAAACCAGCACCCATATGCGATGCCGGTGTTGCAGGCAGTGACTTAACTCGCTGTGCCACACCTGCCCCCACACCCTATTTTCTTAACTGATACAAAATAATTGTCCAAGTTTATAGGGTGCCATGTGCCATGTTGATCCATATATTTATTGCACAATGTTCAAATCAGGGCATACATATCTATGTCCTCAAACACTTACCATTTCTCTATGGTGAAAGTAAGTGAAATCTTTTCTTCTTAAAATATATATACAGGGGGCTGGCTGGCACTGTGACATAGCAGCTAAAGCTGCCGCCTGCAGTGCCAGCATCCCAGATGGGCACTGGTTCAAGTCCTGGCTGCTCCACTTCCGATCCAGCTCTCTGCTATGGCCTGGGAAAGCAGTAGAAGATGACCCAAGTCCTTGGGCCTCTGCACCTACATGGGAGACCTGGAATCAGCTCCTGGCTCCTGGCTTCAGATCAGGGCAGTTCCCGCCATTGCAGTCAATTGGAGAGTGAACCAGTGGATGGAAGATCTCTCTCTCTCTCTCTCTCTCTCTCTGTCTCTGTCTCTGTCTCTCTCTGCCTTTCCTCTCTGTGTAACTCTGACTTTCAAATAAATAAATAAATGTTTAAAATATATATATATATATATATACACACATACATACATACAGGGGGCCGGTGCTGTGGCACAGCAGGTTAACACCCTGGTCTAAAGTGCCAGCATCCCATATGGGCACCGGTTCTAGTCCTGGCTGCTCCTCTTCTGATCCAGCTCTCTGCTATGGCCTGGGATAGCAGTAGAAGACGGCCCAAGTCCTTGGGCCCCTGCACCCTCATGGGAGACCGGAAGAAGCTCCTGGCTCCTGGCTTCAGATCGGCGCAGCTCCGGACATTGTGGCCATCTGGGGAGTGAACCATCTGATGGAAGACCTTTCTCTCTGTCTCTACCTCTCTCTGTAACTTTGTCTTTCAAATAAATAAAATAAATCTTTGGCCGGTGCCGCTGCTCAATAGGCTAATCCTCCGCCTGTGGTGCTGGCACACTGGGTTCTGGTCCCGGTTGGGGCGCCACATTCTGTCCTGGTTGCTCCTCTTCCAGTCCAGCTCTCTGCTGTGGCCCGGGAGTGCAGTGGAGGATGGCCCAAGTGCTTGGGCCCTGCACGGGGGACCAGGAGAAGCACCTGGCTCCTGGCTTCAGCCATTGGGGGGTGATCCAACGGAAAAGGAAGACCTTCTCTCTGTCTCTCTCTCTCACTGTCCACTCTGCCTGTCAAAAAACAAATCTTTAAAAAAATAAGTAAATAAAATAAACATTTAAAAAATATATATATACACAGAACATTATATATATATGTTCTCTTGATATATATCATATAAATAATGATATATATCATGGATAATAAGATATATATCATATAGATAATATACAATTATACATATATCTAATTATCTATAGATACTCTAGTGTGCACTTCGTTATCCTATCAAGCTATAACTTAGTCTCCTTCACTTGACCTTGACCTTCCCCCTTCTCCCCACCCTCGTCACCCTCTGGAAATCCCCATTCTACTCTCCACTTCTGTGAGATCAGTTTTCGTAGATTCCCCACAAAAACGAGCCGTGAACAGCTTTTTTTTTTTTCCATAAGGACCCGGCCTGTATCTTCCAGACCACCAACCTCAAAGCAACTGATCCTGATTCAAACAGTGAGCTAGGAGAGAACGCACTGGCGTAAACAGAGCAGGGTTGCTTTCTCAGCGGTTAACTCTGATACACCCATAGGGCGAAGAGTGTGTCGGGTAGACAGGGTCCCGCCTCCACTCCTTCCGTGCTTTGTGCCAAGCACAGGAGCAGACAGACCTGTCAAAGAGGAGCTTGCTTGTTGGGCACAGTCCAATCAGCAACTGAGCAAGCAGCGTGCTCGTCACAGATGGAAACGACTGTCCATGAGGAAACAGAACTTTGTCAGGGGAGCCCTTTTAGGAGAAGTGATCAGAATGAGTTCCTTTGCGCTTAGACCTGAAGGATTGGGGAAAAAAAAGGTTGACCTTCTCACCCAGCACCCGCTCACACCTTCAGTCTCCATCTTGACTAAACCAAGTCTGTTCTCCATGCAGCATTACCGAATCTTGGAGGATGCTGGTCCCCCCAGCAGAAGAATCTGGAGGGACAGTCACTTGTACAAAGGGAGTAAGTAGGAAAGATATGCTTAATTCCTCTTTCTCTCTCTCTCTCTCTCTCTCTCTCTCCCTGGCCCCCAGTCTCCTTCCTGTACTGCTATGTTTTCCATTGGCAAATCCTCAAGAGTTGTACAAGATTCAGATAATGCAGTCAGCAGGGCAGGCTCCCAGAGCACACAGGACAAACAGCAGAGACTGAGAGTGGAGGGACACACAGTCTGAACGTAGTCTTTCCCCAGCAGCACTGCTGTTGAGGCTGGGACCCTCCATACAGCAGTGTTGAAAGGCAGAGCCTTATGGGAAGTGTTGGGATCATGGGGGTAGAGCCCTCGTGAATGCATTGATGCTGTCTGGTAGGAAGGGGTGGGTTCAGAAACTGACCAAGACACTGAGAATAAGGCCATTCCACTGAGAGATACAGATTTTACACCTTCTTTCTAAACTTCATACCCATGGTTCAGTCCCCTTGGAAATCAGTTCAGCAATTTTCTGTAAATGGAACCATCAACTTACCACAGAACTCCCTGATGCCACTCCCTAGGATTGACACAAGCAAAGTGAAAGTTATGTTCACCCAAAACCTGTACGTAAATGTATACAGTGAATTTATTCAGAATCCTTCCAAACTGGATTCTACTTAGTGATAGAAATGATTGAGCTACTGAAACATAGGTGAATTTCAACCACATTATGAGTGAAAGGAGACCAACTCCAAGGGCTCGATACTCAATTATTCCACCTATATGATATGCTGGAAAAGGCAGGATAAAGACAGAAATTAGAAGACTGATTGCCACCTCTAGGGTGAGAAGAGTTGACTTCAAAAAGGCATATGAGCATTCGGGGGAGATGATGAAACTCCTATACTCAGCCATCCCTTTATGTCTATGGGTTCTACTTCTGCAGATTCATCTAACCATGAATCAAAAATGTTTGTAAAAGATTCGTGTTTGCATTGAATATGTACAGATTTTTTTCCTGGCATTATTCCCTAAACAATACACTATAGTGATTATCTGCATAGTGTTGGGTATTACAAGTAATCTATAGGGGTCAGCACTGTGGCGTGATACTGCAGTGCCAGTATCCCATATGGGCACCAGTTCAAGTCTTGGCTGCTCCACTTCCAAATAAGCTCTCTGTTATGGCCTGGGAAAGCAGTAGAAGATGGCCCAAGTTCTTGGGCCCCTGCACCCACATGGGAGATCCAGAAGAGGTTCCTGGCTCCTGGCTTCGGATCGGCACAGTTCTGGCTGTTGTGGCCAGTTGGGGAGTGAACCAGAGGATGGAAGACCTCTCTCTCTATCTCTGCCTCTCCTTCTTTCTCTGTGTAACTCTGACTTTCAAATAAATAAATAAATCTTTAAAAAAAGTAATCTACAGATGATTTAATATATGTGGAAGGGTGTACATGGGTTATTTGCAGATACTACACCATGTCATAAAAGGGACATTGAGCATCTGATTTGGGTATCTTCGGGGGTCCTGCAACCAATCCCTCTCGGACATTGAATTACAACTGTGTTGATCATGGTGGTGACTGTGTGTTCTCTAAAACTTAGAAGACGCTACTTGAAAAGGAGAAAACTTCACCAGATGTAAAGACTCCTTCAATAAACATGACTTCACCAAAAAGCCACCCCCATACCCCTCCATGCAGTCTCTGATGCTGGTTTTAACTTCTTTTACCACTGATCAAACAGAAGACATCTGGGAGGACTGCCACATTCTGAAAACCCATCAGTATCCATGATTTCATCTCTATTTTCCTGATGTTCAAAAGGAAAAAAAAAAAACTATGACTTCCGCTTGCTATGAATGGCAAAAGCTTCCTCAAATGCTCTGTGTTGGGGAAAGAAATCTTTCCTTCCCATTTTAGGTTCAGGGCTGAGGTCTGCAACAAGATAGATACACAAGAAAGCCTACGAAAGTATTTAGTGTACGGGTTTTAAATTATTCATTTATTTATTTATTTCAGAGGCAGAAGGAGAATAAGATAGAGCAAGGTCCCAAACTCTGATTCACTCCCCCAGATATCTGCAACAGCTGTGGCCAAAGCTGGGGCCAAGAGCTCAATTCAGGTCTCCCATGTGGGTGGCGGGAACCCAACTACAGGTGAGCCATTACCTGCTATCTCCCAGGGTCTACATTAGCCAAAGCTGGAATCAGGAGTCCATGCCAATGCTTACATTCAGATCCTCTGATGCTTAACCACTTCACCAAACACCTGTGACTTAATGTAAGTTTTAAGTGACATGAAAGTCTTCAAAATTGAAGAATAACATAGAAAACTGTATTTGTATGCTAGATACGATGAAGTGGGGACAGGCATGCTTGGACAAGGAGATACAATCTAATGGTAATGATCTGGGGGGTAGGGACTTAAAAAATACACCTCTGGGTGTGGGAGGGCACCCTCCGAATTGAAGGTTTTCTGAGCTGTTCAGGAAAGAGTGAGAAGACAGTGAGCGTGAGCTTCCTGCTGGTGCTGCTGCAGGTAGCACACCCTCAATTCCATCACCCGAATTCTTTCCTTCCAAGCTCCCTCCCCTCTGGCAGCTCAACCCCATTAGCACACAACCAAAACTGCCTCCCTAATGTCACAACCCTCCCTATTCCCTGTCCCCTCCCTCTGAACTCCCACAACAACATACCTTCAGTGGTTATCTGCTCAAATCCTCACTTCCTCACTACTCATCCACTCCTTAGGAGAGTTCTCAAAATTTTCAAATGTTAAAAAAAATGATAAATAAGAATATAACAAATTCCATACTTTCCATGCCCAGGCTTCACAGATGTTAACACTTAACTACATTTGCTCAGGATCTTTATCTTCATTTTCTCTTAAGAAATAAAACATTACCTATATAATTGAATCCCCCCCTCCTTGGACTCCTTCCCAATCCTATTATTCCCTCTCCCTCAAGAGGTAACCTCTAATCTGAATTTGACATATGTCATTGCCTGTATGGTTTCATATTTTAGTGCATCTACTTATGTCCGTAAATGATAAGTAGTATCACATTGTGTGTGTTTAGGCTTTACACACCTAAGGCAACCCCACCATGAATAATTACATCACGATGTAACTATTAGCATCATTCTCATTTGCATCTTTAATTGCTTCTTGCATTCTCTTTCTTCCTTCGTTTTTATTTTCTTCTTGCTGGAAAAGGTTCTTTCACAATTCTTTCAAAAGGCATCTATAGGGATACAGTTTATCACTTCTTACGTGTCAGAAAAATTCTCTATTGTCTTAACACACATTTTTCTTAAGACAGAATTATGTTCCCAAGTAATTTCCAAACTCAGATGACCGAATGTATTGGTTGATCATCTTTATGTATCGTGTGTGGCCAGTGAGATGTGTGATTAAGTTCTAATTCCATTTATGACATGTTTCTCTCTCTGTGCAAGTGTGTTGTGCGTGTTTAGCTCTCTGTTCTCAGGTTTAGATTTTACTCTTTGCTCAGTATTCTGAAATTATGTGTACAGGTGAGGGAGAGTTATTTTTCATATTATCCTACTCTTCAAATTTGAAGACATATCTCTCATTAATTTGGGAAAAAACATACTCTGTTCTTACTTAAGAATTTCTTCCCCTGGATTTTTGCTACTCCCTCAGAAACTCCCATTACATATGAGACGTTTCTTTTGCTTTTTCCTTAAAGATTTCACCCTTTGGCTTCACATTATATGAGAATTCTTTGGGTCTGTTTGCCATATTCACTAATTCCGCGTTGCAGTCAACCTGCTGAGCTGAGGTGTTGGGTTTAGTTTTCTTCAGTTTTGAGGACCAAGCTCTTCAAGGCCAAGGTCTGTATCTCCGCCCTCAATGGGGGGAGCATCCCAGGGCATGGCCTTGGGGACTGTCCTGCTCCTCACGCTCTATCTGCTCTGTGGGCTCAGGCGCTGCTCTTGGGACCTCACCTGCAGGTCTTCACTTTCCCAGACATCTGCGGGAGACCAGGATGCGAATGATTTCAGCTTTCAGCCTTGCGAGGAAGGGAAATGTGGGGAGGAGGAGCAGCTCCTGTGCTTTCCTTCCATGTGTGACCATGCTCAATGCAAATGATTTCAGCCCTGACCCCTCTTGCTTCTGAAACCCACGCCTGTGGATCTTCCCTCCTGCACGTTGACTGTTTCTTCATGGTTCCGGATGATGGGGCTTTTTTTTTTTTTTAAATCCAAGCTGAATTTGCCTCATTTCATTGTGTTCCCATCTTTTCAAGGAATCAACATGATGTAAGCTAAAAGGGCAGTGTTTTTGCTTTGCTTTGCAAACTATAATGAATTTGCTCCCTATTATTCTGTGCAGTGGCCATGATTGGAGCGAGAAGAGAAAGAGCAAAGCGTGTGCTCAATCTGTCTTCTGAAATCATAATTCCTTAGCAAGCTGTTCTCTTGTAATTAAAAGGCTTTTTTTCTATTGAATCATTTTTAGCAGTTTAATGATAAGTGTGTGCCTATGTGTGTGCTTTATCTTTTATCTCTCACGTTTCTTGGTTAGCACTGATTTTCAATAACAGTGGCTGGGGCCAGCATTGTGGCACAGCTGCTGTGGGTTAAGCTGCTGCCTGCTTCACTGACATCCCATATGCAGGACAGCTGGAGTCCTGCTGCTCCATTTCCAATCCAGCTCCCTGCTCGTGCACCTGGGAAAGCAGCAGAAGATGACCCAAGTGCTTGGGCCCCTGCCACTCATGGCAGAAATCCAGATGGACTTTGAGGCTCCTGGCTGAGGTCTTGCCCAGCCCCCAGCTGTTGCAGCTATTTGGGAAGTGGAGTGAGCTAGCAGATCACAAACTTTCTCTCTCTCTCTCTCTCACACACACACACACTCTGTACCTCTGCCTTTCACATAAATAATTAAATCTTGAAAAATAAATAAATAATAGTGGTCAAGGTAAGTGGCCCACCCAGGCCCCCTTTTCCTGGCATCTCTGCCCACCCCTCACCATCCACAGGAAAACAAAACTTCCAGCAACCTTGGTGTTCCCTGCCTGCAAGAGTCTTTGTGACTACAGCTGATCCGAGTAAGAAGAGACAACCTGATACACGTGCACGACTCTCACCCTCCTCCATAATTGAAAAGTGCAGAACAAGAAATGGAAATCCATGTCTAGGAGCTGTCAGAGGTTGAGTTCTGACGGACCTCGTCTCACACTGAAGAGGGGAAAAGTGTTCTGAGCAGGGCCAGGAGCCAGCACAAACTGTGATTGAGGTGTTGAAAGAAGGACAGATGTCCACAAGGTGCAGCCCCAAGGAGACTGTCTTCCTACGGCCTCTCCTCCCCTTCCCTCTCTCTAATGTTGAGTGTAGAGCCCTACCAGGCCACAAGCACCTTGTAGGTACCAAGTCACTTAAGGAGGAAGGGGCCAGATCCTGCAAAGCATTGCAGATGTAAAGGATTTTAACCATGTTAGTTCTCAGCCTGGGAACAGAAGGAAGTAATTAAAGATATGAAGAACAGTAGCACAACTAGATGTACTCACCTAGGAAGCCTGTGACCCAGCTAGACAGTGGGAGAGAGGGAGGTGACCTGTCGCAGGGAGATCAGTCCTGAAGCAATGTGGAGGGCAGATGTCCTTCTCTGAATCCTACTTTTATTTATTTATTTATTTATTTATTTATTTATTTATTTATTTTGAAAGGCAGAGTTACAGGGAGAGAGAGGAGAGACAGAGAGAGAGGTCTTCCATCCTCTGGTTCACTCCCCAAATGGCCGCAACAGTCGGGGCTGAGCTGATCTGAAGCCAGGAGCCAGGAGTTTCTTCAGGGTCTCCCACAATGATACAGGGATCTAAGCACTTGGGCCATCTTCTACTGCTTTCCCAGGCCACAGCAGAGAGCTGGTTACACACTTCACACCTCAGTACCATGCTGGCTGTCTGCTTTATCTCACTCTGCTGATTCTGTGAATGAAGGTACTTACTGGGCATAACTACTCAGAGTTCTTTGTATTTGAAATCAGGAATGGAATTGAATTCTACAAAAATATCTTCTTGAAATTTATTGAAATGAATTTTTCCCTTTTTTGTTTATTAATACATTAAAGCACATTCCTGGTTAATCTACAGGGAATACCTACTTGGCCATGTAATAAATTTTATTTGATGATATGTGAGGATTACTTTTTGTGTTTGTATTAGTAAGTGAAATTGATGGTTTTCTTTTAAGAGACACTCTCTGGGCAGTTCCACATTTAATGTGATCCTGGCTTCTTAAGACAGATTAGATAGATTTCTTTCTTTCTCTCTGCACAGGAGCAATTTAAATAGCAAAGGAGTTTTTGCTAAATCCTAAAAAGAGTTTATTCACAAAACTGCCTAGGGCTAGACCCTTAGTGAGAAAATGGATTCTCTGAGGACTTTGCTAATTTTCCCTTTTGTTATTTATCTTGCTATTCTTTGATAAGATTTGCATTCTTTGTAAGTTGTTCACTTCCCCCAGCTTTTAAAAATCATTAAAGTGGACTGGAAGACAAATTTCATTTTTTCCCCAGTCCCCTCTATATTTGTAAACGCCTTCACTCATTTTTAACTTGCACTGTTGTTTCTTCATTTTTTTAGAGTGAGATCTCTCTCATCTCTTTTTCTGAGAAGCCGCTTCTTAGAATTATTTATCAACTATGTGTAATGTTCCCATTTCAAAAATATTTCTTTCTCTCTACCTTCCTCTAATCTCCTTATTTAAGTTATTTTCCCCCACCTTGAGTTGACCATACTTTTGCATCCATTTCCCTTAGCTAACTAATTCATTTAAAGCTATGCATTTTCCTGCGATGACTACCTAGACCACATCTCATATTTTGCTATTCAATAGGTTCAATCATCTTTTTAAATCCTAATGTCCCTGCTTGTTTCTTGGTAATGGTGCCAGTATCAATGTTTTTACTCTCATTTGCTTCTTGGTTTCGAATCCACACACTTTTGGTGCAGGTTGACACTCCACATATGAAAAGGCCTTTAGCACTTCCTCCTGGAGGGTGAAGCAGACTATGTTTCTCTCGTCTTCTCTCTTTTAGCTTCATCACATCATGCAGATCGTGTCTTGGTGTTGACTTCATAAGATACAGGTTGGGAGCCCCGATGCTCACATCTTCCCAGCTCAGAGGTACAACATGCCCTAGACAGTCCTATCCAGAAACACACCTTTTTCTCATCAGTTACTGTTAAAGTGTGCTGAAACCCATGATTAAAATAGGTACTCTTTTTTTTTAGGCTTCAATACTCAATATTCTAAGAATGAAGTGACATCAGAGAAGTAATTGCTACAGTACAAGATGTTGAAAGGGTGAATAATAAGAGTCAGATGGGTTTCTTGGAAGGGAAATCGGTTTACAGTTCAAACACAGGGCCTGGGTGGAGAAACAAAACCACTGGGAGAGATTAAAACGCGTGAGCATCAAGGAGAATACTCAGAACTGCTTCAGAAGGCAAGGCACAGGCAGCAGGTGAGAGTCCAGAAAAAGAAAGGATTACAAGCAGGGCAGAGTCTCTCCTTGTAGCAGGCCCATGAAAAGCCATCTGTTCACTTGAAGCTATTGTAAGGGTTGAGATTGTGTAAGGGTTGAGATTGCGTCATGGGTCCAGTGAAACCTTTGTTTTCATATGCTCTCTCTTCTTCGTCTTTATGACGCATTCCCTGCTTCTGGTTGAACTTGGATACACAAAAGTTGTGAATAAAAACTTTGCAAAGGAACAAGGGATAGTCATCAGCCACTGGAATAGATAACAGTGTCCCTGAGCCACAGAACGGTCTCCCTAAGATGAACTCTTGACCACTTGATGTCTTTACTCTCCATCTTTGAGGTAGCTCTCTACAGAAGTGTCTCTATCAACCCGTCCCATTCCTGTTCATGCACGCTATTTCTTCACTCAACAGGTGGATGCTAATTCCCCCTTTCTTGAATCGTTGCTGGCCTTGGTGTCTTGATTCACCAACAGAATGCAGAGGTGATGCTACTTCTGTGACTTTTCATGCTGGGTCATTAGAAGCCTTGCAACAACTGGCCACTCCTGCACACCCATCATACAACTGGGAACGTCGTATGTGCGTGTGCCTGTTACCAACCTCAGTCGAGTTCTCCACTGACACCAGCTGCCAGTATTTGAATGAACTTTCTCAGTCTTTGGACTCAATGGGCGTTCAGTTGACTCTAGCCTCGTGTTGCGTCTGCTCCCAGCTGTGTAAGAATCACCAAATGAGAAACCAGCTGAACACACTCAACACACAGAATCATGGGGAAATAATACTAAACAGTTTTACACCATGAAATTTTGAGGGTAGATTTTTATATGGTAGTAGAGAACCAGGATAATCCCTTTAGTCTCAGCGACCCAAAGAAATGCCCTTCTAAGGGAAACATACGCTCCTTACTTCTTTAGACATATAATGCCTTCCTTTGGATTGAAATGAAACCAAGTTGACTGGGAGCAATTATGACTTCAGTGTTTCCGCTTTGATCCACTCTTACATGATTTATTGCTCAAAGAACACTATCGTTTCCAGGTTCTTATTGAAGATAGAGACACCTCATTTTTGTTGCCATTACGCACAGAACAGTAATTATGCTCAACCACAGGCACTGACTTTACTAAACTTCCAAGTTTACTGTTCAGCTGGGTTGTTGTGCAACTCAACAGATATTTATCAACTCTGCTTTACATGATGTGATGGTGACTGTGAGATGCAAAATAAATGGATTCTGTTCCCAGAGTCCCTTTAGTTCAGGAGAGAAGATAACACAGATATACAGATGTTATAATGTGAGGAAGAATGTGATGAGTACCAGGCATTAAAGGAACAATTAAAGTCATATTAGGACTCAAAGAGAAGGCAATTATTATTCAGCATGAGGAAAAGGTATAGGCAGAGGCCAGCACCACGGCTCACTAGGCTAATCCTCCGCCTTGCGGCGCCGGCACCTCGGGTTCTAGTCCCGGTCAGGGTGCCGGATTCTGTCCCGGTTGCCCCTCTTCCAGGCCAGCTCTCTGCTGTAGCCCGGGAGTGCAGTGGAGGATGGCACAAGTCCTTGGGCCCTGCACCCCATGGGAGACCAGGAGAAGCACCTGGCTCCTGCCTTCGGATAGGCGCAGTGCGCCGGCCGCAGCGCTCTGGCCGCGGCGGCCATTGGAGGGTGAACCAACGGCAAAGGAAGACCTTTCTCACTGTCTCTCTCTCTCACTATCCACTCTGCCTGTCAAAAAAAAAAAAAAAAAAAAAAAAAAGAAAGAAAGAAAAGGTATAGGCAGATATAGTTTGAATCGTAGCTCTGCCACTAACTTGGACAAGTTACGTAACTTTCCATATTTATAATATAGAGAAAAAGACTCTTCACTAACAGGTTGACATTTGTTGAACCATTCTGAGCAAGAAATATACAGGATTGTAAGAATGAAATTAGGAAAGAACCCACTGGTTATATCTTACAAGGCAGTTTGCTAAATAGCTTGACTTGATTACCAATGCTTGTAGACATATATTGAAATATTACATTGTCGCTCATAAATACGCACAACTGCTAGGTGTTAATCCAATTTTTATAATGTTGAAGGAGGTGGAACTGCTAACTAACCTGATTTGATCTTTACATATAGAATGCGTGCAGCAAATGATTATACTGTATCCCATAAATATGTATATTGGAAATATTTATCTGAAAGAAGTGGGGAAGAGGAGAGACACCCTGGAAACACCTTCTGCCATAGTTGAATTCATGGGACAGTAAGTCTGTTTACTGACTAGGACCTGAGTGCATGGGGAACCTGGATGAACACCCAACTTTGGTTCTGAGAATAGGAAAAATGATGTTTGCCTGGTAAGAGTAAATGGCCAGTTTGCAAGGCAGTGTAGCAACTCAGGTTTGGACAGAGAGAGAAGAGAGGACGAACACACAGAGGTCTTTGGACAAGGGCTCGGAAAACACTTGGACCTCCTATGTGTGAACAGTATCTACTGACACGCAGCTCATCCTGGTTGGTTTTGTTTTCTGTTGCTGTTTGTTTGAGGCTTTGGTTTGCCTGAAGGTGGAAAGGGTTAGGGGAGACATTTTTTGCTCACTATGCCTCGGACACTCCACTTAGATTTTAATGTGTGTTGTCTTATTTTCTCACAGATTTTTGAAAGCAGGTCTATTTAGTAAATCATCATGTCGACTGCCCTTTTCTTTTCTTTTCTTTTCTTTCTTTTTTTTTTTTTTTTTAAACAGGCAGAGTGGACAGTGAGAGAGAGAGAGACAGAGAGAAAGGTCTTCCTTTGCCATTGGTTCACCCTCCAATGGCCGCCGTGGCCGGCGCACCACGCTGATCTGATGGCAGGAGCCAGGTGCTTCTCCTGGTCTCCCATGGGGTGCAGGGCCCAAGCACCTGGGCCATCATCCTCCACTGCACTCCCTGGCCACAGCAGAGAGCTGGCCTGGAAGAGGGGCAACCGGGACAGAATCCGGCGCCCCAACCAGGACTAGAACCCATTGTGCCGGCGCCGCAAGGCAGAGGATTAGCCTAGTGAGCCACGGCGCCGGCCTGCCCTTTCTTATAAAATGTAAATGAGGCATTATATCTAAGAGCCTAGCCTAGCATCTAGCACCCACAGGCACTCAAAATACTAATTGTCTTCCCCCACCGTGAGCGTCACCTTGTATAAAGGTAAGGTTTGAATTGCTAACGCCCCCCTTCCTTGTCCAACTTCTCCAGCATAATTCACATTGGTACCATAAAGCTTTTTCTCTGCCACAGTTAACTTCCTTATCTCTGATCACTCCGTTCTTTGTACACCCACACCTCCCCTGCTTCTCTCTCTCCCTCGGCATCCCAGTCCCCATCTCGCCGGAGGCCTTCGCTGAACCAGTGAGGTTTAATAATGACAAATGCGCGTTGGATTTGAGGCTACGGTTAAGTGCTTGTTGGGAATTGGTGGAGGCCCACCCACACACCCATCTCATTTGTAACTGACGTCACTGGAATCCAGACGGCTGAAGATCTCAATCCTCACCCTCTCCTCCAGCTCAAGCCCCAGAGAAGAAAAGTGCAGAAGGCTCCTCTCTGTGCGCCTTGAGAACGGTAAATTGTAGCTCATCAGGGCCGAGTCCTCAAACCATTTGCTTTAATCTAAACCAGAATTTCTCATCTCTCCTTTTATGATCCCATCCCAGGGTTCTGGAAAGAGGTTGAGCTGCGTGTCCATATGTTATCGTTCTAATGAAAACAATCAGAGACTGGCGATTATTAATCACCGACCTTTATCATCCATTAAAGGGAAGTCTTATGAAGCAAAAGACATATGTTTTGTTCCTGAATTCCAGAGATAAAACCTCCAAAAGGGGCGGGAGAAGCGAACCGAAAACTCCATCGCATTAGAATTTGCAAAATTATGTGTATCTCGTCAACGGCTTCTTATAATTACGCGCTCAGATGTCGTCCGAAGTAAAATACTCCTCTTTAGATGTGGTTCCCTGAGTGTGTGTCTCTCCTTTTGTCCTTGTCATCCTTACAGTGTAACGTGAGTTATGAGTTCCTGAAACAACCAAAGTCACTTTAATCAGTTTTATAAGTAGTGCTCAGAAATCAAGAGGCCTCCAAAGAGGAATTCAGGGATCACATTTGATTGGGCCACTGTGAAGAAACCCATCCGTAGCAATATTTAGACACCTACCGATATTCAGTTGAAAGTTGTTGATAAAAAGAAAATGACATATAGATCATTGAAGGAACATAATTGGATTAGAAGGGCAGCAGAGGAGCGATAGATTTCCAAAGGTAACGATTTGAAAGCCAGGCAAATGGCTTTTATGGGGAAAAATAAATAAATAAATACTTCTTGGTTGCAAACAGGTCATCAAGGCAAGGTCATATGCATCATCCCCATCCTGTGTCAGAGTGCATGGAGTCAAGTCCCGGCTCTGCTTCCGATTCCAGCTTCCTGGTGATGTGCACCCTGGGAGGCACAGGTGCATGTACTCAAGGGGTGAGAAACCTGGGTTGAGTTCCTGGCTCCTCGTTCAGCCTGGAGCTCTTGCAGACAGTTGGGGAAGAAATCTCTGTCTATCACTCTCTCTGCCTTTCAAATAAAAATAAATAAATAATTAAAAAAAATTGGGTACCCAGGTCTGACTGCGTTTGCTTGTCGATGAAGAGCGGTTGTATTTGAATCAGCATCTCTCAAGATGAGTGTTTTGTTTTTTTGTTTGTTTGTTTTTTGTTTTTTTTGACAGGCAGAGTGGACAGTGAGAGAGAGAGAGACAGAGAGAAAGGTCTTCCTTTGCTGCTGGTTCACCCTCCAATGGCCGCCGCGGCTGGCGCACCGCGCTGATCCGATGGCAGGAGCCAGGAGCCAGGTACTTATCCTGGTCTCCCATGGGGTGCAGGGCCCAAGCACTTGGGCCATCCTCCACTGCACTCCCGGGCCACAGCAGAGAGCTGGCCTGGAAGAGGGGCAACCGGGACAGAATCCGGCGCCCCGACCGGGACTAGAACCCTGTGTGCCGGCGCCGCTAGGTGGAGGATTAGCCTAGTGAGCCGCGGCACCGGCTCAAGATGAGTTCTGCAGAGCACAAATACCACGTGAGCATCCATGGGGGAAAGGTCCAGGGAAAATCCACAAAGATGTTTGGAAAACTGTTCACACTCTTGACTGCTTCTTGGATGCACCTCTCAGTCACTGAGTAGGAAATCTGAGAAGTCTTTCGGTAGAGAAAACTTCCAAGGTTTCATTTCCACCCAGTGCTTCCGAAATTATTTGACAGAGGAAATTTTTCTTTTTGGGGTGATATCTATGGGGAGGGTTTTCCAGAAATAGTGAGTGGACTACAGAATAAACTTAGGGTCACTCACATCTGGCCTTCCAATGAGCTGTGCCTGGGGGAAAACTGGGCAATGGGTCCATGCAGTTGAGCCATGTCCCTATCCCACATCCTCTGGCTATGGCTTCATTTTCAGGTAGAGCAGCGTAGGGTGTTATTGTAGCGTGCACATGGTAGTCATTTAATAAATACTTGTTAAATGGGGTGAAAAAGCTATTAAATGACCCGGACTATGAGCTGGCCTTAACCAGGCCACTGCATTCTTTGGAACACATGTCACCTGTGTTTAGTTTGGTGGCCCAGCTTGCCTTCTTATAAGGAGGGGCTGTGTCCCCAAATACCTGAGAAGGCAGCTTGAAGCCCTGGAAATCTAATCACCAAGCCAGAAGACAATCAGCAAAACACTTGGTCATGTTCACCCTGGGCATTCCTCTGTATTTAGACAAATGCTTGAGTCCTTCTTTATTCATTTATTAAGACTTTTATCCCTAACATGCGCTATCTGTACACTGTTAATGGGCCACAGAGCGCTATTTCAATCCCTGCGTGAAGTGTCAGCTATCAAACCAGGCACTCAGTGTCTCCAGCTCTCCACCCTTCCTCCATTTCTGGCGCCTACTGGCTCCTCCCCTCCGGTTCTTTGTATGGTACACAATGCATTATCGCCATCTACAGCTGCCCCACTGCACAGGGGATGTGAGAACCTATCATTTCTGTCTAGTTGTGTTCTGATGCCCTTTATTCAAGTCCTTGTATGTCCCCTTCTCCCACCCTGCCCTGTCTCTGCTAATCACTCTTCTACGTTCAAGTCAACTGTTCTTTTCCACTTCTACCTGGTAGTGAAAACGTGCAGTACTTGTCTTTCTGTGCCTGGGTTGTTTCACTCTTAACACAATAACCTCCAATTCCATTAATTTTGCTGCAGATGGCAGGATCTACCAATAGGACCCAGCTATCCCATGTCGAAGTATACATCCGAAGGAAATGAAGTCGGTACATTCAAAAGATACCTGGGCTCCTATGTTCATTGCTGCGGTTTTCATAATAGCCGTGGTGTGGAATCAACCTAGATGCCCATTAGTGGACGAATGGGTGAAGAAAATGTGGTGTGTATACAATGGAATGCAATTCAGCCATACAAAGGAATGAATCATTCTTTTTTTTTTAAGATTTTATTTATTTAAGAAGCAGAATTACAGAGAGAGAGAGAGAGAGAGAGAGAGAGAGAGAGAGAGAGGTCTTCCATCTGCTGGTTCACTCCCCAAATGGCCACAAAGGCTGGAGCTGCACCAATCTGAAGCCAGGAGCCAGGAGCCAGGAGTTTCTTCTGGTCGCCCATGCAATGCAGGGGCCCAAGGACTTGGGCCATCTTCTACTGCTTTCCCGGGCCACAGCAGAGAGCTGGATCAGAAGTGGAGCAGCTGGGACTTGAATCAGCACCCATATGGGATGCCAGCGCTACAGGCAGACTTAACCTGCTAGGCCACAGCGCTGGCCCCAGGAATGAACCTTTCTTAATCCATCGTTTAGCGCGTAAAGAGTATACGCTTCAACATCAGACCAAACCTAAACCCGAGTTCGGCTTGGGCTGTTTATGATCCAGCCTCACTTTCCTCATCTGTAAATGGGATTAAAAACAGAAACTCTTTCACCGAGCTGTGATGAACAGACACTTACAATGTCATGTGTGAGTGGAGCCCAGCACGGTGCCTGAAGCCACCTACCCCAGCAATCTTAGGTGATGCTGGCCACAGTGAGAGCAATGGCTCTTTCTTTGGCGAGGGGAAGTCATGACATCAAAGGTAGACAGTGTGGGCCCTGAGACCTAGATAGAATATTAACTAGAAAACGCTGTATAGATTTTTCTGTCCAGTTTCACAGAGCACTGCAAAAACACCCACCCGTGCAAAAAGGTCCAGGGACAGGAGAAGAGCAGGAGGACAGTATGTCGGGTTGTCCTCAGCCAGACCTCCTGGAGGACCCGGATCATCTGTGAGGGGAAGGGCAGAGTTTGTCCCTAGGTGCGAAGGGTGTTAGCCCTGTCCCTTATAGGGGAGTTGAGCCGCACGTCCTCGGAAAAATCCAAAGGCAAGGAGATGAGAGAGAGCGAGCCTGAATCCGTGATCCTGGCCCTCACGACTGTGGGCATGCGTGTCTCCGGTCCCAGGTGCAATGCAAACTGGAACCGTGGCCAGCAGCCAAAGGGTCAGGCTGAGTCTTCAGGCTAGCCTAGATGGACCACGCCTGGACCACGCCAGCCCCATGGTGGCTTGCAGCTCATTGTCATGGCTTGCTCTCCCCACGGGTTAGGCAGTCCAAGCTGCTGCTTAAAACCTGGCCATGTTTCAGATCCCTTCCCTAGACATCGGATGCAACAAGGCTGGCGTGAGCCCCACGAGTCTTAGTTCATAGAGAGCTACGCTAGGGATTTAAATATGCCTCCTGGCCCGCAGCCCTGTGTCCACACCCTGTGGTCGGCGGTGTACGAATTCCAAAAGGATTATTTCTAGCCTGCCACCAGCTTACTCCTTAATAGTGTGATTCATGTCTCACCCTTCCATGAAAGGTTTTTGACCTTAGGGTTGTAGGAATTTGATATATTCTGAAAAGCCAAGGATTTTGTCTTTTGGTTTCTTTGGCTCTCAATAACTCCCGTAAGTTAAGATATCCAAATACTGAATTTTCCTGTGGTTCTCCCTTTATGTTTTAATTCATAACATCCCTCCACAGCCCTTGTTTAATATTTGGGTGACAATATGTTTCTCCACACTTAGAAATAAGTCCTCCCCGGCCATTATGGCTGTAAAAGGCAGCCACTAATAGCATGCGATCCAGGTTTTCCAGGCTCTCCGAAAACATCAAAGTTTTCCTTTGCCAGAAACTCTGGGTGGAAGAAATGTGCAAAGGAGCCCTCTGATGCAGTGTGTGAGACGGGGACTGGTGAGTGGGCTGGATTTACGAACTGCGAGCCGCCGTCTTTGGACGCCTGAATGAGGTCAGCGAAAAGCAGGTGTTCGCCTCCCCAGCAGGTGTTTCTGAAGCAAGCTTTCAGCCCTTGCTTGGCTGCTACCTGGAGCAAAGGGGTACGGACGCCGGGTGGAGGAATTCGCAGCGACGGTGTTAAGTCAACACTTCACGGTTCTCCTTAAGGACATCGCTGAGACTTAAAATCACCGTCCCATGATTTCAGGGCCCTGGCAGGAACCCGAGCGGGCGCGAGGTCTCAAGTCTGAGAACTGTGCGGAAATCGAGAGGATTCTTTGAGCAACAGAGAATGCAGTTTCTTAAAATGGGTGGCTTTGCTGTTCTTGCCTTCTCTATGGTGCAGACATAAATGTGGGAAGAGAGAGAAAAGTTTCAAAGACTGGCGAGGAGAGGAGAGGAGAGGAGAGGAGGGGAGGGGAGAGGAGAGGAGAGGGGGAGGGGAGAGGAGTAGAGGAGAGGGGAAGGGAGGGGAGAAGAGAGGAGGGGAAGGGAGGGGAGAAGAGAGGAGGGGAAGGGAGGAGGAGGGGAGGGGGAGAGGAGGGGAAGGGAGGGGGAGGGGAGGGGAGGGGAGAAGAAAGGAGAGGAAGGGAGGGGGAGGGGAGGGGAGGGGGAGAGGAGGGGAGAAGAGAGGAAAGGAAGGGAGTGGGAGGGGAGGAGAGGAGAGGAGGGGAAGGGAGGGGGAGGGAAGGGGAGGTGGAGAGGAGGGGAGAAGAGAGGAGGGGAGGGGAGGAGAGGAGGGGAGAGGAGAGGAGGGGAAGGGAGGGGGAGGGGAGGGGAGGGGGAGAGGAGGGGAGAAGAGAGGAGGGGAAGGGAGGGGGAGGGGAGGAGAGAAGAGGAGGGGAGGGGAGGAGAGGAGAGGAGGGGAGGGGAAGAGAGGAGGGGAGAGAGCTAGGGTGCATGTGATCAGTTTTTCTAGTGTCTCCCCATTCGCTATCTCTCCGCCATTTTCAGTCAGTGCAGTTCAGGAAGGCTGACCCTCCAGTCTACTCCAGAACTAAATACAGGGCCTGCTCCCAACAGGAATCCTTCCAGAAACTTCCGCAGGATTATTGAGGGAACACGTGTCCCGTCTGTTGAGGTTGCCAAACCAATCGGAAGGGAAGCTTGGTTTATCTGGGTCTACCTTTGGTACCACAGAGGAAAGGCTAACCTGAGGACCCTGAAGACAAGATAGAGAGAGCAGGACAGGCCGGCGCCGCGGCACACTAGGCTAATCCTCCACCTAGTGGCGCCGGCACACCGGGTTCTAGTCCCAGTCAGGGCGCCGGATTCTTTCCCGGTTGCCCCTCTTCCAGGCCAGCTCTCTGCTGTGGCCCGGGAGTGCAGTGGAGGATGGCCCAGGTGCTTGGGCCCTGCACCCCATGGGAGACCAAAATGAGTACCTGGCTGTGGCCTTCGGATCAGTGCAGTGCGCCAGCCACAGCGCGCTGGCCGCGGCGGCCATTGGAGAGTGAACCAACGGCAAAAAGGAAGACCTTTCTCTCTGTCTCTCTCTCTCTCACTGTCCACTCTGCCTGTCAAAAAAAAAAAAAAAAAAAAAAAAAAAAAAAAAAAAAGAGAGAGAGCGAGAGAGAGCAGGACAGTGATGGAAATGGTCCTTGCCTTGCCTGAAGATTCACCCTCAATTCAACTCATACAAGATGCCTATTCTTGCACAGGGTGCCTTTTGTGAACAGGAAATGCGGACTTCATCACGCATCCATCAGACAACCATGTCCAGGTAACTCATCAAAAATAATGCATCGAAATGGGTTACAGAAAGAAGTCAGGGGCCGCTACTGTGGGACAGCGCATTGGAGCCATGGTCTGCAGTGCCGGCATCCCCTGTGGGCTCCAATTGGAGTCCCAGCTATTCCTCTTCCGATCCAGCTCTCTGCTATGGCCTGGGAGGGCAGCAGAGGATGGCCCAAGCTCTTGGGCCCCTGCACCTGCATGGAAGACCCAGAAGAAGCTCCTGGCTCCTGGCTTCAGGTTGGACCAGCTCCAACCATTTCAGCCATTTGGGGGGTGAACCAACAGATGGTTCACCCTTCCCCCTTCCCTTCCCCCCCCCCACAGTTCTTTCAAATAAGAAAGAAAAAGGAAGGGAGGGAGGGAAGGATGGGAGGGAGGGAGGGAAGGAGGGAAGAGAGGAAATCCCGTGAGAGCCCTGGCTTTTTTGCTACCTGTAATGTACTTTCCGAGGTCGTCACATATATTGTTGAGTGTATCAGTTGTTCTCATTTGTAAAATCAGAGGGTTTACCAAGGTCAAGCCTCAGTGCCTAAACCCTGTTACTATGAACATGATGATCCTATAAACTAACACCAACACATTTTATGTCATAGAACCATAATTTCTTCTCTACACTGAATTGTCAGACTTTACATTTGGTGATTTTTAGAAAGAGAAGAAATAACAAACTTAATCTTGTAAGTTTTAGAGTGACTTTTCAAAAAATATTTATTTACTTATTAATTTTGAAAGGCAGAGTTAGAGAGAGAGAGAGGGAGAAATAGAAAGGTCTTCCATCTGCTGGTTCACTTCCTAAATGGCCACAATGACCAGGGCTGGGCAAAGCCAGGAGCCAGGTACTTCTTCTGGATCTCCTAAGTGGGTGCAGGAGCCCAAGGACTTGGGCCATCCTCTGCTGCTTTCCCAGGGACATTAGCAGGGAGCCAGATCGGAAGTGGAGCAGCCAGGACTTGAACCTCTGCCAATACGGGATGCCGGCACTGCAGGTGATGACTTTACCTGCTACGCTACAACACCAACCCCTAGCACTACTTTTTCATTATGACTCATTCTGTTTCCTGGTGGCCAGGACAAGAAAACACAGGGTGTTTCCAATGAAATACCATTGTTATAAGCAGCCCTCCTGCCAGAGTAAGTGTATTTGGAGAGCCTTGATTTTTTTTTCTAGGCTTCTGTTTAGAGCCTCGCACCTCTAGGCTTCCACCTTAGCTTTGCACTTCCCATATTGTTGGAGCAAGAATGATCTGCAGAAGCAGAGAGTAGGACCAGGAAGGCTTCCTGGCTGCCACCCACTCAGTTTCTGTGATCAGAGCAAAAAGATACTTTGTCTATTCACAGCTTCCAAAGGATTAATGTCTACATGTTTCTTCACCAGCTATTTCTAACCCTAGAATCCTAAAATATACTCTTATTGGATTAGTGGCAGCTAAATGTCTCAGAACTAATACAATGAGCCTAATAGGAATTGTTCCTAGGTAATTAGTGAGATGAAGTTGCCCTAACATTACAGCCCTAGTAATTAGACAGAGCGAGACACAGAGCCTGGATTTTATTTTATGAACAAAATAAAACTCCTCTCAATTCTTCCTAGTACCCCCCCAAGAGGAAGCAAACAAGCCTGTAGACGAGCAATAAATGCGGACTCACCTCTCTGATCAGCCCTCTCCTCACTTATAAATCAGAGATAATGAAATTTGCCACAGCTTGGCTTTAAGCGCTGCATGGGAGTGGAATTGTGGGTGAGGGAGTCATTGCTAGGTGAATGCAATCCATTGATTTGTGAGCCTATAAGATTTGGTTTGGAGAGGAGAGGGGAGGGGGAAAAAAAGTTAATTCTATTTTGTTCTAAGTGGTTCCTTTCACTTCCAAGTCAGTCCTTGGAAATTCCGGGGGTTGCAAAGCCAAATTTTAGTTGAGAAATCCAGCAGGATCCTGAAGCAAGGAGTTACTGCATCCCGCTGGAGCTATGTCTGATGCCTGAATGTGCGGCAAACACGTTTGGGGTGGGAGCACTTATTTTTGCCAGGCTGAGGCCGGGCAATGGCCGTGTGCCTCTCTCAGGGCCAACTCTCAGAAGAGCAGCTCCCTTCCTAGACAAAAGCTCCCTCACTTGGCTCCTTTGGGTTAAAGAATGCAAATGACTGTAAGCTGTCAGGCCCACCTGGTTTTCCCTGCTCACACGGCCCTTCATTCAACACTTTGTAGACACTTGGCCCACCGCATGTAACAGAAGAAATCAAAAGAGCTCCCCTTAGTATTTTCTTCACGGTCTAACCAAGCAATAAATGAACCTCTTATAGCCTTTGGTATCTATAATCAACATTATCAAAGACAGTTTTCTCCATCCCAGGTGGTTTCATTCCCAACACACCTGGACCCACACAGGCACACACCTGCACCTGTCTGATTCCTGACACAAGCATTTCCTGACTCTGCCCCCTGCTCCTCTGTTCTCTGCAACCCCACCAGCATCAAAGAGCAAAGACTGACTGCCCAGGTCTCATCTTCTCAACCCTCTCGCCCATGCCTCCTCCTTTGCCCAGAAAGATTGTCATGGTTAATTTTAGGTCTCAACCTGGGTTGATTCCCGGGATGCCCAGATATCTGGGTAAATATTCTTTCCTTCAAAGATCAGCATTTGACTCAGCAGCCCCCCAGAAAAGCAGGAGACCCTCCCCAGAGCAGGTGGGCCTCCCACAATCCACTGCAGGCAGAAAAGATTCACTCCCTCTCTGCCCGTTGGCGCTGTGACATCCCTCTTACCTCAGCACCTATGGATCTCAGGCCTTCACACGTGGATCTAAGTCTAACCCATCAGCTCTCTGACACACAGGTTTCTGAGCTACACCAGCAGGCAGAGGGCAGACTGTAGGACTTCTCAGCTTCCCTCATCACACGAGTCGACACCTTACGATACATCTCTTTGCAGGGGTTGAAATGCTTTGACTGGTCACTGGGTTGTGTCCAGGTCAACCCGTCACAAGTTGAAAAATGCATAGAATGCCCTTCACCCCCGCCCCCGCATCCTGAGTGAGCGACACAGCACACTACAGAGCATTGAATGTTTTCCCTCGTGACCATGGGGCTGAGAGCTGTGCTCTCCATCACTGCCCAGTATTGCCAGAGTGCATGGCACCACATGACACTAGCCTGGGAAAGAAACCAAAGTCAATGTTGTGAAGTTCTGGCCGGTGCTGCGGCTCACTAGGCTAATCCTCCACCTGCGGCACTGGCACCCTGGGTTCTAGTCCCGGTTGGGGCGCTGGATTCTGTCCCGGTTGCCCCTCTTCCAGGCCAGCTCTCTGCTGTGGCCCCGGGAAGGCAGTGGAGGATGGTCCAAGTGCTTGGGCCCTGCACCTGCATGGGAGACCAGGAGGAGGCACCTGGTTCCTGCCTTCGGATCGGTGCAGCACGCCAGCCGTAGCAGCCATTTGGGGGGTGAACCAACAGAAAGAATACCTTTCTCTCTCTCTCTCTCTCTCTCTCTCTCTCTCTCTCTCTCTCTCTCACAACTGTCTAACTCTGCCTGTCACAAAAAAAAAAGTCAATGTTGTGAAGTTCTAAATGGGTGTCAATTTCAAGTCCCACCTCCACTTATGAAGCCAGCTTCCTGCTAATTCCCCTGAGCACCAGCAGGTGATGGCTCAAACACTCGAGTCCCCATCAGTCACATGGAAGACTGGGATGGAATTCATGGCCCCCGGCTTCAGCTTAGCCCAGCCTTGTCTGTTGTGGGGATTTGGAAGGTAAGCCAGAGAAGTGCTTTCAGTCTGTCTCTGTCTATTTGTCTCTGTATCTCTGGCTTTCAAATAAATTAATAAAAACTTAAAATTAATAAATAAAATACGGCATCTGGGAAGACTTGCTCTTGAAGGCCAGGAAATCAGAAAACTCTGAGAAGCTGCTGTGGTCTGCGAAGAATTGAAAGGGAAGGGGCAGGAGCAGGTGCCCACAGAGATACACCAAAAGACGGACCCAGAGCTGGGGACTCAGGTAAGCCCTGAAATCTTTAGGCTTGGATGCTCAGCTTAAAATGCCTATGTCCATTAACAGCAGCGTCTTTCGTTCGTTTCCCTTATTTTCTCTCTCCTATTTCTTTTAGAACCAACTTGGAATCATCATCAAGGGACATCGCTTTTCAGACAGGTTCTCAAAGTGCTGCTGCAGCAGCTGCTGCTGTTGGTTCAGGGACCATGCTTGGAGAAGCAGGGATCTCCAGAAAGTTCTGTCCACTTGTCCCTTCCTCTTTTGCATTGCAGATGAAGGGACCTGTTTCTGGGTAGTCCCATGGGATAACACTCCCCCCTCCCCCCTGCAACTCCATGACCACACAGAGGGAAGCATCAGTCACTGGAGGTCAGAAAGGACAGCAACATGTTATCTCTTTCCCCACCAGGTGCACATAGCTCCGCAGCCTCTGGGGGCCATGCCAACGCTCGCTGGGAACCTGGATTTTTCCCTGGGCTGTCATGAAAAAGCTTGGAACCTGCAGAGCAAGGAACGCCCATTTGTCAGCAAGAGCATGTCTTCCTGTGATCACAAATGGTTTCCAGTCCTGAAGAAAACCCCGGAGACGGAGGAAGACGAATTGCCAAGTCCATAGCTGCAGTCTCAGTCCATCCCCGAAAATCAAATTGAAAGGAAAACCATGGAAATATCTCGGCCTCCACTCCACTCATTCTCGCACTCCTCTTTGGGATAAACGGATTGCTTTCTTATATTTCACATTTTCCGAATTTGCAAAGAAGCAGTCCCTTGAGAAGTAACTGGAAAATTCAGACAACATTCACTTTTATTTAGACTTGAACACTCCATTTATTGCTATTACCCCACACGTAAACATCCCAGCATTCATTTTTAATGATTGTCTTTTCATTTGTATGTTGAAGCACTGTTTGGAGATGGGAAGAATCAAGATTGCCGATTTTCCTTCTTCTTAGTAGCAGAAACTGTAGCAACTGGACCACAGGTGTGAAAACTGTCAGGATCTGCCCAGGCAAGGCTTGGCACAGCCACACTGATAGCCCGGTCCAGGCAAGGTCTGTGGGCTCCTGTTCCATTGCATTCCGTGCCCATGTGGAAGCTTTGAGACCACGGTGACTTGACTATGCCAGACGGTATCCCTGGCTCCCTGGAGCTGCCTAAGCAGACAGGCAGTGGGTGCTGAGCCCAGGGGTGATTTCAGAACATGGAACCAGGAGCTGGTGTTGTGGAATAGCGGATAAAGCCACCACCAGCGATGCTGGCATCCCATATGGGCGCCAGTTCGAGTCCCACCTGCTCTACTTCTGATCCGGCTCTCTGCTAATGGCCTGGGAAAGCTGTGGAGAATGGCTCAAGTGCTTGGGCTCCTGACACCCATGTGGAAGACACAGATGGAACTCCTGGCTCCTGGCTCCCTCCTGGCCCAGCCTGACTATTGCAGCCATTGAACCAGTGGATGAAGGATCTCTCTCTCTCTCTCTCTCCTTCCCTCCCTCCTAGCTCTCCCTCTTTCTCTGTAACTCTGCCTTTCAAATAAATAAATAAATCTTTTAAAAAATGGGACCAGAGGAGACCTGGATCTTTCTGAGCATTCCTGAAGCTGACACTAATAGGCATGATGGATTAACCCAGCCTACGGCAGATCTACTGCCTGGAACACTCACTCTGTAAATGTCGGTCCAAACCAGAGGGAAAAAAAATTTGCCAAGGACTCAGAAGTTTGGGCCACAGTGAGCTAAAGAAAACGTATCCAGTCCATCTCTTCTCAGAGAACTTCTACTTTCCCAAAGTTTCTACCGTCAGAGGGAATGGGTCTCCGAGGAGAGGGCTGGGGCAGCCGGGGTAAGGCACCCAGGAGCGGAGAGAGCAGGCTGTGAGGCCACTAAACGTTCCCTCCACTCCCTCTCCATCACCTCACTGCAGTGAGCACCAGATTCTGGGGAAAAAGTAAAACCAAGCGAGGACTTTAAAACGCCGAGTTGCGGCTTTTACAGGCATATTTTAAACATTTTCCTTCTCTACCTTACACATAAAATATTTGGGTCAGAATATGCTTGCCAAGAGACCCTCACAGAGGCCAAAGCATGTTGGGGGAGATCATTTTCTTCAAGAATTTCAGACATTAAAGATGGAAATGGCTTTCCAAATGCCAAGCCCAGAATCAGAAACGCAGCTACTCATCTACTGATTCCATTACTCGCTCCTGAGGCTACAGCAACACATAATCGAGCTTGACATTGACCAAATCCATCAGTGAGAAGTGTTGTGCTCTTAGTGGTGTTGGCTTCTTTCTTTCTTTCTTTCTTTATTTCTTTCTTTCTTTTTTTTTTTTTTTTTTTTTTTTTTTGACAGGCAGAATTAGACAGTGAGAGAGTGAGAGACAGAGAGAAAGGTCTTCCTTTTCCATTGGTTCACCCCACAATGGACGCTGCAGCCGGCGCACCACGCTGATCCACAGCCAGGAGCCAGGTACTTATCCTGGTCTCCCATGCGGGTGCAGGGCCCAAGCACTTGGGCCATCCTCCACTGCACTCCCTGGCCACAGCAGAGAGCTGGCCTGGAAGAGGAGCAACCAGGACAGAACTGGTGCCCCGACCGGGACTAGAACCCAGGTGCTGGCACCGCAGGCAGTGGATTAGCCTAGTGAGCTGCGACACCAGCATGATGTTGGTTTCTAACATTTTATATGCTTTGTACACATACTTTGTAAGTATAAATATTGCCCTGTAACAGGGGAAAAAATCAAGTCCAGAAGAAATGAGGGATTAATCTCAGGCCACACAATTAGTAACGACCCAAGTCAGCTCTTAGAAGCAAATCTGTCATATTTCAGGCATGGAAAGCCAAGACACTCTGGAAAAAAAAAAAAAACCTAAATGAAAGATCTCCCGCGAGTGAGATCCCAGTGGAAAGAACAGGTCATCAAAGAAGGAGGTACCTTTGTCTGAAGGGAAAGGGAAGAGAGAACTTCCACTTTGACTATGACCTTGTCTAAATATGATCAGAGTCAGTGAACTCAAAAGGCTTCCATAGTCTTGGCAACTCATGACAAGAGCCTAGGGTGATTACTGATGCCATAAACAAGAGTGTCAATTTGTTAAGTCAACAACAGGAGTCACTGTGCACTTACTCCTCATGTAGGATCTCTGTCCTTAATGTGCTGTACGTTGTGATTTAATGCTATAACTAGTACTCAAACAGTATTTTTCACTTTGTGTTTCTATGTGGGTGCAAACTGTTGAAATCTTTACTTAATATATGCTAAACTGATCTTCTGTATATGAAGAGAATTGAAAATGAATCTTGATATGAATGGAAGGGGAGAGGGAGTGGGAAAGGGGAGGGTTGCAGGTGGGAGGGAAGTTGGGGGGGGGAGCCATTGTAATCCATAAATCGTACTTTGGAAATTTATATTCATTAAATAAAAGGTAAAAAAAAAAGAAGCAAATCTGTCTAAAACCAAAAACAATGTTTTGACCAACACCCACCATTACCTTCCATAAATCTTGGAGTTAGATTAAGAAAGATGAGAATTTGAGTGTTTAAGATAGTTTCTTAAATGAAAGCTCAAAATCCATTTTTTAATTTTTTGAGATAATATATTTTTAATTTCATTCTAGCCAGAGGCATAATGCTCCACTAAATAGTTCAACAAATGAAAAGTAAAAAGACCATAGTCCTAAGCTAATCTATCACTAAAAACTGGAAATACACAGACTGTCATAACACAAAAACATTCAGTTTACAAGTAAGGACAAGTGGGAAAAACAGCCTTTTCATGATCTGCAAATAATCCCATCTCACTGACAATGGATTTTTTTCACCGAATAAATAAACAGCTCTTTAGATAAAAATCTCACACAATGGGACTGTAACCCCTCAAATGTGCACTTTTAAAATGACTTCCATACTTTCATAATCAAGGGATTTATTCTTACCAATAGTAATAATAATAATAGCCATCACCAAACGGGATGAAAGAGAAAGAGAACATTACGCTTAGCGAAATGCAATTCATCTTCAAGCATGGTTTGGGAAGCACACTTCGTTTGTACCAATTAGCTTCATTATTCTGTGCGGAAGGTTTCTTTCCCTCTCTGTATTCCAGCCTTCTGAGCTTAGACTCGGAACAGCCTCAACGGCTTTCTTTCCAGTTAAGATTGCAATAATTTGTCATTGGTGTGCAGACACTGTCTTAACTATTCCTGTGTTACAAATAAAAGTGCAGCATTGCCTGGGAGGTTATCTCTGGGGTCCTGCAAAGCCAAGCACTATGAAATGGTTCGGCATTAAAGATGCGAAGCAAGCCTGTAAAACAACACATAAAAATGTGTCTTGCCCGGCCATTTATGTGCAACGCTGGTGCAGCACCATCTTTCAAGCCAAGAACTATTTTAGAATTAAAATTTCAATCAGAACAGGAATGGGGAGAGGTTTCACTCTTTCTCTTTGACCCTGTGTCTGGGGTTGTAAAGTTGCCAAAGTAAAAAAATCATGTGATTTGTTGGTTTCCCCACTGGCCTTTTGATCTCTCTCTCTCTCTCTCTCACACACACACACACACGCACACACACACACACAGACACTGTAAGGGAGATCTGCTTTTTCAGGTTCATGTTATTTCAGAAATACAAAACTTTTCTAAATCAGACTTTTAACTCTTGGAGAAACACCTCCTTTTTTTTTTTTTTTTTGCAGATTTATCATGAGAAAAATGTCAGAGAAATGTATCTGTGCTCATACTCACTGGGAGAACTGGTGGTTCAGCCATTCAAGGGAGTGGATCCTTTTTTTACAGACTACATTTCACTGGGGATATAATAAGTGTCCATGCCATCATTCTGGTCACCAGTATGGAGTCACCTCTGCCCAATAGCAATCAGTGTGAACACTAGAAGAATAACAAAAGGATATCCTCACCAGGTAGGTAGAAAATTCCAGGTATCACAGTTTATCTTTTTTCTTAAGATTTATTTTATTTATTTGAAAGGCACAGTTGCAAGAGAGAGATAGAGAGAAGAGAGAGAGGAAGGCAGACTTCTAACTGCTGGTTCACTCCCCATATGGCCGCAACAGCCAGGTCTGGGCCGGACCGAAGCCAGGAACTAGAAGTTTCTTCTGGGTCTCCCACATGAGTGCAGGAGCCCAACCACTTGGACCATCTTTTACTGCTTTCCCAGGCACATTAGCATGGAGCTAGATTGGAAGTGGAGCAGCCAGGGCTTGAACCGGTGCCCATATGGGATGCCAGTGCTGCAGGCAGCCACTCTACCTGCTATGCCTCAATGCTGGCCCCAGTATCTCAGGCAGCTTTATCAGAGAGAGTCAGATGTCACATCCAGAAAGCGCCAAGGACATCAAAGGGGAACTCTGGGACCAGGACAGAGGATGTCTGCTTTCGGGAGTAGTCGATTCTGCACCTGCTCTTGTTTATGGGCACGGATCATGATAACAGCCAGAAAGAGCACAAGGAGTCCCTGGTGTGCTGTAGCCCACGCTTGTTGGCTCTCCTTCCTTCCTACTCCTAGTTAAAACCATTTCTGCATACACGGAGCTGACAACGTCTAAGCACCAATACTGATGAGTCTGGGATGTTTGAGGAATACAAAGAAAGTCGATGTCGTAGGAAAAATGAATAACAAGGAAACAGGTGGAACATTTGGCTGCAAAGCAAGACAAAAAAAATCACATCAGATGAGGATTTAGAAGACAGTTTGGACCTCATTCTAATTACAATGGCTCCACGGAAGTGATTGGCAGGTTCGAATTTTGACATTTGGGAGATCACTTTGGGGCTCACCTTTGCTGAGTGCACAGCAAATGTGCCGAAGCTCTCTGTGCATTGTTTTGTGTAAATACTCAGCACACCTGGGGTTGGCATGGCACTGTGGACTAAGCCTCCGCCCACAACTCTGACATCCCATATCAGTGCGCTTGTTCAAGTTCTGGCTGTTCCATTTCTAGTCCTACACCTGCCTAAAGTGCCTGGGAAGGCAGAAGAAGATAGCCTAAATGCTTGGACCCCTGCCACCCACGTGGAAGACCCAGATGGAAATCCTGGCTCCTGATTTTGAACTAACCAAACCCTGGCTATTGTGGCCATTTGGAGAGTGAACCAGTGGATGGAAGGTCTCTTTTTCTCCCTGTCTCTCCATTTCTCCCTGTCACTTTGTCTTTCAAATAAATTCTTAAAAGTCTAAAATAAAACAAGAAAGGACATAGCTCAAAAATATGTCCTTTATTATCCCTTTGGTATATACAGGATGAGCCTGGTCCTAAGTCACCTACTGGTAACTGAAGGAGGTAGGGTTTGAATCCAGACACACCTCATCTCAAAGACTAAGCTCTGTATACACCACAGGACACTCTTAAAAACCCTCATGAGTTCTCCCTCTAAGTCATCGCCCAGTGCTTACTGATGTTCTTACAGGTCCAGTGAGTAGTATCACAGAACGCACTCTCTGTTGCACGTCCACCCAGTGAGAACTTTGGAATGGGGCTTTGCGCAGGAACCCCATTTCTCTAGGGTTGCCAGTGGGCCTTCTACCCGCGGATCTATTGTTACCTGTTGAGATGTTTGGGGCACTTAAGTCTCTGAGTCTCCATAGCACCAGCCTGGATCTAGATAGCACTGTCCTCACAAAACCCTATCAGGGTCTCTAATGACTCCTACATGGACATTTGCCCAGCCCCATCTTCCTTTGTACCAGTAGAGAGATTTTAAATGCATCTTGGGACATCTGTCCCTGCTTCCTGCCGAACTGCTTTTTCCCACCTATTGCTGACAAGCAGGCATGCATCTACCCTGTTCTTTAATCTACAGAGAAAGAAACGCCAGGAGTTTCACATTACAGGAAAGCACTTTCATCTCCTATTTGCAGACACATTCTTGTTACCCAGAGCCGCTTGGAAATAAACAAACGCCAACTCCAAGCTCCAACTACAACAAATCCCTTGCACACCTCCCACCATTTCCCAACTGCTTCATTTCCCAAGTGCTTCATCCACTGTCTTGTTTATTTTCATTATGTCAAATTCTTCACAAGTTTGATTACCTACAAATCATCAATAGAAACTGAGGCTGCTTCCTGGCTCACCAAATTTTTCTCCTAGGAGTGAATCATTCTTCTTATCTTGTCCTTTCTTCTTGTGAAATGTCTGACCCCTGGCTGGCTATGGTGAGCAGGTGAACCAAACTGAGCCTTTTACCCAGTTCAACCTGTGTGACTCAAGCCTGGCCAAGCAGAGATCTTCGTGGGATATTTTGTTGCAATTTAGTTGGAAGAGAGCTGTCTTTTTTCCCTTCTCAAGACACTGAGGTATTAAGCTATCTAGATATGCTGAAGACCCTAACACCTACCATGTGCTTGTGTTGTACTGTGAAAATGTATCCCCATGGGGCTGGCATTTAGGGTGCAGTGGGTTAAACCACAGCCTGCAATGCCTGCAGCCCAATATGGGAGCTGGCTCAAGTCCAGACTGCTCCACTTCCAAGCCAGCTCCCTGCTAATGCGCCCGGGAAAGCAGTGGAAAATGGCCCAAGTGCTTGGGTCTCTGCCACCCACATTGGTGACCCAGATGAAGTTCCAGGCTCTTACCTTTAGCCTGAACCAGCTTCGGCCATAGTGGACACATGGAGAACAAACCAGCAGATGGAAGATCTCTCTCTCTCTCTCTCTCCCCACAACCCGTCTCCCTGCCCCCGCCTCCCCCCAACTCTGCCTTTCAAATAAATAAATTTTAAAAAGAAAAAAGGAAAGACAATGTATCCCCAGGCAGAGAGAAATGGACCAGGGAAACCTGGTCCCTGATGCTGCCTAAGTCCCTTGTTAGAATGATTATCACCTCTTCTATTGGTTTGTCCATGAAAGCCACTAAATTTCTCTTCCCTCTTTAAACTGACTTTAATTCTTTTTTAAAATATATTTTATCTGTTTACTTATCTGAAAGGTAGAGTTACAGAGAGAGAGAGAGGGAGAGACACAAAGAGAGAGAGAGGTTTTCCATCTGTTGGTTCACTCCCCAAATGGAGGCAATGGCCAAGACTGGGCCAACCCCGTGCCAGGAGTCTGGAAATCCATCCGGATCTCCCATGTGGATGCAGGGACCCAAGCACTTGAACCATCTTCTGCTGCTTTCTCAGGTGAATTAGCAGGAAGCTGGATCAGAAGTGGAGCAGCTGGGACTCAAACTGGCACCCATATGAGATGTCACCCTTGCCAGTGGCATCTTAACCTGCTGTTTGACAATGCTGGACCCTGAACTAATTTAAATTCTGATTAGATCTAACCTTTCATAGGATAATAAAGAAGTAAGTGATAGAGGGAGTGGAGAGAAACAGTTCTGTATGATGAGGGACCATAACGGTGGAAAAGACAGTCGGATAATTCAGCACCCAGGGAGAGAACTACAGAGCCAAAGAGCAGACGGTGTATAATTCCAGCGTCTGCACTGGATGTTTGCAACACTGACCCTGAATCTTTGCCAGAAGTCCAACAGGCTCTGTTTAAGTATGTCGGGATGAAATAATGGATTTTAGAATCCTTTAAGTCCAATTTTTTTTGAGCTCAGGAGCCTGAAGGACTGGACTTGGTTATTGAAAAAACTCATGGTGAATTCCAGATAAAGTATTTTAAAAAGGGTTTTTACCATATCAAATTTATAATTTTTTCCAACCCTCCAAAATGATTTTCTCCCGATGATACTAGCTTCTACTCCAAAGACAAACCCTTGAATAAACACAGATTTCCTCTCCCTTCTTGGGCATTTTCTTCTTCCTGCTGCTTGGTTCTTTATCCTTCTCATTGGGATTGTTTGGAACCCGCTCTGCCTACATTCAGCACAGACCACATACCCATCTTCGGAAAGAAAGCTTTTTCAAAAATTTACTTTTGATTTATTTAACAGGCAGAGAGAAAGCGAGATACACCATCCACTGGTTTATTCCCCCAAATAGCCACCACAGCAGAGGCTGGTCCAGACCAAAGCCAGGAACCATGCACTCAACCAAGTCTCCAAGCAAGGACCCAACTACTTGAGCCATGGCCTGCTATCTCCAAAGAAGTGTTTTAGCAGGAAACTAGAGCTGGAAACTTGACACAAGCACAAGCGCTCTCATATAGCTGGGGTGTGTCCCAAGCAGCCTCTTGGCCATTGCACCAAATGCCTGCCACCAGAAGCGAAGCTTTTTACCAAAAGGGCTGTGGCACAAAATACCAGCACTCGACTTCATTGGAGTTAATCTACGGTACTTTCCCTAGTCCCAAACCACAGTTTGTAGCCTCAAAACTGGCAAGGCAGACCCATGAGTTAATAGGCTCTCTCACGAGTCACGGTTCTAACCAATAGAATACTTCAAAATGTTCCTGGGGTTGGGCAGAATGAAATATGGAATTAAATTATGTTTATTTTGGTGCAAACAACTTTTGAAATCCATGCATCATTTTTTCATGTAGAGCAGTTTTCCACATTCATCAGCTGGAGCCTTGGTCTCAGACTCCTTATTCCCATTCCAAAGCTCCTCAATTATTGGGTTAACTGACAGGTTACCCGAGACCCTGCATATTCCACCCACGTGTCAGATCTCCCGACATACCCAACTTGGAGCCTGCTGTCATGCCCCACCATGCTGTGAGGTCCCCTCCAGGGCCAAGTGTCTTACCCCTGTGACCCACCACTCTTCAGCTCTGCTGGCTTCCACGGGGGACTGGCTGGGTCCATAGCATGGTGGCCGCTGTTGCATATTTCCCTGACTCCAAGAACTTAGCCCTCTGCATCCCATGCAGAGCTTTTCATCTGAGCTTTTCAGTACCCTGTGGATTTCTACCTTTCCACTGGTCCCAAAATTGCAATATCCCTCAGGCATGGCTACTGTGGAATCCAGTTCCATGGCTCCCTTTGTATTGAGTATTATAAACTCTATTTTATTAGTGTGATTTCATTTCTATATAATTTTCATATCCATTGACATGATAATCTCTGAAATTTATTTTCTAATTCTTTTAAAGTTTACGTTAAATTTTACCAGTAACATGAAACTCATGTTACACTGTGGCTATCAACTCTTATGTCACTACTCCTTGAAGATCTTTGTACAGGCTACTATCCCACTTCTATTTATACTTGTGTTTTTGGTGCAATCTCTATATAAAACTTCCTTTTAGAAGTTCAGCCTTAGAAGAACAACCTTTTTAGATGTTGCGATTTGTTTTTTCAATGTTCTCTGCTTTTTGTCAAAATAGCTATTTCCTAACTCTACCTCCTCTGCAAGGGATGATTCTTACCCTTCAGTGCTTTGTCTTAGGCAGGTAGAATTTAAATGTGATGGAAGGGGATAGGTATTTGGCACGGTGATGAAAAGACCTTTGGGGACACCCACGTGCCATCTAGGAGTGCCTGAATTCAGGATCCACTCTGCATCTGATTCCTGCTTCCTTCTAAAGGGCACTCTGAGAAGCAGCAGATGACGACTCAAGTACTTAGGTCCCTGCACTCACAGAGGAGACACAGAATAAGTTCTGGGCTCCTGGCTTTGCCCTAGCCCTGTCCTGGCTGCTGCAGGTGTTTGAAGCGCAGACGGAAGTTATCTATCTATCTATCTATCTATCTCTGATTTTCAGATGAAAATAACTATTTTAAAGCATTTAAATTTTCTGAGAATTTAAGAAAAATCTCTGAAAACTTAATGTTTTCTTTCCAGTCAAATCATATTTTAATAAATGGTAAATAATTTTGGCTTTATTATTTATAACTAGCTTGTACTCCAATGGTAAGTATGAGGAGGCTTCGAAATGTTTAGGGAGAAATGTGGAATTAAAAAATAAGATTTTTGGTACAAAAACATCTGAAATGCATGGGTAGTTTTTTCATAATATTCATGAATTTTTGAAGACTGCTCACAGGTATGATTTTAATAACATTATTTACCATACTTTAAAAAAGAGAAACAATCTGAGTGTCCATCCATTGGGGATTGGCTATCTCAGGTTTAGTGTCCCTATGATGGAAGCTACGGTGCCGCTACGAATGACATCAGAACATCAGAGAAAAGTTCCCATCATGTAACTTGAAGAATAAATCAACCACGAAAATAATAATGGATGGCTTGATTCAAATTATTATGAATAACTTTTGAGAGTTGCAAAGAAGCAGAGTGTAAAATACTTAAAGATGACCAAAAATAAGTTATTAGTGGCTCTAACTAGTGTGTCAGATTTGGAGACATCTGTTCTCTTTTGTGCTTGTCTATGTTTTCCAACTTGTTATGATAACTAAACCCAACTTTTTACAAAGAGTCAGCCTTCAGAATCACTGACAGTGCCCCCTAATTCAACATCGGTATCCATATGTTTCCTCTTTCCTCAAATTTGTCTTATTTTCCCCAAACAGCAATACAAAGGGGGGGTAGGATTAGGGAGGAGTCCCACCATCTGCTGTTTTCCTGGTTTTATTTTGTTGTTACTATTCCACCAGTATGTCTCTTTCCTCATTGAAACATGATGCAGGGACTGAAATAAAATCATCACCTCGCCAGTTATTGGAATCAATAAGGGTCACAAATAATCACGTGGCATTTACTAGATTCCAACAACTGTTCCAGTGTGTACACATGTGTGTGTTTAAATCCTTACACAACAGCTCTGTGAATTGCAACTTAATATCCTCCCTCTCTTAAGAATGGGAAAACTGAGAAGTTAGCTAGCTTGCCTCAAGTGACACAACCAATGGTGTCCAGGACTGGATTGCTTGTTTACTTACTTATGACTCAAAGGTAGACACAGAGATCATCTCTTGGTTCATTATCCAAACGCTCACAAAGACCTGACTGGAGCTACAAGTCAGGAACGCAATTCAGATACCCAATGTGGGTTGCAGGGACCCGACTTATTAAGTGGAAATCAGGAGTAGAGCTAGGACTTGAACCCAGACACCCCAAAATGAGATCTCAGTGTCCCGCTTGGTGGCTTCACCACTTGACTAAATGCCCATCCCTCAGGTTTTTGACACAAAAAAAATTGTACAGATTTATGGGGTACAATATAACATTTCAATATAAATGTGACAATCTTCTTAAGTTCATAGAAATGCATTTTATTAACCATAAGCACAGATTTTAAAATTGTTAGTACCAAAATAAATTTACCTTTCTTTCCAAAGATTTTTGAAGCCATTCCATATACATTGTGTAATGATCTAATCAGGGTCACTCACATACACATCACTTTGAATATTTATCATTTCTTTTTGATAGGAGCATTCAAAATCTTTTCTTCTATTTTCTAAAAAAAACTGTATTTATATATTCTCTCTATATTATATATATATATATATATATTCTACTTATTTGAAAGTCAGAATGATAGAGAGAGAAAGAGATCTTCCATCTGCTGGTTCACCCCCCATATGACCACAGCAGCCAGGGCTCAGCAAGGCCAAACCCAGGAGCCTGGAACTCCATCCAAGTCTTCCATGGGGGTGGTAGAGACCCAAACACTTGGAATATCCTCCACTGCTTTCCCAGGCACAGTAGCAGGGAGCTGGACCAGAAGCAGAGCAGCCAGAACTTGAACCAAGACTCATTCTGGATGCCAACGTCACAGTGGCAGCTTAACCCACCGCACCACAACTTCAGCCCCCAAAATCCTCCTTTCTAGCTATTTTTAAATACACAGTACATTAACTGTAGTCACCCTATAATTTTTTTCTAAAATATTTATTTATTTATTTGAAAGGCAGAGTTACAGAGAAGCAGAGGCAGTGAGAGAGGTCTTCCATCCACTGGTTCACTCTCTAAATAACAGCAAAGGCCAGAGCTGCGCCGATCCAAAGCCAGGAGCCAGGAGCTTCCTCTGGGTCTCCCATGCAGTTGCAGGGGCCCAAGGATCTGGGCCATCTTCTACTGCTTTCCCAGGCCATAGCAGAGAGCTGGGTAGGAAGTAGAGCGCCCGGGACTTGAACCGGCGCCCATATGGGATGCTGGCACTGCAGGTGGCAGCTTTTTTTTTTTTTTTTTGACAGGCAGAGTGGACAGTGAGAGAGAGAGAGACAGAGAGAAAGGTCTTCCTTTACCATTGGTTCAACCTCCAATGGCCACTGCAGCCAGCGCACCGTGCTGACCAGAAGCCAGGAGCCAGGTGCTTCTCCTGGTCTCCCATGCTGGTGCAGGGCCCAAGTACTTGGGCCATCCTCCACTGCACTCCCGGGCCGCAGCAGAGAGCTGGACTGGAAGAGGGGCAACCGGGACAGAATCCAGCGCCCCAACTGGGACTGGAACCTGGTGTATTGGTGCCACAGGCAGAGAATTAGCCTATTGAGTCTTGGTGCCGGCTGCAGCAGCTTTACCTACGACACCACAGCACCAGTCCCCACCCTATAATTTTTTACCCATTGACCAACACCTTCCCCCTCTCCTCCCTACTGTCCTCAGGCTCTGGTGACCACCACTCTGCTTTCTATTTCCATAAGATCAACTTTTCACATATGAATGAAATCATTTGATATTTGTCTTCCTGTGCCTAGTTCATTGCACTTAACATAATGTCCTCGAGGTTAATCCATGTTGTTGAAAATGAACAGATCTCCTTTTTGTAGTTGGATAGTATTACATCTTACACCATGTGTTTTTAAAATTCATGCATCCGTTGATGGACCCTTAGGTGGTTTCCATATCTTAGCTAGTGTGCACAATGCTGCAATGAACGTGGGAACGTGGGAGTGCAGGCATCTCTTTGGCCCACCAGTTCCTATCCCTTCAGATACATACCTAATAGTGGGGTTCAAGGGTATTCAATTTCCGAAACTGTGTCCATGACCACCATGAGATCCTGCTTCCACGCCAATATATTAGAGAGACACACAGAGTATGGTGTGGCCCTAAAGTTTTCTACTACTTTCCATTGCCCTATTTCAACCAAGGTATGGGTTAAGTAAGAATTCGGAGCTAGCGGGGCTCCTTAACTGCCATTTATAATATTATTTCTACGGAAAGAAATCACTGCACATTCCAAACAACTGACCTTCAAGTGAAATTTCTGAATCGTCTATTTGCAAGTTGGAGGTTGTCTGTATATTTCACGAGGAAATTGTTGCCAAGGGAAAGACATGTGTTTCCATCCAAAATAAATGTCTGGAACTTATTTGGCCTTTGAATAAACTCAGGCCATCCATCTTCAGCCAGGAGTTTACTCTGAGGGCTCTTCATCAAGTACTAACAACATGAATAAAGACTTTTCAGGATGCTAACAGCAAGTCACAGACGTGGCTCTGGAAGCCTCAGAATTTTCACAGGGGTACACACGTGCTTCTGGAAAGAGTCCTTGTTGGCTGCAGGAAAGGGAAAAGCGGAACATTTCCCAGTCCTTTTAGAAAGAGATGAAAACTGTGGATGGAGAAAAAGAAGGCTGCAGGTTGCATAATTGTTATCGTTTCAAAATATTCTAATATGCGCTTGGAGTTGCCGGCTGGAAGTAGACTACGCAATCAGCGGCTTCCTGAGCTATTGCAATCCAATTTCTTACTGCAACAGACAGAATCCAAGTTTGACCAAAGGTAAAGCTGTCAGAGAAGTTTATAATTATATAGAAGCAAGACAGTAATATTATATTGTATCTGTGGAAAAATGCATATTTAATTGACACATGCTCTCTCGCTCTCTCTCGCTCTCTCTCTCTCTCTCCCCTCTGGTAAAAGGGACTAAGGAGGCTCAGAGATAATAGAAGTCTCTCTGAGAATAAAACCAGGAAAACTAAAGATGCCTTTTAAAATTTGATTGCGCAAGGGTCATTGGTGTGGCATAGAGGGTGAAGCCGCCACTTGAGATACCGGCGTCACCTATCTGAGCACTGGTTTGAGTCCTGGTTGTTCCACTTCTGACCCAGCTCCCTGCTGATGTTCCTGGGAAATGACCCTGCCACCCACATGGGAGACCCAGATGGAGTTCCAGGTTCCTGGTTAGGTCTGGGTTAGATTTGGCTGTTGTGACTACTGCAAAGAGAGCCAACAGATAGAAGATCTCTCTCTCTCTCTCTCTCTCTCTCTCTCTCTCTCTCTTCCTCTTTGTTTCTGTGTCTTTCAAATAAATAACTAAATCTTTAAAAACATTTTTGTTATGAAAAACTGCTTCATGGAGAAAACCCAAGCAAGCTACTGACTCTCCCAAATTGTAAGCCACATTGTTCCAAAACAGAAGTTTTACAAGATTGGGGAAGAACAAAATCAGAATCTGTACTTATGAAAAAAAGCAGTCCCAGTCCTCTGAATTTTCACAGAGAACCCAATCCAGTTTTATTACCCTAAGAAAAAATTCTGAATTAGAAAATAGTAGGGGCCAACATTGTGATACAATGGTTAAACCGCCTCCTACCAACTACGACATCCCATACGGACACCCATCCAAGTCCCAGCTGCTCCACTTCTGATCCAGCTCCCTGCTAATGTGCCTGGGAAAGCAGCCAAAGATGGTTCAAGTGCTTGGGTCCCTGCCACCCACGTGGGAGACCCGGATGGAGTTCCAGACTCCTGGATTTGGCCTGGCCCAGTCCCAGGTATTGTGGCCATTTGGGGGAGTGACCCAGCAGATAGAAGATCTCGGTCTCCACCCCCCCTTTCTGTAATTCTGTCTTTCAAATAATAAAATAAATCTTCAAAAAAACAAAAAACACAATGACCTTTTCTGGCCATGAGGAAGCAGCTCATTGTTTATCTGTTGGGAAACGGCTCACTGCAATATAGACATGCCACTTTGTACACGCTTTTATCACGGGTTCGTCTTTTACACATGACATCGGCTGTGGCTGCATCTGTTTCTTAAAGCAGAGAGGTACACAGACAATCTGCCTGCTGTTATCTTCACAATGGGTAACTGGCTCCTTGTGTTCTAGTGAATGAAAAGAAATTGTGTTCTTTTTTAGAAAGAGAAAAAGATCTTTCGGTCACTGATGATTTCCTGAAATATACACTCTAAGTCCAAGAACAGGGGCTTAGATTTCCTGGCTACTCTGATGGTGTATCCATGCACAGTTATTCTCTCCCAGTCCATTACTGTATTGCATTGAATTTTTTTATTTCAGCTTCTCTGCTTCATGATACTGATAACAGTGTTACACCTTCCACTAGAATAGCCACCAATCACACAGAGCAAATGAGCACTTGGAATGTAACTGGCCCAAATGGAGATGTACTGGGAATGTAAAACACACATTAGATTCGAAGATTCCTTATCAAAAAAAAAAAAAAGGTGCAAATTAGGGACTGCTATTGTGGTGCCCCAGGTTAAGACACAGCCTGAAATGCTCTCATCTCATATCAGAGTACAGGTTTGAATCCCAGCTGCTCTGCTCCCTGCTAATGTTCTTGAGAAAACAGTAGAAGGGGACCCCAGTGCTTAGGCCCCTGTTACCCATGTGGGAGACCTGGAAGGAGTTCCAGGCTCCTAGTTGTAGCCTGGCCCAGCCCTGGCTGTTGTGGCCATTTGGGGACTGAACCAGTAGATGGAAGATCTCTCTCTCTCTCTCTCTCTCTCTCCCCCTCTCTCTCCCTCTCTCTCCCTCTCTCTCCCTCTCTCTCTCCCTCTCTCCTTTTTCTGTCTCTCCCTCTGTCACTGCCATTGTGCCTTTCAAATAAATAATTCTAAAAAGAATGCAAATCATCATCATAATTTTCATATTGCTCACATGTTGAAATGACACTGTTGAGGGTCTATACGTATTTTTCAAATCAGTTTTGTCCATTTTCTGCTTTGTCCTGTCCCATGCTCCAGGAGCCTGGCCTTAAGAACTGAGCCACTCAGGGTGCCTGGATGGCTGAGTCCAGCCAGTGGGCGGTTCTGAACGAAGATCGAGCTTGAAGATCCGTTCTTTCCTCTTCTCCCTCCCCTGCCTGAGGTCCCCATTTCTAGGAGAAGCTGAGTGTGTCCACGATGGCAGCTTCAGCCTGATGTCTTCCTCCTCCACCACCCACCATCGCTGCTCTCTGACAACACAATGGCCTCACTTAGTCACTCCGGCCCGAGCAAGGTTAAGGGCTTCCTGTTGTGACTGGTCTTCGGGTGCCTTACTATCCCGTGTTGATCCCCTTAGCCTTGCGTCTCTGAAGTTCATGCCTTCACTAATGCTTATTCTCCTCGGGTGAGTTCTGTGTTTTGCTGGGACTCTACCAGATGTACTAGACCCTTATTTTTCTCCCATGTGACAACATAAAAAGCCCAAACCTGGCACCTGCTAGCAAGATGTCTTATGTAAAGATGCACTTGAGGCATTAAAATCAGCATACTCTCCTTTGCTGTATCTGCCTTCCAAGATGACACATTCTGTTCAGTATGATTGAAACCCTGCTTGCAACTGTGAAGGCACTGTGCTGAGCTCTTTGGAGACAAGGAATACTCAAGCCCCCAGTCTCACCTCAAGAATGTGTGCAAATGAGGAAACCCCACAGAAAACAAAAATACACAGCTGGAAGAGTAAGTATTCATAACTCTACAAATATAGCATTTGAGAATTCAGAGGAAGAAGCAATGTGTAAGTGTGGTGTGGGTTTCTCACCCAGTCCTGCAAACATTTCTCTAGCCAAGCGAGCAAATGTAGACGTTGGCTGGAATACAACATCTGGGTAAGGCAGTAGTAAATGGACATAACAATAAAGGCAGCTAATGTGAATCTAGTAGTTCTGACATGCCTGAATTCTGCTAACTATGTAATAATTGCAGCCATCATTTCCACATAGTTTTTTAAATATTCCAGGGATGTTCCAAGCACTTGATCTATAGTAACTTGCTTAATCTTCATAACAACCTTTGTGGTAGATCCCACTTTACAGCTGTGGAAACTGATGTACAGATTGATTTGGTTAATCTTCTCCAAGGTCCCACAGCCAGGAACTGGCAGAGCTGGGAACCAGCAACCCAACTCTGAGTCAGCATTCTTAGTTCTGATGTTCCGCACCCTCTCGCAAGCTGAGCTAATGCATTGGTCCCTATTCAGTTATTATAATGAAAGACCTGAGGCAGTCTCCTTTATATTGAAAGGAGATTTATTTTGTCACAGTTTGGCACATCCAAGTTGGCCTGTTGCTGACAGAGTCCCAAGGCAGTGCAGAACATCCCATACAAGGGACAGGAGATGTGGACATCTGTTTGTATCTGTCTCCCTCTTCTTATAAAGCCACCAGAATCCAATCATGGGACTCCTCTGTAGCGCACTAATCCACGTCCGGTGGCCTCCCCAAGGTCCCACTCTAAACACAATAGTCAGAATAAAGGTCCACCTCCTGGATACCATCAACTATGACTTTGGGGATGAAACTCCTGCAGGAGTTTGGAGGAACAGACCATATTCAAACCATAGAAGCTGCCCTTCACAACACCCAGTGGAGTTCTGAGGCAGATAGAGGATCAGAACAGCTCCCGTAACTTGCCCAACATCACGTGACTATCCACCAGGACCCTACACTGCCTCCCAGATAGTCCTGGGAGGTAAAGAGGGGCCACACCATGGAAAGCTTTCAGGACAAGGGATTCTGGGGAATCTGTCACTACCCCCCCACTGAACCCTTTTCCTTTTCCTGCCCTGGACTCCGAGTTCTGAGCATACCACCAGCTCATCATATCTGAGTCCTTTTCCACACTGAATCCCACTTTGCCTTCTTCCTTCCTCCCTCTTTTCTCCTCTTCTACCCCTAACTTTAACAATACTAGACTTTGGACAGTTGTCCTACTGTTACCTATTTCCCCACCCCTACCTACCTGTTGGGGAATGAAATGGACCCTAACAACTTCAGAGCTCGCCTTCGTAGTCCTGAGCCAATCAGCACAGCTTATCAACCTGTTTACAATAATTGGTTCAGGGATAGGTAGCAGCAGGGTCCTGGAGCCAGTCCCCATGGTCTTTAGGGAGTACTTGGTGTACCTCTTCCTAACTCTGGGTTCAATGACATCACATTGGTAGCTTGAAATCAGCCATAGGAAATCAATGAAATTTTCAATCAATCGATCAATCAATTTTCACCATGAAAATCAAACGCTATAATTAGAGATTTTTTTCTTTCTTCTTTCCTCCTTTTTTTTACCTTTTTTGAAAGAGAACAAGGGAGAACCAGTTCTTAAACGTTCACACTCACACTACTTGATGGGCATGGCCTAATTTAAGTCCATGAGCTGTGAAGAGACATTTAATCAGGTTCTGGGGAAACAATTAAAGGAAATTCTATTACTTTGAGTAGAGGGACATAAAGAAATGAAATGTCAGAATACTGAAGCCATTTGGCCCATCAGGAAAGGAGCTCACCAGAAGACAAAGTTGAGGCACAGAGAAGAACAGCTCTGAAAGGACCTCAGAAATCTGGAGTCAGAGCCCCGATGGTGTGGACTTCTGAATCTACCACCTGAAACCCATCTACTTCTTCACGCTTCCTTTAAATGAGCCTCTGAAGTCTGTGTTCTCAAACCAGTTTGGGAACTTTTCTTTATCGATCATCAGTTGAAAGATTTTGAGTTGAAACAAACGTAGAGTTATGACATATGAACAGGGCCCCCCATATTGCCCAACCCTAGGGGAGCCATTCACATGGAAGTCTTTGCAAAGAGAAATCCATAGAGAAGGGACAGCCTGTGCATTCATGTGTAGCAAATGTGGTGGCATGCCCAAGAAACAAGCTTACCCCTTCCCCATCATTCAGCAAGAAAGCAACCTTCCCTGCAAGTTCCCCATTGATTTCTTTCGCTGCCCGTTTTCATTAATCTTTTTTTGCTACCCTGCCACCATTGCCCTGTATTTATTTCCTGACTTCCTCCAACAGCCAACCTTTCCCACTTTCTACCTTTTTTTTTTTTCATGTTTTCCATGGCCTCTGGGAATTCCTAAAACGAATGAATAGACTCTCTAATCCTGGCTGACTCCATCAATTAATCAAAGTTTTCTTTCCCACAAATCTTGAAAACATTTGTCCTATTATTTTGTGTTCTATTCACCCCCTGTTGGCCGAACTAGCATATTCATCATCCTCTGAACACATTCTACAAACACGTGTTTCAGCACCTCCGTGTGTGAGGCTCTTCTTGCCGGGAATTCTACAGCTTCTCTTGATATCCTGTATGTTCAACAACTCCAAGTTCAAATCCCTCTCTTTACAAATAGTCCAATAGTATTATAAGAAACAGGCCTCTTTAGCCCAAAGAGCTAAAAATACGGGATAAAAAAAAACACAGGACCAATTTACAAAACCTAAAGTATCAAATGCAACTAGTTTTCATGTGATACTGGAGTTGGAAGAACCAGAAAATCAAACATGGGAGTTACTCTTCTCCACCTCTGAGGCCCCAAGTTTTCTATTTGTCTCCTTCTCCCTCCATATTCTGTCTCTCTTCACATTGGCCCTCTGTGTTTTATATGTGTTTGATGGTTTGTTTGCCCCCATTAATTCTAGAGTTCAATGGACTCTGGGCACATTCTTACTGTGTCCCAAGGAATTCCACAGGAGAATCCCAGCTGAGCCAATGGGATGACTTCCCTTTGACCTCATGTCCACCTCAATGTGTGGAGAGCAGGAAGAAGGTACATGATTACGTGGCACCTTTGGCTCTTACCTCCAGGAATATGGGAAGACCTGACTTTCCAAAGAGTAGATTGTCAACATGGAAGAAGTGATTGGCATTTCTAATATACCAATCATTTCACAAAGAGTGACACGAATGCCACATTGCTTGTGCTTCTTCTTATATCTATCAATACTGTCAAACTGCATTCACATTTCAGTTGCCCAAATAGGGAATGTAGATTATTTTATTTGCATAATATGTAAGAACCACCATTGTTGTTAAATTCTCCAGAATGCAGACTCTGAGGCAAAACAAGTAAAGAATATCCTTGGTGGGCTGGGTGTTTGGGCCTAACAGCTTTGTGCAGGTTAAGACACCCACAACCCATGTTCAGGGGTCCAATTCCAGGCCTCAGTTCCAGATTCCAACTTCCTTCCGATACAAACCCCAGAAGACAACAGATGATGGCTCAAGCCAATGGGTCCCTGCCACCCATGTGAGAGACCTGGATTGAGTTCCCAGATACCAGCTTTGACTCCAGTCCAGCCCTGATCATTGCAGGCATTTAGGGAGTGAACCAAGGAAGGGAATGTATGTCATTCTCTCTCTCTCTCTCTCTCTCTCTCTCCCTCTTGAATAAATTTTAAAAATGTATACCCTTGGTGTCAAGAATCGTGGAAAGCAAGAGATTCATCAAAGGGAAACAAAGAGTTGTCATGATGACCAAATGACAGCCCTGGAGGCTCCTACAGGGAACTCTGCAGCAACCTCACCATTGCCTTAGTTGGACTGAGCTATCCAGGTCTCTACACTCTGCATCCATCAGTATCTACCAATCATTGTAATGTGAGCTTCCCTGGGAAGGGGTATATCTTGGTGTGAGGGGCTTTTTGCAGCTGAGCTAACCTAGAGTGGCCAAGAGCTGGAGGCTGTGTGCTGACTACACATCCACAGCTACAACAATAGCTGTTTTATTGAAGGAGGACCTGATGGCCCAGCACGGGGACCACCATGTTGACTGTGGTCGCCGTTGTACCTCACACAACGCATGTGCTTGTCTATCTGACAGCTGCTTCAAAGCACAGAAAGAGACAGAGGGGATAATTGCTGGATGAAATATTAGATGAAGGTACACAAATAAATTGATTTCCTACAGATCCTATTGGGAAAAAAAAACAGAATATTTTAAAATCTCAAGACTTGGAATCAGCACATGTGCATAACCCACATCAGCCTCTTACTACAACTTTAAGGGACTCACTAAGCATTTCTTTCTCCCCCTCAGGTGAGAGTAAATATGTTCCATACATGTCTGTACCTAATGTTTGAGTGGAGAAGGGTGAGGAATGGAGGTCCCTACAACATACTTCAGTGTCAGAACCTCAAAGCATGCCACTAAGTTCTGTCTACACGTCTTCCCCAACCCTCTCACCAACAACAGCCCCTTGGTCCAGCAGGAGGCCCTACAGGCTCTGGGAGCAAGCTTGAAGCTATTTGGTTGGGAATTCAGCATCCCAGGTGCCTAAAATGTGCTTGAGAATGAGCAGCACAGGCTCTGGGTGATTCTGCCATAGCACCTCCACATCTTTCCACTTCATAAGGAGGATCCTGGAATGAGGAGGTAAAACAGATCTCCTTGAGTTCAGGGTCTGAGGAAGTAGTCTTGATTGCATCAATCAAATAGTACAAGTGGCCAAGTAGATCATCCCATCTGCCTGTACAATACTGATCCCATGTTGGCCAGCTGTCTGTGTTCCTTGAGTTTTATACGACATATATTAAGACATCCCCATAAGAATCCTCCCTTAAAATCTTTCCTTCCTTTCTCCTCCTTAGGCCTCTATTCTACACATTGCTCCTAGTTCGTGGTTATTGAGATTTTTGAATCACTGAATGGATTTGTTTCACCCAACATGGGGAATTATCGACCACCCCTTCTATGATGCTACAGCAAGTATGAACTGACATAAGCTAAATCATATTACCAGGAATCGAAAGTCATACTGTGGTGTTTTTTATTGAGGGTGCTTGGAGGGGACACCCTAAGGCAAATTTCAGTTATTTCAATCTTTGCTTTGTCCCTAACAAAACACAGGACGTGGTTCCTCCAGCACTCTCTTGACTTTAGGCGACCATGTTGGTATTTTTTCAATGACTCAATGACTCCTTCAAGTTGTCCTCACCCATCGTTGCCATTAAAAAAAAGGAGACCTCCCTTCATCTCTTGCTAAAACATGCAGGAAACTGAGCTGTGAGATATTCCCATGCCACTCCCTGCCCCAGCAGGCTGCATCTGTGCTCAAACACAGACAAGGAGTCCCAGTTTTCATGCATTGGAGGTACACGGAAGTGCATATCCCATTGCTGAGCATTCAGTGCTTCTCTGTGGCCCCTGTGCAAATGTGCAGACTCCTACAAATCCTGAAGACTGGCAGGAGTTTGAGGTTTTTCTGGAGTTGGTAGGAAGCATTGTATAGCAGCCCATCCTGTAAGGATACTTTAGAATTCAAAGCTCCTTTCATCCACTCCCTGATTCAGAAACTGTGCTTCTACTCAAAATCTCCTGCCTGCTGTGGATGAGGGAAGCCAGTGTCTTGGTTCATTTTATGCTGCTATACCATAATACCACAGACTGGGCAATTTTTAATGAACAGAAATGCATTGGCTCACAGTTACGGAGACTGGAAAGTACAACATCAAGGATCTGGGATCTACCAAGGGCCTTCGTGCTACATCACCACATACAGAAGGCAACGCATGACTGAGGAGTAAAGAGAGAGAGCAGAAAGGTGTGAACCCAGTCCCAAGACAATGAGCCCATAGTTGTGAGAATGGCAGAGCCCTCATAACCTAAGAACCTCTTATCAATCCCACCTTGCAATACAGTCACATAGGCAATTAAATTTCAACATCGCTTTGGGAGAGGACATCCAAACCATAGCCCCCAAGTAGCCCACTGACCCTCGCACACAGCAGATTCAAATGTGATCAGCACACACAGGCTACACGCACACATACACTCAAGAAAATGCCCAAGCCTGGACGCCCTTGCCCGGGAGGTCTTCAGAATGAGGACGTAAGGATTGATACAGGGCAATCGCAAGTGAGATCAAGAAACCGGGGTCTCCTGGAGAACCAGGATTCATGCTTGGAAACAGCCAGCAGCAAAACCAGGCACCCAGCGCAGCAAAGGCACCCCAGATCCCTTTGTCCCATGGGCCTCCTGTCCTGTGAGTGAAATGGGCTGAACACTTCGGCTTGTCCAGCCTCCCAGGATTGGGACAACTGCCCAACAAAAGCGAATGTGGAAGCAATTTGTGAATTCAAAAGAACTTTGTGATAGCCAACACTATTCATTCCTTATTTTCTCCTCAAAGAGGCGCTTGAGTCATCATGACATCCCGTTTTCAGCAACTCCAGGTCTCTGGTCCTCATTTCCTTGTGCTCTTATCTCACTGAAGACTAAGAACAAATCCACTTACTCGCTGGTGTGAATGCACTCTCCATTTGTCGTCCCCTGGATGCTTTGGAAACAGATGTGAAGTCAGCTCATAAGCACTGCTTTATAAACCCTTGGAAAATTTAATCTTTATGGTAATTGTACCATTTGATCTTATACAGAAGGAAAGAAGAGAGAGGAAGAAGACAGAGAGGGAAAAGAAGGAGGGAGAAAGAAAAATCCCACCATATCTACTTCCTGTTGTCTTTGACTCCCCATCTGATAATGGAATATGCTTTTTGAAAAAGGTTTTATTTAATAAATATAAATTTCATAGGTACAGCTTTTTGGAGTATAGTGGTTCTTCCTCCCATAGCCACCCTCCCACCCCCACTCCTGTCCCACCTCCTACTCCCTCTCCCACTCGGAATACATTTTAAAATTTGGCTCCTATCCTTATATATGAGGATACTTCAAAAAGTTCGTGGAAAATATGGAATTAAAAAGACGAGTTTATTTTGGCACAAAAATTGTTGAAATGAACACAACATCTCTTCATAATAATAATTTCTCACACACACTTTGAAGATCCCTCTTGTAGAAAAATGAGATTCTGGCTTCCATAAAAGAGTGTTTGTCTTTCTCCATGAAGTCACTGAGACTGTCTCCACAGGACTAGACTGTGCTCCTCCAATGATTTCAAGGATGTTGACTGTGTCCCTACTATGGACCGGTGCTATGCTTGACCAATAAGACTGTCCTCAACTTGCATTGGTTCAACTTAGAATTTTTCAGTATTATGGTGGTACAAAAGCTCTATGCCTTCATTGAAATCATACTTCAAATTTTGAATCTGGATATTTTCCCTGGACTAGCACTATGCTGTCCTATCCTCTCTGGTGACACTGGGCAGCAGCCGTGAGCCAGTTTCAGCCCCATGGTCACAGCAGGAATAACCAATGCCCTACAGAGAGTTGTGCCAGCATGTGCAGATGGTCAAGTGGACTCAATGTGTTTTTAAGCCACAGTGGGTTTACTGGGATGTGGCCCCATTATTAAGTCAAGGAGCATCTGCGCTTGATGACCTCAGTCAGTCAACTTGACTCATGCTTTTCTGAGTTTGTCTTCTCTCCAGCTCCCAGGAAAAGCTCCTGGAAAGCATTAAATCCCCGTGAATCCACCAGAATGGCACAGATACCAGAATGCAAGTCAACTGGCTTTGTCACTACCTAGAATGAAGCCCACGTGCCTGATTAGTCTGCACCTCTGCACCACCACACCACATGTGCACAGACTTCGAGAACCATTGCATCCCTTCCTGAGATCCTCAGGATCTGAGGAGTCTGGGGCCCACAGACAGGTGACTAACCCTGAGCTCATTTAGCAGAGGCTAAAATAATATGGTAGATAGGAAAATAAAATATTAATATTTACTCTACATTCAACAATTTAAGTTAAAATTACAGCAGTGATCTAAGGAACAAAAAATGAATAGAGTATTGATTAGAAGATTTGGGGGTTAATTTTTCATCAAAAAACCTCAAAGGTATTATGCTAAGACTTCTCAACTCCATGTTTAGCTTTTGCACTTGATTATAAAAGGTTTGGGTTTTATTTGCAAACATTTTCAAGGGCTTCATCAATTTTCTCAATGATCTACCTCTTCAAATGATTCTCTTATAAAGTCCTTCCATGTTGGGGGCCGGTACTGTGGTGTAGCAAGTAAAGCTGCCACCTGCAGTGCTGCCATCCCATATGGGCACCAGTTCGAGTCCCAGCTGATCCACTTCCGATCCAGTTCTCTGCTATGGCCTGGGAAAGCTGTAGAAGATGGCCCAAGTCCTTGGGCCCCTGCACTTGCATGGGAGACCCAGAAGAAGCTCCTGGCTCCTGGCTTCAGATTGGCGCGGCTCTGGCCGTTGCAGCCAATTGGGGAGTGAACCAGCAGATGGAAGACCTCTCTCTGCCTTTGCCCTCCTTCCCTCTCTGTGTAACTCTGACTTGCAAATAAATAAATAAATAAAAATCCTTTTTAAAAAGCCTTCCATGTTAACATCTTTTTTTTCCCCATTTTTTCAATTGTTAGCTGTTATAAACCTTGTAGATCCTTGTTTGTCAATGGATTTGCTAGACTCTAACAGTTCTGCATTGATAAAGCCCTGGATATTTTATAAGACTTGCAACTGTGCTTCAGAATACATTTTTTAAAATATTTATTTATTTGAAATACTTATAGAGAGAGACAGAGTTGGAGAGATCTTCCATCCACGGGTCAGTCCCCAAGGCCAAGGCCAAGCCACGCAGAATTCAGGAGCCAGGAGCTTCATCTGGGTCTCCCACATGGGTGGCAGGAGCCCAAACACATGAATCATCTCCTGCTGCTTTTCCAAGGCCATTAGCAAGGAGCTGGGTTGGAAGTGGAGCAGCCGGTACATGAACCAGCACCCATATAGGATGCTGGAGTTGCAGGTGGCAACTTTGCCCACTGTGCCACAATGCCAGCCCCTCAAAATACATTTGTAGAACCTATGACTACAATGTGTTTGATGAGTTATCCCTAATGGATGGGGAGACAGGGTTCGCAGGGTGTGAGTCCATTCCCAAAATTAAAGAGGGAGGAATGCTGGAATGAGAATCAGTCTTACTCGACATAGTAAATGAGTGAAATGTTCTTGTCTTGTGGCCCAATTTTATTTTGTCTTGTGACACATGTAAAGGGCTCCCTCATGGTCCCTTTACATACAGAATCTTGAATATATTCTTCCAGAAGTAGGGAATCTTTTTTTCTGCCAAGGGCCATTTGGATATTTATAATATCATGAATGCATGAGCCATATAAAATTATCAACTTAAAAATTAGCCTGCTAGAGATTTATTGAATGCTGAGTCCTACCTGTAGTTGCCTTGACAGGGCCAGACCAAATGATTTCACCAAGCCTTATATGGGACTTACAGCCTGACATTCCCCACCCCCATGGGCACTTGTGATGCTACCTTTATATGGAGAAACTGGCACTTGGATCAGGACACCCATTCTGGTCCTAAAGACAGAAATTGAATCTCCTTGCGTTAGTTCTAATCAGCTGTCTTTTTTTTTTAAGATTCATTTATTTATTTATTTGAAAGTCAGAGTTACACAGAGAGAGAAGGAGGGCAGAGGGAAAGCGAGGTCTTCCATCTGCTGTTGTTGGCCACAACAGCCAGAGCTGCACTGATCCCGCTGATCTGATGCCAGGATCCAGGAGCTTCCTCCAGATCTCCCACATGGGTGCAGGGGCCCAAGGACTTGGTCCACCTTCTACTGCTTTCCCAGGCCATAGCAGAGAGCTGTACCAGAAGTGGAGCAGCCAGGACATGAACCGGCGCCCATATGGGATGCCAGCACTGCAGGCGACAGCTTTACCCACTATGCCACAGTGCCAGCCCCTCTGCCTGCCTTTTCCAAATAAAGCAGTCATCTGAGATCTTACTGTGTAATCTCTCTCTGGCAGTTTGTCGCTGAGTTTCTCATTCATGGGGGTGCTGGTTCTCCTGTCTATCACCTTAATGATTCTCCTTCATAGTCCGTTGCTTCCTTGTCCGGATTGTGATTCTTCCTCCTGTGACTTCTTCCTGGATGGAGTTGTCATTGCTAAAAATTCCATGTATAACCTAAGTGGTCCCATAGAACAGTCTTCTTTTGTACCAGGATCCCTGGCCCACTTTACGCTACCTTCTCAGCTTGGGATTCTTGAACCTGGCACAGAAATTTAGAAGAAACCAGGAGCTTTTTCTGGGTCTCCCAAGTGAGTGCAGGGACCCAAGAACTTGAGCCATCTTCTACTGCTTTCCTAGGCCACAGCAGAGAGCTGGATCGGAAGTGGAGCAGCCAGGACTCAAACCAGTGCCCATATGGGATGCCGGCACTGCAGGCAGCAGCTTTACCTGTTATGCCACAGCACTGGCCCAAGAAATCAATTTATATCAACTTTGCTGTCATTGGATTAGAAGAAAATCGGTATTGAGATGAAAGTTAGCCCTCCCTATGAGGAATCAAGCATTGATGTTGGTCAGGTACAAGTTTACCGGGCGTCGTTAATTTTCATAGTCAGATACTTCCAGAAATGTTTTCTTGGTTCTTCCGGCGAAGCATTTTTGGACATCTCTCGTTGAGACAGTGCCCTTTCAGGTATTCTCATGCAGTCACTTTCAGAAACCATCTCCAGAAAGCTCCTGCTGCCTATGGCTTTTTGTCTCAGGATCCTAGGCCAACTGCTTTCTAAGTACAATCAGTGACCTACGGGTTGTCCCTGCATCTAAATAGATTAAATACACAAATTCTCCCCCGGAGGTCAGTCTTCTTTCATTCTCAATTTCCAGATCTCTTCATCCAGCCGCAGGACCTCGGACCATCAAGTGGAGATGAGATTGACAGATGTTGATGCTTATTACAACTGCTGCTAAACACTGGGTAGCTTAGAAAAGGAGAGGAAAAACAAACATTGGCATTCCAGGGAACCTCGTGGGGACAGCTTCCCCCACCCCGGGGTTTCTCAAAAATAGTAGAGTAAAAACATCGCCAGTCCTACCCCACTTATCCAGCTGATGTTGCAGCTGCATTTACTGGCAACAGCAAAATAAAGCAGACAATCTCTGCAGAGAAACAAAAGCCAGTGGTTACCAACAGCTCAGAGACCGGAAGCTCCCAGGGTCCTTTAAGAAGCTTTGATTAATGGTTCCCTGATATTAGGTACAAGGACACCCACAACCCACCGTGTTTTCTGTCTTGACCTGTGAAAAATAAATCCATTAACCCTAATTAATCTCCCAGTCTGCAGAGCCGCCTGAAATTCAGCAAGCAAAAGAGCTAACCATTGTCTTTGGTAAGCCGCAGTGGCAAAGAGGGGGACAGATTACTGTCCCGAGTCCCCCGGTGGGGGAGGGGCTGACATCTTTTAATGAGAAAATGCAGGATTGTTTTTGTTTTTAATTGCTGGAGCTAATTAAGGCCTGGGGCTCCTCTGCAGACCTGGAGCCTTGAGGGTTGGTGTTCCCAGCCACCTCTGCCCCGGCATCACACCAGCTGCGGGTAAATCACCTGCCCTGGCTTCCTGCTATAATTAGTAAGGATGTCTATTCCGATGAAGTGCTTTATCAGAGAAGCTAATTATGAAATCTGTAGCTGGTTTGCTGTGCCTGAGGACGGATTTCCTTGTGTTGTATGAAAGGAATTCTAAGGGTGGCTCTTGTTTCACCCTTTAGACACGGAAGAGAATTGGCACATCACACAGATGGTCATGTGTCAACACATCCACAGAAAATAGAAATATTTAAAGTGCACACCAGGAAAACCAAGCAAACAAAGCTTCTTTTTAACTGAGATTCGGAGCAGGGATTGGAGAGAGAATAAATGCTATCATTCTAGGATTTCCCACACAAACCTCAAGTTGAGGAATTAGAATTTTGCCTGACACATGAATCTAGGATGAAATTGTGTAGTAGAAGGTTTTCGGTGGGAACCACATGTTTCTTCCTGTTCATGTGTGTTTTCCCAGAATTTAGTGCGGCATTCCGAAAAACCAACAAACAACAACAACCAAAACGGCAAGTGCTGGGGTAGAATGTAGAAAGATCAGCAACTTGTGACATGTTGAGTTGTCTATTGCATCACTAATCTAAAAGCCCTTTTTATAAAGAGAATTCCCAAGAACATAATCTCTGTAGAGATGAAAGTAGAGGCAGGGGTAGCAATAAGAGTAGACATGGAGATAGAAATAGAGATCGAGATACAGATCAAGAATTGGAGTTAGAGCTACAGCTAGAGATATTAGGGATTGTTGAGATTTTGTGGTGTGTGTGTACATCATATTGAGCACTGAGTCTAACTCCAAACAATAAAAATGTGTGAGTGTAGTTGGGCCATGGGGGTGGGGAGAGTAAGTGATTGACATAACCCAGATGGTCCCTAACATTGACCAGACTTTGGGCAAGAGTAGATTGGAGACTCCTGGACTTCCTTCTCCTGCACTCCTGTGAGCAGCCAGGCTTCAGGCCTGGGATGGGCATGTCTCTAGCACAGCACACCTCTGCAAGGAGGAATCTATGTGGGCCCTGGGCACAGACTCGAGGCTGTTTGAGCAAGTTATTTCCCAATTTCAGGTACTGGGAAATGGTGGGCTGGCAATGAGGCAGGGTTGTCTAGGAGGACACGAACTATCTAGCAGAACGCCTCATTCCAGGAGGAGAATATGAACAAGGGGGTGGACAGACCAAGCCCTTTGTATCCTAGGATTCAAGGCAAGCTCCCAGGTACCCTCCTCTAAGGCAATCCTAGAAATGACGTTAAGCATTATGTGATATAGGTTCAATCATTTATTCATCAAATACAGCCTGACTTTCTACAATGACTTATGAACTTTGCTGGACACCAAGGATATGATGGTGGGTAATTTGCAAGATAATGCAATTGTTTCTTAAATAAATGTATCAGAACTTATACACCCAGTTGAATAGAGCTTTTGTTATTCTGGTTGAAGTAGAATTCTCTGGACTCTTGGGGACTTTTGCTTTATAGTCGAGAATACAGATAAGAAGACTGTATAGCTACGTATTTGTATATATGTCCATGTGAAACTACACTCCTACAAGCAGATAGAAGGTTCAGAGATTGCAAGGGTCTACATCTTCTTGTCACAGATGAAAGAACGCAAGTTCAAGAATGCTGAGTCTCAGATCAAGAGGGGTCAACTGGAGGGGTGACCCAGCCCAAGCATGCAGCCAGTTCATTGGCAACAGAATTGATTGGTTTGCTTGAGTTTCTTGGCTGGGTGTATACAGTGGCCTCCCTCTAACACTGTGCATACAACCTGGTATTCAGGGAAACAACTCCACAAACTGTTTTGTGATTTTGATTGTGTTCAAATCAACCTGGTATAAATCCAAATGTCATCCATGCTGTGGGTTCCAACTTTCTGAGTCTGGGTATTCCATGCCTGAGAAGGGTCCCGTGCCAGGAGGTTTATATCCTCACTGGCTCAAGCTCCAACCTCTCACAAACACCCTCGCAAATGAGTCTGATTTGTATGAGAGAACACTTTCTTTTAAAAAGTGAAAATCATAGACTTCAGTACATCTTTGCAAGTTCAGAACAAGCATGAATAAATAAATCTAGCTTTGCTGGTGACCTCAGTATGGAAAATGACCCATGTAAGCACCGTCATTGAAAAGTGAATAAAACTAGGAGAAATTGCGGCCAGATTTAGTGCACAATGAGTCTGATTTAAGGAAGTACATTTTTTTGATTGATGCCTCCCCCACTGGAAAGCAGGCCTCCCAACGTGGCAAAGAACCTGTCAAAACTTCCCTGGCACATCCTAACCCAGAGCGGGAAGATGGAAGGGAAAGCAAGGAGCCTCAGAACACAAGGTAGAAACCATTGCCCACACCCTACCCCAGCCCAATCCACTATGGAAGTGTCCATTCACTTCAGCCCAGACAGATAACCTCTACACATTGGAGAATTTTCTAGCTGTAGTCACCTAAACTGATCTCTCCATTGACTCGCACTCCTAAGCTACTGAATTCCCAACATAAATGCACAACAAAGCATACGTTTTCTGCTTTCTTGTCATCTGGAACTACAGAAGTTGGATAGGGACCCTCTACCACCACCATTACCAATGTTTGACAGAACATAGTATCATTCTTCATATTTAAATAAGTGCTTAAAACTCCCTCTAAGACAATGAACCTCAAAAGGAACGATCTCAGGACTTAGAAAAAACACTACTTTTCAAAGAAGGGCACTCTGCTGGAAAATTAGAGAAATTCCCTCTCTGTTACGTCAGTTTGCTACAAGAAATTACAAAAGGTTGTGGGAAATTGCATATCAGTCTCTTTAATTTTCAACTGGGTCATCACATTTATCAGTCTTCATTAAGCATTTCTGCTTTTTTATGATTTATTTGTTTATTTGAAAGGCAATTATGTAGAGAGACAGAGACAGAGAGAGACAGAGAGTTCTTCCATGTGCTGTTTCACTCTTCAAATGGCCACAACATCTGGGGCTGGGTGGGTTGGCAGGGCCCCAAGTACTTGGGCCACCTTTCACTGTTTTCCCAAGTCCATTAGTAAAGAACTGGATCAGGTGTGGAGCAGCCAGGACTTGAACTGGCAGTCATATGTGATGCTGGCATCACAGGATGAGGCTGAACCTGCTGCACCACAATGCTGGCCCCTCATTAAGCATTTCAGAGGAGAAAATCACCCATGAGTAAGAGATGATCGTTGGAAGACATCATTTCTGGAACCCCATACAGACACTGCTAGACTTATAAAAGGATTATATCCCAATCAATCCATCCTAAGTTGAAAGCTTTGTAAGTTAACACTGCATTTAATATCCTGATAAACCCATCATAAAGTCAAAAAATAATAAGTTGAACCATCCTAATCTCCATGGTTTATGACAGAGCTATGCCCAGATAAATCCATGGTAAATTAAGCCAAAAGTTGAACCATCCTAAGCCAGAGCCCATTTATATATGCTATGTTTTTCCCCCACATATATACCTATAATAAAGTTTAATTTACAGAGTAGGCACAGGAAGACACTAATAACAATTAACAACACAATAGAACAGTTCTAACAATGTACCATAACAAATGTTACGTGACTATCATCTCTCCCTTGAAAGAATTAGCATAACTGTTAATATGTTTGTAAAGCAGTTGACCACGGGTAATTGAAACCACAGACAGAAAAATCAGAGAGAAGAGGGAACTACTCCACATGACATAGGTCAGACACACCTCCATTTCCTTGTTCTTTCAGCCGAGAGAGTCTAGAAGCACTAACCTCCAGCACCCAGGTCTTGGTTTTTAATCTCATTCACCAATAAAAGAAACAAGGGCTCCTGGAGGAAGCAGCTGATTCTGGGAGTGGGCACAAAACATCCAAGATGAACCTGGAGCATCTGATGGTAGAAGAGAGTAAGGAGGAACAAAAATAAATGAGGGGCCGGTGCTGTGGCGCAGCGGGTTAAAGCCCTGGCCTGAAATACCAGCATCCCATATGGGCGCTGGTTTGAGTCCCAGCTGCTCCTCTTCCAATCCAGCTCTCTGCTATGGCCTGGGATAGCAGTGGAAGATGGCCCAAGTCCTTGAGCCCCTGCACCCATGTGGGAGACCCGGAAGAAGCTCCTGGCTCCTGACTTCAGATCGGCGCAGCTCTGGCCATTGCAGCAGTCTCGGGAATGAACCAGCAAATGGAAGACCTCTCTCTCTGTCACGACCTCTCTCTGTAACTCTGTCTTTCAAAAAATAAATCTTTTTAAAAAAAAATGAAAACACAACAGTGGGAGTTGTATCAGAGGGGAAGTGGAAAGTTCCTTGTAATCAAAGCTGGGGAAATATGAGTAACAAAATAAATAGTAGATCAGAAATCAAAGTATAAGAATGAACACTCATCAGTGCTCATCAGGAAAACTAAGTGATTTGGGAACAATATGGTCTCGTGTGCATAACGGCTTCCAGGAAATTTTGAGGAATTCTCCACCCTAAGGTGGTAAATCCCCCTTTGCTGAACTATGAACCGTGTACAGTGACTGCTCTCCAAAGAGTACAGTATGGAAAAGGAGAAAAAGGAGATAATTTACAATGGAGAAATCAGACAGCTGCTGCCTTAGGCCAGTGATCAAAGCCAATGTCAAGGGGCTGGTGTAGTAGCACAGTAGGTTAATCTTCCACCTGCAGTGCCAGCATCCTCTATGGAGCTCCAGTTCGAGAACCAGCTGCTCCTCTCAGATCCAGCTCTCTGCTGTGGCCTGGGAAAGCAGTAGAAGATGGCCCAAGTGCTTGGGTCCCTGCACCCATACGGGAGATCCAAAAGAAGCTCCTGGCTCTTGGCTTTGGATCGGCCCAACTCTGGCCGTTGTGGTCACTTGGGGAGTGAACCAACAGATGGGAGACCTTTCTCTCTGTCTCTCCCTCTCTCCATCTGCCTCTCGCATACATTGAAAATAAAAATCAATGTCAACAGTGGTCTGACATGATGACAATGGCACTTTCCCTCTGCATTCTTCCTACCTTAATTGCATAACCCCAGTTTGGTAATGACAGAAGTAAAAAAAGTCCAGTTGGAGACCATTCTACAAAATACCAGGACCCTACTCCTCAAGGCAATGAAAACAAGGAAAGCAGGAGAAACTGTCACAGCCAAGATGAGCCCAAGGAGTCAGCCCAGGTAAGGGCAGTGGGGCGCCCTGGATGAGCTCCAACAGCAAAAGACGGGCATTGGGCAAAAGTTAAGGAAATTCAAACACGAGATCGATTTCAGTTAATAATAATGCCCCAGTATTGGTTCATTAATTGTAACAAATATATGCTATTGATGCATGAGGTTAATAACAGAGTGAACACACTGTAAATGTTAGTTAATAATAATGCACCAGTCTTGGTTCATTAATTGTAACGAATATACTATAGTAACGTGAGACATTAATAAGAGAGCAAACTGCGTGCAGGGCATATGGGGACCTAGCAAAATCATCACATTTTAAAGGAAACCTAAAGCTGTTGGAAAATTTCATTTTAAGCTCTTAATTTCATTTTTAATTGAATAAAATAGAAATTAATAAATTGTAAGATTTAAAATATTAATTTAATAAATGTTTTTAATTTTAATTTAACTTTAAGGAAATTGAAAACACTTTAAGTGTTTCAAAAAGAACATATTCTGCAAGGCTCAAAAAAATACTTGCACATAGAATAGCAGAATGAGGGCCAGCACTGTGGCATAGTAGGCTAAGCTTCTGCCAGCTGCACTGGCATCCCATTTGGCTGCTGGTTCGAGTCCCAGCTGCTCCTCTTCCGATCCAGCTCTCTGCTATGGCCTGGGAAAGCAGTGGAGGATGGTCCAAGTGCTTGGGCTCCTGCACCCATGTGGGAGATCCATAAGAAGCTCCTGGCTCCTGGCTTCAGATCGGCACAGCTCCAGCCACTGTGGACACTTGGGGAGTGAACCAGCAAATGGAAGACCTTTCTCTCTGTCTCTCCCTCTGTCTGTAACTCTGTCTCTCAAATAAATAAATAAAATCTTTTAAAATAAAAAAGAATAACAGAATGAGAATAACTCCAATGTGATGTCTGCCTTTTCACAATCATTGTGTGATCATTAATTCAACATGTAAAAAAATGCTATTCAAAAGGGAGAATGAGAGACTGGCACTGGGGCACAGCAAGTTAAGCCGCCCTCGTGACACTAGTCTCCCATGTCAGAGCAGTGGTTCAAGACCTGGTTGCTCTGCGTCTGATCCAGCTCCCTGCTAATGTGACTGGGAAAACAAACAGAAGATGGCCCAAGTCCTTGGGCCCCTGTACCCAATGGGAGACCTGGAAGCAGCTCCTGGCTCCTGGCTTCAGATCAGCTCAGCTCTGGTCGTTCTAGCCATTTGGGGAGAGTCTCTCTCTCTCTCTCTCTCTCTCTCTCTCTCTTTCTCTCTCCCTCCCTCCCTCCCTCCCTCCCTCCCTTCGTCACTCCCTTCCTCCCTCCTCCTTCTCCTCTTCTCTCTGCAACCCTGTCTTTCAGATTTTTTAAAATCTTAAAATAAAATAAAAAATAATCTGCATGACTATCATCATACCTGTTAAAAGAATGAAATTTAAATGAAATCTTTGCACACACATGTGCACACACATTCTAGGCCTAGTTGGCTTCACTGATGAAGTCTACTCAATGCTTAAGGAAGAAATGAGACCATCTCTTTCAGAAAAGAGAGAGAAGTGACTACATCACAACTAATTTTACAAGGATAGTTTTACCTTGATACCAAGACCTAACAAAAGTGCATTGCAAAGTAAAATTAGATAGCAGAATCTTAATAGATACAGATTCTTTAACAGAATACAAACAATTTGAATATGGTAATGTATAAACAATATAATAGATCACTATCGAGTAGGACTTTTATCCCAGAAATTGTAAGTCAGTTTAACATTTAAACATCCATACACTGAAAGCAACACAGATTACTGTCAGTGAGTGGATGAATAAACAAACTGTGATGCACTTATATAGCAGAAAATTACTCAGCAAAAGAAACGAAGAACAATTTGATGTAGGTGGATCTTAAGAAAATTATGGTGAGTGAGAAAGATCTCAAAAAGGTGCATATTTTAAATCCTATTTATAAAATGTTCAAGTGGCAAAATTATAAGGATGGAGTACTGACCATGGGTTGGCAAGTGTTAGGTTGGAGGAGTGTATAACTAGTAGGTGGTAGCACATGACAGGACAGTGTGCATGCCATATGCAGTGATGGTTACAACAAATCTATGTAAGTGATAAAATGTCATAGACCTACATCCCCTCCCACACATACAGAGAGATAATATAAAAATGAGGGAAATACAAAGAAGGCATGCAATTGAATTAGTGTTATTGTACAAATCTCAATTTTGCTGGTTTGGATAATACATTGTGGATGTAACCATTGAGGAAAGTTGGGTAAACGTGACTGTGAATTCTTCTATGTATCCTTTCCTTAAGCTATTCCAAAATATTAAAATACTGAAAAAAGTAGAATTCACAGGGTTAAAATTGAAATGAGTTACAGTAAAATACAGGTAGAAAATATTAATATCAAGTTTGTGATGAAACGTCTCAAAATCAATCAGTATACTTTATGTATTCATTAATATAATGAATTAATATAATCATTATAAAATCAGATTAATTGAAACTATTCAAAATTCATTATGTTTTTTTTTAAAAGAAATCTTCCCAGTGAGCTACAAATAGAAAACTCTCAAAGCCATGAATAAACATCTATGAAAGATCTGTAGTTAACATATTTTATTGCGGAGACTGGAGAGTATCTCCAAAGACTGCCCATAAGGTGAGATCTACACTTTGCTCACTACATCAAGGCCATAAGTACACTTCTGATACACAATATACTGCAGTCATAAGCTGGTACAAGAAGGCTAGAAAAGGGAAAATAAAGTGATCAGAATGGAAGAAGTAATAATGTCTGTTTTGCAAAAGACATGATTGTGTATGGAATCCTGAGGAATCAAAAATCCTACCAGAACTAGTTAAGCTGAAGAATGCAAGACCAATGTACAAAAAAAAAAAAATCTGTTGTAGTTCTACATGCTAACAATACACTAGAAGAAATTGAAATGTAGAAAAAAAATTGTTCACGAACATATCATAAAAACAAAAATACTTAGCAATAAACTGAAAGTAATTCCACAAGGCTGGCATTAAAAAGAAATCTCAAAATATTGCTGAGATAGATTTAACATGATCTAAATAAATGGAGAGATATACCATATTCATGAATCAGAAAATTCATGATTGTTAAGATGTTAATTTTCCCCAAACTGTAGTAAACATGCAACATAGTCCTCAAAGTCACAGGGGTTCTAAAGAAATTGATTCACTGGTTGTAAAATGTGTGTGGAACTGTGAAGACAAAGCATAGCCAAAATAATTTTACACTGAGAACAAAGTTCAAAGGCAAAAATCAAGAAGGATATAAAATACTTGAATCTGGTTGTAAATCAACTTGATGTCCTTGCCTTCTAATGAACACTCCACTATCACAGCGGAAAGCGCTTCCTTTGCAAGTATACATAGAAAATGGACAAGACAGACTGAGTTCTAGGTTAACAACAAGTGTCGGCCGGTGCCGCAGCTCAATAGGCTAATCCTCCGCCTTGCGGCACCAGTACACCTGATTCTAGTCCCGGTCGGGGCACCGGATTCTGTCCCGGTTGCCCCTCTTCCAGGCCAGCTCTCTGCTGTGGCCCAGGAGTGCAGTGGAGGATGGCCCAAGTGCTTGGGCCCTGCACCCGCATGGGAGACCAGGAGAAGCACCTGGCTCCTGGCTTTGGATCAGCGTGGTGCACCGGCCACAGCACGTCAGTCATGGTGGCCATTGGCGGGTGAACCAACAGCAAAGGAAGACCTTTCTCTCTGTCTCTCTCTCTCTCTGTCCACTCTGCCTGTCAAAAAAAAAAAAAAACAAAAAAACACAACAACAAGTGTTAACCAGTTTGCAAGGATTCAAGTCATGAGGATCAATCACTAGAAAGTTCTCGAACATCTTAAAACAAATAAACACTTGTCAACAAGTCACGATTCACACAAGAAATCAAAAAAAGAAATTTAACTATATTAAAGATTTTATGAAACTAAGGTGGTGATCCCTATCGTACAGGTGAGGAAACCAGTTCTGAGAATGTAAGTGTTCTTTAAAGCCACACAACTGGAGTTTGCCACTGTTAAAATTCGTACCCAAGCCGTGGTATACGTGAGGTGGAAGAAATTTTGTTTTCAATGCAACTAGTGTATTATTTATCAAAAAATTAAATATGTAAGAATTTTAAATGTTAAAAATAAGTGAATTTAAAAATAGGTAAGTTCAAATTTCCATATGTGTGTGATAGGTGTTATTCTAGCAGTTAAGATGCTTGTATCCCACGTAGGCATACCTGGGCTTGGTTTCCATTTTGGACTCTTAACTCCAGATTCCTGCCAGTGCTGACCCTGGGAGGCAGCAGTGATGGCTCAGCCTGTGGGTTCCTGCCACTCTCAAGAGAGACCAGGATTGCAATCAGGACTCTGAGCTTCAGCTTTGGCTGCTGTAGGCATTTGGAGAGTAAACCAGAGGATGGAATCTCTCCCTCCCTCTCCTTCTCCCTCTCTCTCTTCCTCCCTCTCCCTCTCCCTCTCCCTCTCCCTCTCTCTCTTCCTCTCTTTCTCTCCCTCTCCCTCTCCCTCTCCTTCTCTCTTTGTAGTTCCTTCTATCAAATAAATAAATAAATCTTTAAAAAATAAGTCATGGATTTCAAAAGAGAAAAGGACAGAAAAGCCAGAAGAAAGAAGAAACCCTACTAGTAAAGAAAGAAATGCAACTTTTAAGCCAGATTTCCTCTTGTTGATTTTCATGGGACAAAGCTACTTTTGTTGGAGTAATTCCTTTTGCCTTCTTTTGTGTGTTCAAATAATTCTTTGATAGAGGAAGGAAGAAAGTCTTTCTGTATGTACTGTGAAACTGAATAATATCATTTCCCTGGTGTTAAAACTGGCGTCATGTGTTTTGAAAGTCTCAAAAATATGTATATTCTTCATTTTGGTAATAATAATGTTTCAGATTTATCATGAATAATGAAATTTGTATACCAACAGAGATGTTCTTAGTATAAAATAATAGAAAAAGTAGGAAGAAAGCTATATATTGAAAAGTTAGTTAAACATTGTTGAATACATAGGCATTAAAAATTATATTTTAAAAGATTTTATTTATTGATTGATTGATTGATTGATAAGCAGAGTGGACAGTGAGAGAGACAGAGAGAAAGGTCTTCCTTTTGCCATTGGTTCACCCTCCAATGGCCGCCGCAGCCGGCACGCTGGGGTGCAGGGCCCAAGGACTTGGGCCATCCTCCACTGCACTTCCCTGGCCACAGCAGAGAGCTGGCCTGGAAGAGGGGCAACCGGGACAGAATCCGGTGCCCCGACCAGGACTAAAACCCAGTGTGCCGGCACCGCAAGGCGGAGGATTAGCCTAGTGAGCTGCGGAGCCAAGAGCTTCTTCTGGTTCTCCCATGTGGGTACAGGGGCCCAAGGAATTGGGCCATCTTTCGCTGCTTTCCCAGGCCATAGCAGAGAGCTAGATCAGAAGTGGAGCGGCCTGGACTTGAACTGGTGCCCATATGGGATGCTGTCACTGCAGGCGACAGCTTTACCCGCCACACCACAACGTCAGTCCCTCTGTAAACATCAGATGTACCCACATGGGAGAACCAAAAGAAGCTCTTGGCTCCTGGTTTCAGATCAGTGCAGCTCTGGCCATTGCGGCCAATTGGAGAGTGAATCAGCAGGTGGAAGACCTCTCTCTCTGCCTCTCCTTCTCTCTCTATGTAACCCTGACTTTAAAATACATAAATAAAATAAATATTTGAAAAACAAAAGATGTTTACAGGAGCTGGCAATGTGGTAAACCAGAGTACGCCACCATTTGCCACGCCGGCATCCCCTATGGGTGCCTGTTCTAGTCCAGGCTGCCCACTTCCAATCCAGCTTCCTGCCGAAGCACCTGAGAAATCAGCTGATGATGGCCCAAGTCCTTGGATCCTTGACACCCATGTTGGGAGACCTGGACGGAGTTCCAGGTTCTTACAGGCCTAGTCCAGCCATGTTGGTGTGGTCATTTGGGGGAATGAACCAGCAGATGAATGATTCTCTCTTTCTCTCTCCCTCCCCTCTCTTTATTTCTGCCTGTGTCACTTTACTTTCAAATAAATAAATCTTTTTAAAAAAACTAGAACTTAGGCCGGCGCCACGGCTCAATAGGCTAATCCTCCACCTAGTGGCACCGGCACACGGGGTTCTAGTCCCGGTAGGGGCGCCAGATTCTTTCCCGGTTGCCACTCTTCCAGGCCAGCTCTCTGCTGTGGCCCGGGAAGGCAGTGGAGGATGGCCCAAGTGCTTGGGCCCTGCACCCCATGGGAGACCAGGAGAAGCACCTGGCTTCTGGCTTCGGATCAGCGCCGTGTGCTGGCTGCAGCGTCCATTGGGGGGTGAGCCAACGGTAAAGGAAGACCTTTCTCTCTGTCTCTCTCTCACTATCCACTCTGCCTGTCAAAAAAAAAAAAAAAAAAAAAAAAAAAAAAAAAAAAAAAAAAACTAGAACTTAGACTTCAAAAAAAAAAAAAAGATTTTATTTTTTTGGACAGGCAGAGTGGACCGTGAGAGAGAGAGACAGAGAGAAAGGTCTTCCTTTTGCCGTTGGTTCACCCCCCTAATGGCCACTGCAGCTGGCATACCACGCTGATTCGAAGCCAGGAGCCAGGTGCTTCTCCTGGTCTCCCATGGGGTGCAGGGACCAAGGACCTGGGCCATCCTCCACTGCACTCCCGGGCCACAGCAGAGAGCTGGCCTGGAAGAGGGGCAACCGGGACAGAATCCGGCGCCCCGACCGGGACTAGAACCCAGGGTACCAGCACCACAGGTGGAGGATTAGCCCATTGAGCCACGACGCCAGCAAAGAAGATTTTTATGAACTGTTAAGGAATGGTGAAATGCCAATATCGGGGGGCATAGCTACTCAGTGTACACAGAGCACAACACAATTGTTTATTAGTAAAGCATTAAGGAAGCCCACTTGCACAGGGAAAGACAGGCAGAATTCTACACTATGTTAACCACACTTATCTCTGCACTGTAATATTGCATAGCAATATTATTTTCCAACGTTCCTGCCATAACCCTTTATTATAGTCAGAAAAGAAGAAGATAAGTTCTTGCTTCAAATGTCTCCACAGCCACACCCTCCACCTGGGACGGCCTGGGACTCTGCTCCTTATCACATCAGCTGAGAATGCAGAAATATGTATGAATCCGTTATTTTTGCCACTCCTGGCTGCAGCCGGATGGAACCTGACCTTAAACTCACAATGATCGCGGAGGAGTAAGCTATCGCCTGCATCCCCTGACACAGAGCCAACAGCTTTGCGGAAGAATTTCGGAGAAACTGAAAAAGGAGACAATTAAAGACCTGTTCAGGCCTGGGCCTTTGTTTGGGAGGACAGGTGAGGAAGGCTGGGTGCTGTGGTCACCCCATGGATTAAGTGTGCCTTGGCACAGGGGTGCTGAGGGCAACTCCGATGCTACAGTGGGGAGCAAAATGTGGCTGTCTCCAGCAGGAGTTTCCAGTACAGCCCTGTGTCAGTCCAGGAAGGAAACGTACCTGGGTTTGAAAATGCAAGTCTTTCTGGATGACATGAAAACAGAAGGGGCACATGGGTGGTATAACTGGATCTCAGAGGGCAGAGTGTGACCACAAGGTCTCCATCGATTTGCTCGGTGCGTGGCGTGGCAAGCCTTCCGGCAACCAATCCAGATGAGAAATGGAATCTATTAGTGGACTTGTTAAATCCCCCTGATCTCTGCGGATGACAGCCCAGTGTCTGCCTTTCTCTGCAAATGTTAAATCATTTTCACATGGAGGGGAGGGGGAGCAGGGCAGAGAGGGAGAGAATACACATGGTATTAGGGGGGAAAAAAAACCCGAACAGTGATTGCTTTATTTTGCAGATGACATTGAGAACACCAGAAGTTCTAGTTAGAAACACATGGAGATTTATTTTTACGAGTTTTCAGCCTCACGAATTATTTATAGGACAACTCCTGAGACAAAGTCATAATTCACCATGGGCCACAGGACCGTGTCTACGTTTCGGAGCCTTGAGAATAAAGTATTCATTTTTTATTATGTCTATGGACATGAATGCTTTAAAAGTTAGTGCTCAGCAGGGACTCCATCATGTTAATTCACGGGCTTGCCAAACCCCAAATGAATACCCCTTTACCTGTGTGCCTAGAGCTTCCGGGATTCACCCATCACACTTGGTGGCGCTGCTCCTCGCTTGCACGACACAGCACGTCTAGCAGAAAACAGATTTTGTATTGGATGGAAAAGAAGAATGTGGTCCTCCCAGTAATTAAGTTAGTGCCACTGATCCTTGCAACAAGCCAGAGTGATGAAGCATGGCCAATCCGTAAATTAGGCTTACAGGCAATCAGCAAATCCACAGTTAGTTAGTCATGCCGAGACAGGCTTTGACTATGATGGAGACACCTTACTACCAGACTCAGACAAAGGCATTTATCACTTGTCAGGGCTTTGGTCTCCAACTCCTGCTATCTCCAGACAGATAGGCCTATCAGAAACTTCTAGACGCTTGTCTCCTAAGTATGGTTGCGATGCTTGGCTATTTCACTTACCCAGCGGTCTTTAGATCACCCAGATTTTTCCAGGCTGAAAAAAATATATATACTATTTTGGCCACAGACACATCACAAATACAATTGTCAGATTATGATCTCCTCTGGAAACTTTCATGTTGCTGATAACCATTATTGGTGTAAAGTTTACGTCCTGGCCACAGGCATGGGCCAGCTCCCCCAGCTCATGTTCCAGATGCGTCACTTTGCTTATATGTTAGCATTGACCTTTGATAGATGCAATTTTCTGGCTCTTGTTGTTGGGTTGCATTCTATTCTCAACTCACAAGAATGAATCAGTCACTGAAAAAATCAGTCATCAATCATGAAAACAATGAAAGTAGCACTGCCCACAAAAAGTACCAGTAGCCTACTTTTTTTTAAAGATTTATTTATTTACTTGAAAGTTAGAGTTATGCAGAGAGGGGAGAGGCAGAGTGAGAGAGAGAGAGAGGCAGAGTGAGAGAGAGAGAGAGGTCCTCCATCAGATGGTTCAATCCCCCAATTGCCTACAACAGCCAGAGCTGCGCCGATCCGAAGCCAGGAGCCAGGAGCTTCTTCTGGGTCTCCCACGTGGGTGCAGGGGCCCAAGGACTTGGGCCGTCTTCCACTGTTTTCCCAGGCCACAGCAGAGAGCTGGGTTGGATGTGGAGCAGCTGGGACTTGAACCAGCGCCCAAATGGGATGCCTGTACTGCAGGCGGCAGCTTTACCCACTATGCCACAGCACCAGTTCCTTAGTAGCCTACCTTTTGAGTTTACTTCAGCCACATAAAGGAATGCTTTCTACCATCAAGTCTGGGTTTCAAATTTCTTTTCAGATAAGAGAAGTCTTGCTGTCCTTCGCCTCACTGTGAAAGCCCTTCCAAAAGTCCATGGAAAATGGAATTTAAAGATGGATATCCATACGTGATTTTTTTTTTCATCACACACAGTTTTCATGCAGTCTTTCAAGATCCCTGGTATGCGTGGATTCAACATGTTTGCATCCAAGTAGGCTTATCTTCGAATTCTATTTTAGTGTCTTTTTGAGGGCAGCTATGTTATTGCTAGATTCCAAATATGCCTACCCAGAGATCAAAAAGTGATCTCTTAGCCCCCAGGCCTTGTGGATTTCAGGTTTGTGGTGCATCTGTGCCTGCATTTGAAGATTTTTCCCTAAGATATTTCATTCAATGCAAAGCTGTGCTCTCTCCACAGGAGGGAAGAAAAAAGTATGTGTGAGTGATGAGCAGGTGGTTTCGTAAGCTCAGAGTAAGACATTTGGAAAGGTAATATCTTGGTGCATTTTGTACTCTTATAACAGAGTACCTGGAGCTGGATAGTTTATGAAGAACAGAAATTTACTTCTCTCAGCTCTGGAGCTGGGTGTTCAAGATCAAGGCACTGGAAGTTTTGTTCCTGAGGAGGGCTACTCTCTGCTTCGGAGACATCACCTGTTACCGGATTCTCTCGAAGGAAGGTGCACTGTGTGTTTGCATGATGGAAGGCAGAAGGACCAGTGAGCTAAACACTACATGAAGTCCCTCTTCTCAGAGCCTCTGTGTTCTTCATGAGGAAAGACCTCATGACCCAACGACCTGTTAGAATCCCCACCTTTACCTTGACCCTTAAGCTTCAACACCAGAACTTTGGGGGAAACACAGTTAAGCCACAGCAGGAAGGATTCAAATCAGACTTTGCCAAGAGCAGCTCCCTTTGCAGGGTGGAACTGGTAAAGAGTGCAAACATGGAAAATACCACCTTCCACTGTATTTTTGTTTGCTATCCTTGTTACAGTGCATGCATTCAATAGCAAACCTACTGAGCTCCTGCTGTATACTGTGCAGGTATAAAACAACAATCAGAAAGGCCCCAGTGCTCAGCAAGTTTACCCTCTAGTGGGAAAGAAATGGAGTGAGCACATGAACAAGCATATTCAGTAAATGCACACGGGAAACATCAGCGTTAGGATCATAAGTGGTCCCTGAGGACCTGCTTTGGAGAGAGTTGATCCAGGGCAACCTCAAGGTTTTAAGTTGATTTTGTTGGATGAGATAGCATCATCCATCATTCCAGGGCAAGAATGATATAAACAGAAGGAAGAGCAAGTGCCAAACCTGGAAGAGAAAAATGTTAGGATATGCTGAGAAGAAGACGGTCATTGTCCAGAAGGTCAGGAGTCCAGAGGCCAGACACTGAGCTGATCTTTCTGGAACACTAGCAGAGTATGTGTTTTATTTAAAGAACTCATAGACGCGGATCTGGGGCTGCAGCCCGGCGGAAAGATGCGGCCTTTGACTGAAGAGGAGACGCGGGTCATGTTTGAGAAGATGGCCAAATACATCGGGGAGAACCTGCAGCTGCTCGTCGACCGGCCCAACGGCACCTACTGTTTCAGGCTGCACAACGACCGCGTGTACTACGTGAGTGAAAAGATCCTGAAACTGGCCGCCAACATCTCCGGGGACAAGCTGGTGTCGCTGGGGACCTGCTTCGGGAAGTTCACCAAGACCCACAAGTTCCGGTTGCACATCACGGCGCTGGACTACCTGGCGCCCTACGCCAAGTACAAAGTGTGGATAAAGCCCGGCGCCAAGCAGTCCTTCCTGTATGGGAACCACGTTTTGAAGTCTGGTCTAGGGCGAATCACTGAGAACACTGCTCAGTACCAGGGAGTGGTGGTCTACTCCATGGCCGACATCCCTTTGGGTTTTGGGGTGGCAGCAAAGTCTACACAAGACTGCAGGAAAGTAGACCCCATGGCCATTGTGGTATTTCATCAAGCAGACGTTGGGGAGTATGTGCGGCATGAAGAAACGTTGACTTAAAAAGCCTTCGCCAGGACAGCCGGCCCTGAGAAGGGTCTAGTTTTGTTCCTTTGTGTGTGGTCTTTGTGTGAAGCACCGTGACCTGGTCAGGGACTTCTATGTGTAATACGGCATCGCTGACAAATGCAAGCTGGATTCTTAATGTACACAGTGGCTCAGAAATGAGGTTTCAGATCTTTGTATTTGTGACTCGGTAGAGTACCCCATTACAGATTTGAATTGGAGGGCTTCTTGTGAGTTACAGGTTCCACATTGTTGGAACTGAGGACAAGAATAGCTTGTTACTGTTATCTGTGATAACACTTTGTTTTCTAAACTCTGGCTTTTCTATGTTATTTATTAAAATCAAGAAAGATATTGCCATATCAGAGTAGTAGGCCTCAAATGGAATTTGACTAAGATAATAAGAGCAGTTTATTTAGCTATTTTTCTATACAGTAAGTGCTACGTGGTATAAAACAAAAACTTGGATTCAGACTAGTTCTGCCACCTACCAGCTAGATGGCTTTGGGAGAGTCCTTCAGCTTTAACATGTTTCATTTTCTTCTGTTTAAAAAAGAAAAACTGAAACAGCTTTAACCATCTGCTTAAGAATCATTTCAAAGTTAGAAATCAATTTTTCTTACAAACCTCTTTGCCTACTTGGCTGGCCTGGCCTGGCCTGGACCAAAAGCACTGGAGGCTCTGAAATAATAATTCAGCTTCTTCACCTTTCACATGTTTCTTAAAATTATTTTGTGAAAATATATTTTAAAAATCGGTAACACTGGGGCCAGCGCTGTGGTATAGCGGGTAAAGCCATGGCCTGCAGTGCCAGCATCCTATATGGGCACCAGTTCGAGTCAGCTGCTCCACTTCCGATCCAGCTCTCCGCTGTGTCTGGGAAAGCAGAGGAGGATGGCCCACGTCCTTGGCCCCTGCACCCGCGTGGGAGACCGAGAAGCTCCAAGCTCCTGGCTTTGGATCAGCGCAGCTCTGGCCGTTGCGGCCATTTGGGGAGTGAACCAGCAAGTGAAGACTCTCCTCTCTCTGTCTCTATAACTCTGCCTTTCAAATGAATAAATAAATTTTTTAAAAAACAATAGTTCTAAAAAAAAAAGGACAATAACGTTTCACAGGTTTTTAAGATGTGTGTTGTAAACAGTTTTTAAATGAATATACTCATTTTTAATTCCAAAGAAGATACCTCTAAAAATAAAACAGTTTTGACCACAGAAAAAAAAAAAAAAAAAAAAAAAGAACTCATAGTTCCTTTGAAGGAAAACTTTGGGGGCAGTGAGAGAGAAGCTGCCAAATCCCAGCATTGACCTTGGATGAAAGGGGAGGGGATAGAGACCACAAAACAGGAGAGAGCCAAGCCTCCATTCATTTTCTGAACCATAAGGAGATGCCATCAGCTGTCAGTCTGGGGCAGCTCCTGGGCAGGGGTTGGCTTGGTCGTCCATGCATGCCCACTCGTCACTGCTGTCCTCAGTCACAGGGTCACCTGACCAGACCGTGAACAAGCCTTCCGATCTACTTTAAGATCCGTTCTGATGTAGACCTCAACTGGTAAGTTCTTTCATCTATTTTGTGAGGACTTTCTGCGTGGCAGGTGTTTAAACTGAACATAACGGTCTTCTCCCCTCGTGAATACCCTTGGAGACGCCAAGTATCAGCACTATTTTCCTGCTCATCCATTCATTGAATGACTATGGAGCTCAATGGGGAGACCAAACTCCAGTCTCATTGAGGAGAGCCAAAAAGGGGGGAAGCCTTCGGACTTGAGCCAACTCTATTCTCATCAGACTCAGAAAACTGGAGCATGATCAACCATCCTCACGCCTTGATGGCTTTCTCAAGTGAGCGCAGAAGTGCCCTCAGATCTTGCAGCAACCTCCACCCTCCCCCCACCTCCGAAATGAACCCTGGATAGGTTCCCAAGTGAATCCAGGAAAGTAGAAAGGTTTTCCTATCACACAAGGGAGAACTCCCCCAGTCAAGGGCAACGGAGCCAGCCAGGTTCTGCAGTCTGCCAAGTTAGGGAGTACAAGTTGCACATAAAGCAAGTGCCCCATTCTCTCCTTGAAATTGACAATAAAATGCAAAAGGCAAAGCAAACTCTTCTAAGCAAGCCAGAGCAAATGATAGATGTTGCTCCACTGTGTACAGACTCTCACGCTTGGCTAGGCTTACTGTCCCTAATCTCCCAGGTGAATTTATATAGGTCACTAAAATAGTAGAAGCATCAGCTATCAAACAAAAGAAAAATTGCCCTCTGCTCTCAAACTCCTTGGGAGAATCTTTTTAAAAATTTTTTATGTGTTTATTTATTTGAAAAGCAAAGTGACAGAGAGAGGGAGAGAGAAAAAGATCTTCCATCTGCTGGTTCATTCCCCCAAATGGTCGCAACAGTTGGGGATAGGTCAGGCTGAACAAAGCCAGGAGCCAGGAGTTCCATCTGCATGTACCACATGAGTAAGAGCGAACCAAACATTTGGGCCACCTGTTGCTGCTTTCCCAGGTGCACTGGTGGGGAACTGGATTGGAAGCAAAGCAGCTGGGACTTGAATCTTTGCTCCAATAGGGATGCCAGCCTTGCTAGCAGCACCTTAACGCACTGCACCACGACTTGGGTTCCAGCCCCCATCTTCAGATGACAACATGATAGGCAGGTTCCTGGGATCCACCAATGTGGTCCAACACATGCTTATCAGGTAGGTGAGACAGGAGTCTTGTTGCAGAGAAAAACCAAGCAGCACTGCATCCCAGGCTCCTTAGAGTATGAGGTTGGACAATGGGCAGCTGGAACTGGTGCCTTCTAGTGAGTACTGGAGACAACTGCATCGGTATTCACACCTGTTCCCTATGCTTTCATTTATTCATGGGAACCCTGCCATGTGCTCAAAGCAAAGGGAAGAATTCTCTACCATCCTAAAGTTGACTGTGGTAGGGACCTAGGAAATGCATGCAGACGGATGAATCCCTCTACGGAGTTGCCTGCTCCAAGAGTCACAGGGAGGCAGACAAGGGAGAGCCATAAGAGTTGGCCTTGTAGAGGAGCTAACAAGGTCCAGAGACAGGCCAGGATGGGGACAAGAAGAATGGCGGTGATGGAGCTGATGCTCAGAGGGCCTGCGGAGCCACTTCTCAGGGAAGAATAGTTTAGTGGAAGCAAAAGCATCCACCGGAGAAGTTGTAAGAGCTGAGACTGGAAATATGCACGGTGACATGAATGCAGAGGACTTGGAATGTCAGATCCAGGCATTTCAATTTGATCTGTGCACTCATGTAAAGGACTGAAGGATTTGGGGTTAGAATGGGTGAAATATACAAAGTCAAGTTTTCGTGGTTGAGATAGAAAAATCTGATCACATGGAGTCCTGGTGTCTTGAGATGGCTGGATCCAGGTTCTTATCTCCAGTGCAAGAATTCTAAGACAGTAGGGCTGGAGCTGTGGCCCAGTGGGTTAAAACTTCAGGTTGAAGTGCCAGCATCCCACATGGGCTCCTGTTCTAGTCCTAGCTGCTCCTCTTCTGATCCAGCTTCCTGCTGATGGCCTGGGAAAGCAGTAGAAGATGGCCCAAGTCCTTGGGCCCATGCACCCACATGGGAGATCTAGAAGAAGCTCCTGGCTCCTGATTTCAGGTCAGCTCAGCTTTGGCCATTGTGGCTAATTTGGGGAGTGAATCAGCAGATGGAAGACCTCTCTCTGTAATAAAAAAAAAGGAACTCAAAGACAAGACATATAGGTAAAGCTCAACAGAGACAAGATTTATTTGCATGGAAGGCCGAAGTATGTACTCAAGAGGGAGTGGAGGCAGTTGCAGGAGTGAGCTGCACCCAGTATGATTCAGGGTCCTTTCTGTACGTGATCTGGAGGCATAAGGGGGTGGTGTCTGGGGCGGGGTTTAGTTGCATATTCATTAGAAGCAGAGTGTGAATACCTCCCATTTCCATGCCCCTTTTGTAAATCTAATGTCATGGTCAAGTAGGAGTATCAGCCATAGTAATTTTACTATATTGACATTATGATTAACTGAAGGCCATAGTGGAGATGCACGGTGAATTGGCCAGAGCCAGTTCTGAGCAGTGGCTTCGTGGAAGCTGTGGATTTCATCTGCACACAAAGGGCATGGGGGGTGTGTGTTTGGGTTGTACAGATAGGGGCTTCAGAGACCGGCCAGCTACCTGCTTATCTACACCACTGGTGGGGGACGATCCAGGCTGAAAGCAGATAAGAATCCAAATTAGAGAGAGTATTCAGTTGGGAAAGGGAAAGAATATTCTGTTTGCTGATGATTTAGCATGGATTTAGCTTCTTCAATGACCCTGTGCAGACCACCGTGATAGCAAGGGCTCCAAGGTCATGTTTCCCGCTAGCAGGCAGGCTCCCTGCAGGAGGGGACCTGGGTGTCTCCACCACTCCATCACCAACACGTGGAGCATGGTGCCCAGCACAAGGTGTGTTCCCTACACCACAGTGGGTCAGCTGGACGTGTTGGCCCTAGGTGGAACCGAGCAAAAGGTGTTAACTGAGAAATGACTTTCTAGGGAAGGGACAGGGCACCAACTCAGGTAGCAGACACCGAATCTGGATATGATGGGGTACAGGAAATTCTATCCCCAAAATTCAGTACCTTGGTACACAGAGTATTTTAAGCTGAAGGTCCCTCTGGCCTTCTCCCACCCCGTCTCTCCTCCATCAGGTAATGGACAAACAAATTCTTCCTTGAAACAGGATGCGACACTCAAGGTAGTCACTCTGTGACCTTCTCCCCCACTCCTTCACCAGAGACCTTCATGTGACAGGGGTCCTGTCAGTACCTGAAGGAAGGAATGCTACACAGAGAATCTAAGAAGAATCCGAATAGAAAGGTCCTTGCACTTCCTGCACTTGTCACCACCAGGCCACGCCCTTTTGTCCACCAATCATGTTTTTGCACAACTGCCCATAGTTTTCAGTGTCTTCATTTTTGAAGACCTCTGTGTCACATAAAACTTTTGCTACATAAATTTGTTATGCTTTTCTCTTCTTAACCCATCTAAGGGGTCTCAGCCACAAAGCCAACAGTAGGTAAGGAAATAGTGTTGCTTTCTTATAGATAGGTGGAAAGGAAGACAACCTTCTTGGTAAGGGATGTGACTTATGAGAAGGCACAAAAATCAGCCAATCATAAGGAACAAGAAGAGGAGGGAGGAGAGTTTTGTCAACACCTGCTCAAGATACTGGGACCTACAAGCACCCGCGACCAGGTCTTTTACCCAGAGCAGCTCCAAGAATCTCTTGTCCCTTGGGGTAGGTGCTTATTTTAAAGTCTACAGACACAAATATTGCAATGCATAGAGAAAACCTGAGTTTATTGAGCACAGAATGGTCTGCCCTCTCATCAGCTGCACACAGATCACTCTATGGAAATGCATGTGATGCGATTGCTCATCTTAACAAAACCTGGCCAGGAGAAGAGACTCCCAGATTCTTCAAAGCCCAAGGCCTGCGGCCCTGGAAAAGTCCATTCATCTCTGTTTTTCGCCAAAGACCCATAAGCAAAGAGAACGTTGGATCCATGGTGTCTGAGCTCCTCCCAGCTCTGTCCTATCCTACAGTGGCCTTTGTGGTCTGCAGGCTGAACTGCTGTGCTCAATGCAGGGAAGAAAGCCAGCCTTGAGAGGCTTGAGCTGTGGGGTTATGGATCCCGCATCTCCAGCTGATGGGTTCTGCAGCAGTGATGGGACCTACCATTTGAAGGGAGAGTGTCTCTGTCAGGTTGCTAGGTAAGTGTAAGTCATGGCCAACTAGTCAACCCAGGAGAGCTTAGAGCACTTGCCTCCTGCTAGGGTTGCACAAGAAAATGGGGTGCAGGGGTTTGATGGAAGCTTTGACAGGGGGAAGACCAGATACTAAGTCCTTAGAACTAAAGGTGCAACATCGCAACTCAAAAGCTCTCTGATATTGGCAAGAAGTGAAGAAACATATCTCCTCTGGCCAACAGACCTGCCTTCTTGCATTCTTTGTACGGCTCTATAAAGTGTAGCAGGTGTGATCAGATGCGTAGTGTAGGAAGATACAGGGAAGGAAAAAAGAAGAAGCACTTCCTCCAGTCCCTCCCATCAGCTCTACAGGGACAGGTGCTTGGCCTAGCAGTTAATATGCCTGCATTCCATATAGCAGTGCCTGGGTTCAAGTCCCAGCTCTAGCTCCTGACCTCAGCTTCCTGCTAATGCAGACCCTGGGAAGGAGCAGGTGGTGGGTCAAGTAGTTGGATCTCTGCCATCCACATGGTAGACCTAAATTGAACTGTCCTGGCTTCCAACTTTGATCTGGCTTAGCCTCTATGAGGATTTGGGGAATGAACCAGCAGATTAGAGCTCTCTCTCTCTCTCTCTGTTTTTCTCTCTCTCTCTCTCTCTCTGCCTTGCAAACAAAACAAATAAAAATTTAAAATACAATAAAATAAATGCAACCATACATGAAAATATTCCAAAATGTAGAAAACAAGTATTAAGGAAAACCATGCATAGATTAATTAATTTTTGCACCAATAAACACTTATCTTTTTTTTTTTTTGACAGGCAGAGTGGACAGTGAGAGAGAGAGACAGAGAGAAAGGTCTTCCTTTGCCATTGGTTCACCCTCCAATGGTCGCCGCAGCCGGCGCACCGCGCTGATCCGATGGCAGGAGCCAGGTGCTTCTCCTGGTCTCCCATGGGGTGCAGGGCCCAAGCACTTGGGCCATCCTCCACTGCACTCCCAGGCCACAGCAGAGAGCTGGCCTGGAAGGGGGCAACCGGGACATATTCTGGCGCCCCGACTGGGACTAGAACCCGGTGTGCCGGCGCTGCAAGGCGGAGGATTAGCCTAGTGAGTCACAGCGCCGGCCAACACTTATCTTTTAATCTCATTTTCTCTCAGTTTTGTCAACACTCATAGTACCTTTGGAGGAGTGAATTTGACAAGCTTGATTAACCTACCAATTTCTTGCACAGTTTCCATGTAAATGATAGCTTCTGATTTTTGCCAAGATGGTTTTCCAAGTGTGAATCAATATTGTCATACAAATGGTTAACTGGAGCACTTCAGGAACACTATCCCCAAGACAGTTCTGTCCACAAGAAACAAAATGCGAATCAAAAATGCATGCAACTGATGCCATTTATAATTTCCTAGTAGCTACTCTAAAAATGGAAGTTGCATGGGGGAAGTGGTTCACTCGAAAATGTGATCTATTGAAAGTCAAACAGAGGTTAGCGCTTAGGAAGTATCCGCAGGTGAATGCAATAGTGTCATTGGCGACTGGCTTCCTCAGGGCACTGTCATTCTTGAACCCTTCTGATCCAGCTCTCTGCTATGGCCTGGGAAAGCAGTGGAAGATGGCCCAAGTCCTTGGGCCCCTGCACCTGTGTGGGAGACTCAGAGAAGCTCCTGGCCCCTGGCTTTGAATCAGCACAGCTCCAGCCATTGCAGTCAATTAGGGAGTGAACCAGTGGTTGGAAGACTCTCTCTCTCTCTCTCTCTTTCTTTCTCTCTCTCTCTCTCTCTCTCTGTAACTCTTTCAAACAAATAAATAAATCTTTTTAAAAAATTTTTTTAAGGTTCTGCCAACATCTGTGTTCATTGGAAGGAAAATAGCTGACTTACCTATTCTTAGGGATGGAGGAAAAACCTCCATCAGTGTCTCCCCAAAAAATTAACTAGGCCTGATTGGAAAGAGGACTTTGTTTTCATTGTGTTTGTTTCACATTTCTGGAGGCTTTATTTCTCTCCTTTTTGCTCCCAATAACCAAACATCATAACCATACCACATTTGCTGTTTGCATTGTGATGTCCGTTTGCTTTCTCACCATATGCATTACCATAAAAAGAGCTTTTCCAATTCTTTTACTATTTTCCCCCCTTTGCATTCAAAGTAGTCCTTTGTTCCAGGAATGCTAGATGAATTGATTTTAAAACATTTATCCATAAAGTTAATCGCTACATCAAATTAAATATATAGGCAGTGAAAGGCATCTGATAAATTTCAGTAATCACAGCTATTGCTGAAATAAACAGAAATATGTAGAACACCTTACACATGATAAAGACTGTTATAAAAAACAAAATCAAGCATTATATTAAACTGTGAAATAGCAATCAGTCTCATTAATAGAGAAAGAACACTATAAGATCCAAATGTATTCAGCGTTGCTTTGGAAATTCCAGCTAATAGAAAAGTAAAAGAAAATGAAACAGTGGTATCAATTTGGAATTAAAGAGAGAAAACTATCTTTCATTTACAAATTCTATAACTTTCTGCCCAGAACACCCAAGGGGGCATAATAGTTTTTTAAATTATTAGAATTAGGGGCCAGTGCAGTGGATTAGCAGGTTAAAGCCCTGGCCAAAAGCGCCAGCATCCCATATGGGCGCCGATTTGAGTCCCAGCTACTTCTCTTCCGATCCAGTTCTCTGCTGTGGCCTGGGAAAGCAGTAGAGGATGGCCCAAGTCCTTGGGCTCCTGCACCTGTTTGGGAGACCTAGAAGAAGCTCCTGGCTCCTGGCTTCGGATCTGCGCAGCTCCGGCCATTGCGGCCATCTGGGTAGTGAACCAGCGGACAGAAGACCATTCTCTCTGTCTCTACCTCTCTCTGTAACTCTGTCTTTCAAATAAATAAAACTTTAAAAAAATTATTAGAATTAAAAAGCAAATTTGAATTTCCAAAGCTTTAATAAATACACAAAAATGCAAAACCCTTTGCACTAGTAAAAGTCATTTAGAATTTAAAAGGAGTTTTAAAAATTCTACAAGCAATCAGTCACATTAAAAACCAGATTGCTGAGGGGCCAGCACTGTGGCACAGTAGGTTAATCCTCTGCCTGCGGTGCCAGCATCCCATATGGACGCTGGTTGGAGTCCCAGCTGCTCCTCTTCTGCTTCAGCTCTCTGCTGTGGCCTGGGAAAACAGTAGAAGATGGCCCAAGCGCTTGGGCCCCTGCACCTGTGTGGGAGACCCAGAGGAAGCTCCTGGCTCCTGGCTTCGAATCCGCTCAGCTCTGTCCATTGTGGCCATTTGGGAAATGAACCAGTGGATGGAAGACCTTTCTCTCTGTCTCTCCCTCTCCCTGTCTGTCTATAACTCAACCTTTCAAATAAATAAATGAAATCTTTAAAAAGAAAAAAAAGTGTCAAGGAATCACTTAACAAAAATGTTCTATGTGGGGAATACAATGAAATACATCAAATAAGATCTAAATAAATGGATGAGAAAAACTTCGCATCACAAAAAATATTAATTGTGTTTAATATAACTTCCCATAAAAATCATAAAGGGGTTTTTAAAGAAAATGGACAGTATGGTTTTAAATTTTATAATAAAAAATCAGATATTGCTAAGACATTGTAAGAAAAAAAAAAAAAAAGAAGAGTAAGGGACAGCCTATATGTGAATTGTGTAGTCAAATAGTATGGCGCTGGCCCAAGAATGGACAAGGAAACCAATGGAAGAGTCCAGAAATAGATCCAAGTGTATACAGGAACCTAATCTGTGATAAAGGTGGTATTTAAATTCAGGCATGAAAGAAGGGTTTATTTTATAAGTGAGACTGGAGTAATTGACTATTCATCTAGACCAGCACAACATTAGTCCCTTACTTGAGATCATATACAAAAATAAACTGCAGATGAATTAAAGATCTAAGCAAAAATTAAAACAATAAAGATTTTGGGAGAAATTTTAGAAGAATATTTATATAGCCATTGGATGGGAAAGTCCATACCAAGCAAGAAGCACACCAAAAAGCAGTTAAGAAAAGCAAAGTCAAATTAATGTTGCATTAAAAAATCAAAAATGGCACCGTACATAAAATCCTGGGGCCCGTGATAGACTGGAAAAAAATAATGTTTTCCAATATAGCTGAAAGTGAAAGTGTTGCTATATGCCCTTTGTGCAAAGACAGGCAAACCAATTGTTTCAGAATCAAAGAACTGACAGGCATGTGGACAGACCATAACGGACAGGAAATTAGTTCAAGGCAAAAGTATAAAGGACCCATAAACACGAAACGATGTTTGTGTCACTGAGCCGGGAGTTGAACCCAACCACTCCAACATGGGATGTGCATATACTAACTGTCTCTTAGCCCTTATGTCAAACACCCAGCCCCCAAAACACTATGCTATGGATTTCAAAAACATTTTACACTCACATAAACTTATCTTTTAATTCCAGTTTGCCATGAATTTTGGAAGTGCTTTCACAGGTGTTTTCTAGACTTTCTGGTGTATGTGTGTTTCCGACTGTAGACGATATGGAAGGAGCCACATCTAACTACTGAATTTGATTGTCTCTGGGGGCTGAGTGTGACAGGAGAGACAGGAGTATGACAGCTTTTCCTCATGTATCTCTTTGGTTTGGCATCCTGCAAAGAGAGTACTTTGCTTTTGGAATTATGAGCTACAATTCAAAATCTAGAACAAAATAATTTCATGACCTGCTCTGAGATAAAAAATGATTGCATCTAAGGCTTAAATGGCCCTCATTCCACATTGGAGTCCCATTTATTAAAAGAATAAATCTTCTAATTCCATATATGAAACCTACTGGGAGAAGAATAACCTGATTATGGTGTCTTCTTATTGAGGATAAGGGGCAATGAGTGTTCTCAACCAAAGTAATAATGCAATTTTGAATGAAAGGGATAGCTCTCCGTGGGCAAATATTTAAGAAGAGTTACAAAAGATGTTTACAGGACACGTGTTTAATGCATTCAAATAAAGTTGCATTAATTCACTCATTCATTCAACCTGTACCTGACTTGATCTAGTTCTCCCTTTTTGGCATGCCCAAACCACTCCACCTCTTTACAGTTTGTATTTAATGGCTAAAGGTTGCTCTTATAAACCAGAAGGTTTAGTATCCCCCATAGGCCTCTATCCAACTTAACTGTTCAAGATTCCAAGGGGAGCTTATTCAGTTCAAACATCAAATAAGTCTGAATCTTTCTTCCAAAGGCTAAGAGAAAAAAAAAACCAGGTAGACTTTTCCATCCACTTCTTTGTGGTTCATCCTGACCAACACGCTTGATGAGCACTTAGCTCTTAGGTACAAACTCCTGGTTTGCCTTGCTATTAAGACTGCAATTGAACAAATGCTTGTCCAGTGCTGTGGTGATGCCTTTGCTCTCTTGAAATCTGGACTAGCCCAAGTGACTTACACAATGGACTTCGGTCCTGGCATTTTTAGTTCCACTCAAGTTCAAGTTCTTGAGCATTGTTGTCCGAAGCAGAACACTCCTGCCTCAGTGACTGAGCACAGTGAGGCTCCTAACCTCAGCCACAGGCTCTACAGGCACTCTCAGTAACCCTTGTATTAATGTCAATGTTGGACCCAGGTCACCAGCCCAACTATCTCCTCCATGGTGCGTTTCTCTTTGAGATGGCTGGGGTCCTTCTGGGGCCAAGCAACTCACATAGTGTCATTTGGGACCACTTTACTCTCTTGAACTAAGTTGAAATACAGGGTTAAGAGTTTTAGATGGTGATCTCTTGCCCTGGAATACCCCAAGTTCCTTATGCAATTGGCAAAACGCTCTGCAGGAGTTCATCAGGAGAAACAGCCTTCAATAACTCACAGTAAGTTTGGTTCTATCCTGTGTGGGCCCAGAGCCAGCTCACAGAGGCTCCTGAGAATCAACTTGTGTGCCCTCTTCCCAATGCTCCTGTTAGCTTCATCTCCACTCCAGTGGTGATGTTGACACAACAGGTGTTGGCAGTTGCTACAAAGAAGAGTTTCTGGTTCTTTCTGTGGAGGCCCAGGTGGCCCAAATTTATGAGGACATACCTAACTATATCTACCTTCCTCTTTTAGGGGTCCCTGGTCCCTTAAACTTTGATAGTGAAGAGGACTCCCTAGAAGGATTCTTCCTGTAATATGGAACATTAGTCTAACTTTTCTAGTTATATGCCCTTCTGACTTAGCAATCACTGGCTTACTATTATAGAGTTCACTTCACTTGACCCTATTATAAAAGAAACTCCATTAAAGACAAAAGAACTTCCCCCCCAAAAATAGTTGGTGGAAATGGAAATAAAGCACAAGTTTATTTTGGTGCAAACAGTTTTTGAAGTTCTGCTACTTTTTTTTATAATACATTTTTCCATGAGCTTTTTCAAAGACCCCTTATACCAATGACAAGAAAATCAGACATTCTCTTTGCTTTACAGGTTCATTCAGAAGTCTAGAAGCTCAAAGATTCCTAATATTCATTTAAGATATTTTCAGTATCGTATTCCTTATTTGTCATTTCTGTTCACCTTAGCTGCCTCAGAGTTAATGAATAAATTTGTATTTCAAATATACTATATTGTTGAACAGCTATCAATCAAAGTGCTTAGGTCCCCTGCCCCAGTAGCAGACATGACTGAGGATAGATGACATAATCTACCCTCCCAGTACAGAGACTGTTCCAACCAGGCACATGGCCCAACCACAGCCAGTCAGAGTTCTCTTGCAGAGACTCAGTTGGATTCTGGAAATATCAGCTTGAGATTTAAGAACCAGATGAGGCTTGAGAAACCTATCACGTGGAGATAGTTTGTAAGAGAATGAAACCAACACAGCATAGAGAAAGCAGATTCAAGAAATGGAGAAGGAGGCAGGAATGGGGCATGATGATATCGTTCATGTAAATCTTAAATCCATCCTTGTCTGAAGTCAGGAAAATTCGTGAGCTCCTTTTGGCTTAGAATGAGGTCCAAGGAATAGGATCTTGATTGACACAGCAATACAAGGGAGAATATAGAAAACGGCATTGTCTCTACAATAAGATTCAAAGAGAGTTTACTAGGTGGCAGACCTGATGGTGGGTGTGAACAAAATCCAGGAGACCAGTCATAGGGGCTCCCAGGAGTGGAGGAGCCCCTAGGGGGTCCCCACACTTCTGAGCTCTGGTTCTTGTGCAATCCCTCCCGTTGGCTTGCATTAAGAGTGCAGAGCAACTAATGATAAAGAGTGGCATGGGGAGCGAGAAAGAGAGAGAGCGAGAGCGAGAGAGAGAGAGAGAGAGAGCAGTCTGGTGCGAGTGTATCCCCCAACACTTCAGGTGTTGGAAACTTAACACCTCACTGAGGAGGTGTAGGGGCTGGAATTTAGAGGGAGGTGTTCAGTTCATGGCAGTGAGGCCCTCTTGAATGGATGAATGCCTTCCTTTGGGGATAGGTTAGGTATTGTGGGAGCTTCCTCCTTCCTGGTTAGCAGGAGCACACTTGCCTTCCACTTTCTGCTATAAGTTGAACCCGCACAAGGTCCTTACCATGTGTGACTGCTCAGGATTGGGTTCCCCACTGAGAACAAAATGAACATCTTTCTCTTAGAAACTACCCAATCTCAAGTACCCTGCTAAAGCAACCAAAACAGACTAAGACACACAGAGGACACAGCTACAGAGATAGCACTCATCCCAAGCTAAAGAAAACCAGGAAAGAGGTAGAATTCTCCAAGGGCAAGGCTACCAACTAAAGTCTTCAAAAACAAGTCCTTTATCCTTTTTCTGCCATTTTCTTTGTGGGTCTCCATGGAAAGGATGGGGGCCACACAACACTCCTGCACATTTTCCTGCCCCTGAAGGCTCTGCTTCCCTCTCTTTTCCTCACTTTTAAGCCCATAGCTTGGTTTATCTTCTCAAGCATGGGGAAACTCTCCATTAAGTATGTACCTGAGTTTCTTACCAATGTCTTTTTGCCTTCGGATTATTTTCTTTATTCCTTTCTGGTATCTCAGTGGGAAGCCTGTCTTTAATTACTCAATTTAGAGAAGAACCAGGAACTCAGATTGGAGAGCAGTGCTGTTACACAGCAGGCAAAGCCGCCGCTGGCAATGCAAGCATCCCATATCAGAGTGCTGGTTCTAGTCTAGGATGCTCTGCTTCTGACCCAACTTCCTGCTAATGCACTTGAGAAGACCACCAAAGTACTTGGGCCCCTGCTACCCACGTGGAAGAGCAAGATGGAGTTCCTGCCTGCTGACATTGGACTGGCCCAAACCAGGCTGCTGCAGCCATTTGAAGAGCAAAGCAGTGGATGGAAGATCTTTGTCTCTGTCTCTCCCCTTCTCTCTGTCCCTCTGCCTTTTTTGGTTTTTGAAATATTTATTTTTATTTATTTGAAAGACAGTGTGTGTGTGTGTGAGTGAGAGAGAGAGAGAGAGAGAGAGAGATCCACTGCTTCACTCCCCAAATGGCCACAATGACCGGGACTGGGCCAGAGCGAAGCCAGGAGCCAGAAGCTTCATCAGGTCTCCCATGCGGGTGGCAGGGGCACAAGCACTTGGGCCATCTTCCACTGTATAAGTAGTGGAGCAGCCAGGACTCAAATCTGCACCCATATGGGATGCCAAAGTTGCAGGTGGTGGCTTAACCTACTACACCACAGTGCCAGTCCTCCCCATCCCTTTGCCTTTAAAATAAGAAAACAAAATCTTTAAAATGAAAACACATGTAATACAACAGTAAGATAAAGACATGTTTTAGTTCTAATTGTTATTTTATACAGTAATTCCGCTTTCCCAGGCATATTATTAAGCAAGTCAAAGTACAGAAGTAAGCACTGCTCATTGTACAGTGGTCACCACCTAACAGTGGTGTAGCAGTTCCAAGAGCCCCAGTGGATCCAACACTAACAGCAGTACTAAACCCTATATATTGTATTTTTCCTGCATATAAATATCCATGCCTTTGATGAGGTTTAATCTGCACATTAGGCACAGTCAGAGATTAACAATTGATAATACAGCAGGATAATTTTAACAATACATTTGTGAGTGAACCAGAGAGTGGAAAGTCACTCTCGCTCTCTCCCTTTTTCAAATTAATTAATTAACTTTTTAAAAAGTTATTTATTTATTTCAAAGTCAGAGTTACACAGAGAGGAGAGGCAGAGAGAGAGAGAGAGAGAGAGAGGTCCTCCATCCAATGGTTCACTCCCCAATTGGCTGCAATGGCCAGAGCTGCGCCAATCCGAAGCCAGGAGCCAGGAGCTTCTTCCGGGTCTCCCACATGAGTGCAGGGGCCCAAGTCCTTGGGCCATCTACTACTGCTTTACCAGGCCATAGCAGAGAGCTGGATTGGATGTGGAGCAGCCAGGTCTCGAACCAGCACCCATATGGGATGCCGGCACTTCAGGCCAGGGCATTAACCCACTGCACCACAGCACTGGCCCCTAATTAATTAATTTTTACAAAGAACCCAGGTTGTTATTGGTGACCATGGGTGTAAGCTACGAAAGAGTGAGCTGAACCTAACTGCAGGAAGTTTGAGAAGAGACAAGGACTTGAGAGTAACAAAAACAGAAAGGAAGAGATGGATAGACAGAGGGGTGAGGCACGCTTTAGAAGTCCATTCTCGGCCGGCGCCGTGCCTCACTAGGCTAAAACTCCGCCTTGCGGTGCCGGCACACCAGGTTCTAGTCCCGGTCGGGGCGCCGGATTCTGTCCCAGTTGCCCCTCTTCCAGGCCAGCTCTCTGCTGTGGCCAGGGAGTGCAGTGGAGGATGGCCCAAGTACTTGGGCCCTGCACCCCATGGGAGACCAGGAGGAAGCACCTGGCTCCTGCCATCGGATCAGCGCGGTGCACTGGCCGCAGCGTGCTGGCCGCGGCGGCCATTGGGGGGTGAACCAACGACAAAGGAAGACCTTTCTCTCTGTCTCTCTCTCACTGTCCACTCTGCCTGTCAAAAAAAAAAAAAAAAGAAAGAAAGAAAGATAAAGAAAAAAAAAGAACTTATGGGGGGAGAAAGCCATTGGAATTCATAAACTGTACTTTGGAAATTTATATTTATTAAATAAAAGTTTAAAAAAATGAAAAAAATAAATAAATAAAGGGAAAGAGCTTAAAAAAAAAAAAAGAAGCTGCTGTGAATGTATAGTCCCATAACTGACCTGCAGAAATACAGGCAGAACCAGGATGCTCTCCTTCTAATTCCCGTGGTCTTTTGAAATCAGAATTTCTGGCAAAGGAAGCAAGGCTGCAAATGATACCCTAGGAAAAACACACCCTGGAGATACCACGAATCCTTTGAGCTCCATGGAAGTCATCTCATTGCCAAGAGAAATTGCCTCTCTACGCTACAAGTGCCTGTGCCTCCAGGACACTGATGACGAGGGGCACAGGGCAGCCTGCAGTAACAGAAACTCTCCCTTTGGAGAGGCTCTGGAATAGCCTTGGCTACTTGACTCAGGTGTGCACAGAAAACATCAGAGCCTGGGTGTCATTTAATTCCATGAAGCTATGTAAGGAAAATTAGTACAAACCAGATTGCTCATTTGCTATCCATTCATTCAAGCACTTGCTAGACTCTTTCCGTGCACAATGCATTTGACAAATATTGGATGGATGGATGGATGGATGGATGGGTGGATAGTAAAAAGACATGAGAGAAACATAGAGATAGATGGATGGATAGATAGATAGATAAAAGAAAGTTATGATGGAAACAGAGATAGACAGATACAAACAGATGATATAGAGTAGAAAGATAGTGATAGACAGATAATATATACAGATAAGAGTAGAAAGATATGATAGAGATATAGATGATATGAGGCCAACACTGGGGCACTGGTGGATAAAGCTACCGTCTGCAGCACTGGCACCACATATAAGCACCAGTTCAAATCCCAACTGCTCCACTTCTGATCCAGCTCCATGCTAATGCGCCTGGGAAAGAAGCAGAGGATGGCCCAAGTGCTTGGGCCTCTGCCACTTGCACAGGAGAGAGCAGATGAAGATCCTGGATCCTGGTTTTGGCTTGACCCAGCACTTGTCATTGTGGCTATCTGGGGAATGAATCAGCAGATGGGAGATCTCTCTGCCTCTCCTTCTCTCTCTCTGTAACTGTAACTTTCAAATAAATAAATAAATCTTAAAAAGAGAGAATGAGAACAGACTACCTAGTTTAAAAAAAGAAATACAGGCAATAAATAATAGATAGATGATAGTTTTCATATATATATATATATATTAAAATGTAGTCTCTACCGTTCAGGTCCTAATGGGAGCAAGAATATCATAGTAATATAGGGTAAATAAATACTATTTAAAAAATGTGCACAGCATGCAAAGGAAGTTTGGTGAAGGGAAGAAAAAATCTAACCTGTAGGCTCACCCGGCTGAAGCAGGGATAAATGCCAGTTACCAAAACTCCGTAAGATGGAGCAGGACCTGGTGTGGGACATGGGGGACCTCAGAGCTAGGTCCTGTCTGTTACTGAGTAATTGCAGGATGTTGCAGAAGCTGGCCTCAGTATCCTCACCAGAAAACTGAGCTGTGATTTGTAGAGTTCTGTGGTTTTCATGTGCGCATGTGCAAATTGTAGCCAGCAACGCATCGACTAGACAAAAAATATTTGCACCCAGTGTGGTATAGAAAGACTTCTGAGAGAAAAAAACATACACAGGCCGTCTTCATCTTTTAGACTACGTTTCCAAATACAGCACAATTTTCCTGTCTTGTCTGATTAAATTGATTTTAAACAGATTGTGATTTAGAGGAAAAGAAAACCAAGTATTTCTAGCCGTTTCAAGTCATTTATCTTGATTAAAAGACAGTCTTTATATCAAAGCGAGCCTGTCTTATTTAAACCTGGATGAAGGAAAGGCACTTTTTCCTAAGTACGGGTGATTAGTGTGTTTAACAATCCTTTATTAAATCTTGGGTGGGAAGGATATCTCTGAAAAGCACAAAGAGATCTAGAACGGATCTATTTCTGTGTTAAAACAAAACAAGGGGGAAGCCACCAATGGCCCTAGAGCTCCTTGTGCCGGTCGCTCTCTGTCCTTCGTCCTGAAGGCCACGCTCTTTCCATTTTTAACACCACCTTTTTGTACATCGCCCACTCACAGTCATACTTCACCTCCACTGCTCTTCCAAAATTGTATCTCCCCAGGTCCACAGTCCCCTTCTCATCACCAGATCCAGTGGGTACTCTTTGTTCTTGTCCTATACAAGTGAGTTCCAGATTCACAACACAGTTCTCTCCTCCTTGGATTTCTGGGATACTAATCTCTCCAGGTTTTACTGCTTTAAAAACATTAACTAACTGTTTCTCAGGTGTTAAGAATTCTGCAAAAGGTTTTACATAATGGATACTTCCAAAGGTTCATGGAAAGTGGAATCAAAAAATAAGTTTGTTCTGGCGCAAAAAAAAAAAAAAATTGAAATTAAAATCCATGCTAGAAAGAGTCTTTAAAAAGTTTATTGGAGGCTGGTGCCATGGCTCATTAGGCTAATCCTCCGCCTGCGGCATCAGCACCCCAGGTTCTGGACCCGGTTGGGGCGCCAGATTCTGTCCCAGTTGCTCCTCTTCCAGGCCAGCTCTCTGCTGTGGCCCGGGAGTGCAGTGGAGGATGGCCCAAGTGCTTGGGCCCTGCACCTGCATGGGAGACCAGGAGGAAGCACCTGGCTCCTGGCTTCAGATAGGTGCAGCATGCTGGCCGTAGCAGCCACTTGGGGGGTGAACCAACAGAAGGAAGACCTTTCTCTCTGTCTCTCTCTTCTCTATCTAACTCTGCCTGTCAAAAAAAAAAAAAAAAAAAAGCCGTTTATTGGAGGCACCAGCGCTGTGGCGTAGTGCGTAAAGCTGCCACCTGCAGTTACGGTATCCTATATGGCCGCTGGTTCAAGTCCTGGCAGCTCCAGCCGTTGTGGCTAATTGGAGAATGAGCCAGTGGATGGAAGACATCTCTCTCTCTCTCTCTGCCTCTGCCTCTCCTTCTCTCTCTATGTAACTCTTTCAAATAAATAAATAAATCTTTTTTAAAAAAGTTCATTGGAAAGGCATTTTATGATAAAGTTATATATGCACTCCCAAAATATTTTCAATGAAGCAAACTTTATCTCTTAATTCTGTTTTTTCCATGAACTCTCTGAAGAATTCTTGTATTTAAGTATGAGAATATTTCTACAAAATATGTGTTGGTGCTCCCTTTTTTTTTTTAAGATGTATTTATCTTGGGCAGGCGCTGTGGCGCAGTCGGTTAAAGCCCTGGCCTGAAGCGCTGGCATCCCATATGGGTGCCGGTTCTGATCCCAGCTACTCCTCTTCTAATCCAGCTCTCTGCTATGACCTGGGAAAGCAGTGGAAGATGGCCCAAGTCCTTGGGCCCCTGCACCTACGTGGGAGACCCAGAAGAAGCTCCTGGCTCCTGGCTTCAGATCAGTGCAGCTCCAGCCATTGCAGCCATATGGGATGCCAGCACCACAGGTGGAGGCTTAACCTACTCCACCACAGCGCCAGCCCCTGCCCTTTAACAGAGAAGAAAACACCCACAGAGTCTTTGCCCAAGGTCTCAAAGCTGGAACACAGTTTACTGTTCCCAGGAAGACACGGTCTCAGCTGCTGTAACCGTGAGGCCAAGAAGAACCAGCCCTGACCATTGCCAGACCATATATATTTTTTTTTTTTTGGATTCTGAATTTTTTCATTTTAAATGGAAAGTTTTCATTTAGACACCTTAAGCAAGATAAAGAATTCCTGCAAATACTCAAGGTACTCGGTACTGTTCATCAGTCAGAGACAGTTGATTATTATTATATCCATTGCACAGTTAAGGAAACAGTGATTGAGAGAGGTTGCTCCAACTCAAGAAGGAGCTTGCTTCTTCTCCCTTGTAATTTGCCTTCTCCATCCGTGGTCTCCTCCCTCCATCTCTTCCTCACATGGTCCCTTCTAGGAAGACTTCAATTGTGCATACGGCTTCAACCCTGCACTGTATCCTGATCAGACCACGTTAACTCAAGGTCATCGACAGGGAATCCCACCTGTCCATAGGCTCAAGTCTATGGTTGTGTTGCCAGAGCTCAGCTGTGTGCCTTCCTAGTAAGTCAACCAGATCTTGCTAAATGGAAGTGGGTGACTCTATGCAGTGTCATACTGTGCTTCAAAGATAAGTCTCTTTATTTTCCTACTTTTGGGGGTTCCTTCCCTGGCGTTCCCTTATCTGCAATTCTGTAAACCTAAGAATCTCCAAAGGCCCAACATTTTCTTTTCAGTAGAGTCTCTTCTGGTGGTCTCATGAACTCACATGGGTTGTGCACACGATACCAGCACAGATGTTTCTGCCACACTTATGTCCTAGCTACCAACTCCTCTCTCAAACTCCACCCTGAGATTTCCAGTTACCTGTAAGAACCCCTGTGTAGACATGATCTCTCTAGAGACATCTCACGGTGGAACTTAGTCAATGTCTATTCTGCCGGCACACACATTCCCTCCAAATCTGCCCTTCTGTCACAGCCTATCTCGGCTAATCTATATCTTCCCAGGTGCAAAAGCTCAAAACCTCGTCATCATCTTAACCATTTCACGGGTTCAACGTCTGTCTCTCACTCTCATTCTGTTTCCAAGTTCTCTCTGTTCCATCTCTCTGTTAAACACACTACCCATGTCCCGGTTCGCTGCCAACAGCATCTTGTCTCTTCAGCAATCCTCTATCCTGTTGCAAGGAAAACCTCCCTAAAATTCTACCATATACCTTTCCTTCTCAAAAACTTACAGTGATTTTCCACTGGTGTAATGTGAATATACTATGTAGACATGAAGGAAAGATTGCTCTAGATTCAAGAGGGCTCAAAATGGGGAAAATTTACTCATGGTAGACCAGCAGCAAGAGGTGAGCTTAAGCCAAATCTTGTAGGAGAACAAACAGGAACAATCTTGAGTAAACCCAGGAGAAGCAGAGATGTTGAGAGTAGGGGGGTTCTTTTTCAATGCTTCAGGAATTACTGCATCAAAATCAGAAAAAGTCATTTGTGTGATGTTCCATACCAGATGACTACGATTATAGTAGTTGATTTTGAGGTTCTACACTATCTCCATTGGGCAGTTGAGAAACAGAGCAGAAACTTGGGAAATGTAAGAGTTTTTGGACATCTTTCTAATGTCTTAGCAATACTCTTGCATTCACTTCTTCACAGAGAGTTAGAAGTAGGGACAATCTTGCTACTGAGAAGTATTTGAGGCCAAATACTTAAGACTGGAATTGGAGAGTTATTTTTGAGTACTGCAAACTTAGAACTTATTGGAGTATTTTGGTATTCTGCCAAGCAGAGTCAGATCCCCCAAGATCAAGGTAGCAAAAAAGAGCTACCATTCATCCATAGTGGGGTCATCCATCAATCAACCAGTGAAAGTACTTGGATTTATTTTGCTGCAATTCTATATCTTCACATTATACCATAGGAAGAGAATATTCTGAGTTTGAAAATATACAGACCAAAACAATGAAACCACCACATCAGTCCAATCTTACATCAACTTCCAAAGAAATTATACATAGAATAAAAATTAGAGTTTATTTTTTTCTAGCAAGTTTGGAAATATCTGAACTGTAAAACAGCTGCTATCTTATCAGAGTTATATGAATGTATTTTTAAAGATTTATCTATTGGGGGCTGGCACGGTGGCATAGTGGGTGAACCATCACCTGCAGTTCTGGCATCTCATATGGGCTCTGGTTCAAGACCTGGCTGCTCCTCTTCCAGTCCAGCTCTCTGTTATGGCCTGGAAGAGCAGTAGAAGATGGCCCAAGTCCTTGGGTCCCTGCACCCGTGTGGGAGACCTGGGAGAAGCTCCTGACTCCTGGCTTTGGATTGGCACAGTGCCAGCCGTTGCGGCCAACTGGGGAGTGAACCAGTGGATGGAAGACCTCTCTCTCTCTCTCTCTCTCTCTGCCTCTCCTTCTCTCTCTGTGCAAACTCTGACTTTCAAGTAAATAAATAAATCTTTTTTAAAAAGGAGGACATCTTTAAAAAAAAGATTTATCTATTTATTTGAAAAGTAGAACATCAGAAAGAGAGGGAGACAGAGAGCATATATACATATATATACATATACATATATTCAGCTTTCATATATGTACAATTCAAGTAAATTCAACATATGTATAATTCAAGTATATATACTTATACTTGCATATTGCAAACATAGATACTGACACACTGGTATACATTTGGATGATCGATGGATAGATAAATTTTACACTGTAACAGCCCTAAATCCCCCCAAAACAAGAAGGTTTTCAATAACAGAATAGGTATTTTGAACAATAATCCTTAGACCTAAAGCAAAGGAAAGGTATAAAAACAGAGTCAGAACCCACAGAATCAGGCATTCACAGCGCCAGGAACAGAACAGGGATGGTCCCCGGGCAGATGCGGGACATTTCACTTGCAAAGTACATTTCCCAAAAGCTGTGATCCTCAGGACCTTTGGCCTGGCCCCCTCACCGGAAATGAGGGGCCCAGCATGCGCAGCTGGCCTTTTGCCTCCAAAATAACTCAAAAGGCGAGATCTTCTAGCTGCAGGGGAGGAGGGCACCCAGAGAGATGCTTCCAGCAACCTGGGGGCCTTCCGAAGCTCCCACAAACAGGCAAGAGGAGGATGCTGGCCAGGAATGAATTCAGCCAAGGACGCCCCTCTCCAGATTACCCATAGACACCTGGCTCTATGCCCACACCCCGACAGAGACTCTTAGCTCTCAACAAGCCAACAAGCCTGACCCAGACACGAAGCTGACACTCAGCGCCTCCACTCTGGGAGCCAACAAGCAAGGAAGCAGGCAGGATGGAAGCGGCATTTTCCGAACAGGTGAGCGGGCTCAGTCACCTCCCACTCAGAAATCTGCATCCCAGGCGCACCTGGTGCCCCACCCACATCCCTCACCATTCCAGTCCACCTGGACAACTTCTTTTTTTTTTTTTTTTTAAGATTGTATTTGTTTATTTGAGAGGTAGAATTACAGACAGTGAGAGGGAGAGACAGAGAGAGAGGTCTTCCTCCCTTTGGTTCACTCCCCAGATGACCGCAACAGCTGGAGCTGCACCTATCTGAAGCCAGGAGCCTGGTGCTTCCTTCTGGTCTCCTATGTGGGTGCAGGGGCCCAAGCACTTGGGGATTCTCCTACCACTTTTCCAGTCCATAGCAGAGAGCTGGATTGGAAGAGGAGCAGCCGGGACTAGAACCGGCACCCATATGGGATGCTGGCGCCGCAGGCGGAGGATTAACCTACTGCGCTATGGCACCGGCCCCACCTTCACGACTTCTCACTGCACTCCTACAACATCTGGATCCAGCTTCCTCTAGCTGAGGAAGGGTCCTGGGCTGTGCACAGGGCAAGCCGAGAGGGCTGGAGAGTGACCTCCTGTCGCTCCCCCTCTTCGTGGAGGAACGACACAGGACCCTGCGCTGTTCTTTTGTCTGCTCGGCCCTCCCCGGGTTTGCTGCTGGTTCTTCCTGGGTTGGCTACCGACCCTTCCACCTCCGTGGAAGGGCGGTTCCCCCTAGCCACTTTCCCCACTTCCGCGGGGGAGCGGCACACCGCCGGCCGGCTCTCTCGGGGGCTGCACAGGTGTTCCTCAGGTGTTCCTGGTGCATGTTGTCTCTCCTCCTTTATAGTCCTCTTCCACCAATCCCAACTCTGCTACCCACACGCCGAGTACGCTGCTCTCCTCCAATCAGGAGCAGGTCCTGCTGTTTATGGGTTGAACTGGAGGCAGCTGTGTAGAAGCTGTTTCCTCCTCTCCCAGCGCCATATTGTGGGAGAGCAGATGCATAGAATAAGTCTTAATTCCAGTAACTTAGTCTAGTCCAGAGTTGCTCCCCACAACCTCCCACAGAACCAATCACGAACGGGCATCAGTGCGAGACGTCACAGACGTCCCTCATCCGTCAGGCAGGAGGAGTGTTCCACAGACCATCAGAGCCCCAGTGGGATGAAGCCACGGTGCCTGGGGCGGGAAGCTCCCAGGCACACCTGTCACCGGGACCTGAGCTTCCTTCTCCTGCCCTTTCTCACCATCCCATCCACTCCTGGTGCCTTCCAAAGCCTCTTGCACTTATTCCTCATCTCAACGTTGCCTTCTGGGAAGAACTGAATCGAGCACTATGAGCCCCAGAGTCTCCTCAATTTATAATTTTTACTCTTACACAAATTTATAAAAGTCAGCGAGACAGATATTCATCCCGAGAGGCGTCCCTTGTCAGAAGTCTTCAGAAATTCCTTTTATAAAGTTTCGAAACAGAAAAGTGTTTTGTGCAACAGTTAGCTGCCTGAATCCTTCCTCAGGGTAGCTGGGTTCAAGTTCAGCTCTGCTCCTGATTCCAGCTTCCTGCTAATGTGCACCCTGAGAGGCAGCAGTGAGGGCACAGGTAGTTGGGAGACCTGTATGGAGGTCCTGACCCCTGGTTTCAAAATATCCCAGCCGGTCATTGCAACCATCTGGGGAGTGAACCAGCAGATAGAAGACCTCTCTCTCTCTCTCTCTCTCTCTCTCCCTCTCCCTCTTTGTGTGTGTGTGTGTGTGTGTGTGTGTGTGTGTGATTCTGCCTTTCAAATAAATAAATCTTTTTAAAGCAATTATATCAACCATTGGAAAGAAATTCCTCTTTAACCGCACTTCAGATTAAAACTGTGTTACTCTCTGTACAAAGTCACCTAAAACTGGATGGGCGTGCCTTTAGAAATAATTTTGAAGTTGTGTTTTTTCCAACTAAGTTCAAGTTGTTTTGTGTCGTCTTCCCTAACTGTTCTGACTTTCACTGTCCCCTTCCCACACTCTAGAGCTCTAATTCCCACACCACCCACCCATGCCCACCCTCAGATGTAACGCCGGGTTCCACGGTCAACACGAGCAGTCGGGGCCACAGGGGTCACCAGCCATGCATCTACAGTCCTCCGAGTCTGCGCGACAAGTCACCTTCATCAGTGAGTGCTGCGGGCCAGGTGGGCCAGCAGGGGCTCAGAGGTCAAGGGTCAGAGGTCAGGGGTCACAGAAATCCCTGTCCCCCATATTGAAGTCCAGCTGCCAGCCTTGGAGACATTTGCATTCAAGCATAGCACCTGACACCCCCAGGAACAGGATCCCACATCCATGTTGAATGCCCTGCTTTGGTAATGACCATCCTGATTATCTCCTTCTCTCCAGGGTGCCCCAGGAGTCCCTCGGTCGCTCACCCAGTGGGGCTGAGAGCCACTCTCTCTGCAGTGACACAGCCGCTGTCCACAGCACTTCAGAAAAGACGGGGTGGGGAAGAAGCCAGGGAGGAAGATCTGCCCTGCTGGAGACTCTAGAAGTTACTGTTCGGAACTAAAATGTTCTAAAACCCTTAAAGGGAACACCGCTTCGAATCTCACAGAGCGCTGCCACGTTCCGCAGCTGAGAACTGTAAATGTAGCCAGGTGAAGGCTCTGTGTCAGCCTCGACGGACAGGAGGGGAAGAAGGGGCCGCCTGGTCTGGTCTCGCCGAGTCCAGGTGAGAGACAGCCTGTGTTTCCTCCACTGTGCCAAGGGGAAGCTGAGCGCTGGGTACCGTCAGGCCTGAGTTATCCAAAGGCAAGAGCCCATGAGAAACAAAGATCTCTGAGTGACGACGTGCCACGGAGTCCATGCACTAATTCTGGACTCGTTCCTGTGTTGTTCTATTTGAACATTCATCTTATTTATTTAAAAAGGCAGAGTGATGGAGAAAGAGGGAGACACACACACACACATACACACACATACACACACACAGAGAGAGAAAGAGAGAGAGAGAGAGAATCTTCCAACGCTGGTTCACTCCCCAGACTCAGCTATGGCCAGGGCTGGCCAGGTCAAAGCCAAGAGCTTTATCCCAGTCTCCCATGTGGGTGGCAGGGTCCAAACACTTGGGCCGTCTTCTGCTTTTCCCAGGCCAGTAGCAGAGAACTGAATCAGGAATGGAGCAGCCAGGACACAAACTGGTGCTCATAATGGGATGCCGGGATCTCAGCTGGCAGCTTAGTCTGCTGCACCGCAATGCTAGCTCCTGTTTCTGATTATTAATGAGACATATAATCACAGTGATATCTACATGTTAGAGCAAAGATTAAAAGTTTTTCAAGGGGCTGGCACTGTGGTACAGTGAGCTAAAGCCCCAGCCTGCAGCTCCAGCATCCCATATGGGTGCCGGTTCAACTCGGCTGCTCCTCTTCTGATCCAGCTCTCTGCTATGGCCTGGAAACGCAGTGGAAGATGGCCCAAGTCCTTGGGCCCCTGCACCCATGTGGGAGACCCGGAAGAAGCTCCTGGCTCCTGGATCCAGATCAGCTCAGCTCTGGCTGCTGCGGTCATTTGGGGAGTGAACCAGCAGATGGAAGACTCTCTCTCTCTCTCTCTCTCTCTCTCTCTCCCCCCCCTCTCTCTGCTTCTCCTTCTCTCTCTGTGTAACTCCGACTTTCAAATAAATAAAATAATTCTTTTAAAAAAAGTTTTTCAAAAGCAAGCAAGAATCTCCCAGGCAAAACAATATGGGTTTATTTATCTAGTTTTTTTTTTTTTTCGCAAAACTGTCTAATTTCTTCAGCCACTTCTCAAAAGACCACAATACATGATATTCATAATGAGGGCTTTAAGTAATCAGCAGCAGGCACACACATGTTCTGAATCCTGATTAATAGAGTGTGTTCTAGACCACTTCCCATAAAAACTGTGAAACGGGAAAAGTTGACTGCCAAGGGCACAGCTGAATATCAGGATCATGGCCATGGTCTGAATTTCAATAAAGATGGGGTTTACATGGCTGGATACCTACATCTATCAATTCTACATCTGTCAATCAATTCTATGTCAGTTCTCGATCTTTCAAATCTACACTTACAGAGTTGCCTCTTACTATACACAAACTATGTCTCAATGAAATTGATTTTAAAAAAAATAGCAGTCAACTTAAAATCTGACCCCTGTAAGACAGGAGTCTACTGAGAATCCTCTGTAAGAGGCCAGCACTGTGGTCAAGTGGGTTAACGCCCTGGCCTGAAGCGCCTGCATCCCATGTGGGCGCTGGTTCTAGTCCCAGCTGCTCCACTTCCAGTCCAGCTCTCTACTATGGCCTGGGAAAGCAGTGGAAGATGGCCCAAGTCCTTGGGCCCCTGAACCTATGTGGGAGAACTGGAGGAGGCTCTTGGCTCCTGGCTCCTGGCTCCTGGCTCCTGGCTCCTGGCTCCTGGCTCCTGGCTCCTGGCTTCGGATCAGCGCAGTTGCAGCTGTTGCGGCCAATTGGGGAGTGAACCATCGGATGGAGGACTTCTCTCTCTCTCTCTCTCTCTGCCTCTCCTCTCTCTCTCTGTAACTCTGACTTTCAAATAAATAAAAAATATTTTTAAAAAAGGCAGTGACCAGGGCCAGTGTTGTGGCTCAATAGGTTAATCCTCCACCTGCAGGGCTAGCATCCCATATGGGCACCGTTTCAAGTCCCGGCTGCTCCACTTCTGATCCAGCTCTCTGCTATGGCCTGGGAAAGCAGTACAAGATGGCCCAAGTCCTTTGGCCCCTGAACCCACATGGGAGACCCGGAAGAGGCTCCTGGCTCCTGGCTTCAGATTGGTTCAGCTCCAGTCACTGCAGCCATTTGGGGAGTGAATCAGTAGGTGGAAGATCTTTCTGTCTCTCCCTCTCATTGTCTGTAACTATTATCTTTTAAATAAATAAATAAAATCTTTTAAAAAAAAAAAAAAAAAAAGAGGCAGTGACCTAGTTCCCCGGTGACACCAGCTACTCAACATCAATGCAAGGTGAGCCAGCCAACGTGTTGACTCCTAAGGACACCAGAATTTTGGAATTACGACCTCTGTCCTGGGAAATCCCATGGATTGGCCAATTTGGTGGCTAGAGGAAGCGTGACCTTCCCGGCAGACTCAGCACATATTCAAATGTGGTGCTGGAAGAATGAAGAAGCAGGATTAGGCCCTGCAGGTGCCTTACCTCCTCTCGGGTGATGCTGCCCTATGCTATCCCCTTCATGTGGGTCAAAGCCCTCTTTTTTTTTTTTTTTTTTTTGACAGGCAGAGTGGACAGTGAGAGAGAGAGAGAGAGAGAGAGAAAGGTCTTCCTATTTGCAGTTGGTTCACCCTCCAATGGCTGCCACGGCCAGTGCATCGCACTGATCCGAAGGCAGGAGCCAGGTGCTTCTCCTGGTCTCCCATGCGGGTGCAGGGCCCAAGCACTTGGGCCATCCTCCACTGCACTCCCTGGCCACAGCAGAGAGCTGGCCTGGAAGAGGAGCAACCAGGACAGAATCCGTTGCCCCAACCGGGACTAGAACCTGGTGTGCCGGCACCGCAAGGCAGAGGATTAGCCTATTGAGCCACGGCGCCAGCCCAAAGCCCTCTTTTTAAATGGACATTGTTACGGCACCTATACCACAAAAAAGACTCACGGGAGTTGTTGGCAGAGTGGAATTTTTCTCTAGCAGCTTCAATTTCTTTTTTTTAAGATTTATTTATTATTTATTTGAAAGTTAGAGTTACACAGAGAGAGGAGAGGCAGAGAGAGAGAGAGAGAGAGAGAGAGAGAGAGAGGTCTTCCATCTGATGGTTCACTCCCCAGCTGGCTGCAATGGCTGGAGCTGTGCCAATCCAAAACCAGGAGCCAGGAGCTTCTTCAAGGTCTCCCACTGCTTTCCCAGGCCATAGCAGAGAGCTGGATTGGAAGTGGAGCATCCAGGACTCAAACCGGTGCCCATATGGGATGCCGGCACTGCAGGCGGCAGTTTTACCCGCTACGCCACAGCACTGGCCCTAGCCTCAACTTCTAATCCCCAGGATATCCAGCCAAAGAGAAAGAGAGAGAGAATGAAATGTAAAAATCCCTGAAATACACTGATTATCTTCATGAAAGCCTGCATCCCAGCTCCATTTGTCTATCAGTGTTTTATTTTTTTCACCTGCTGGCTCAACCCAATAACTTTCAGCCCTTGAAGCACCATGGTCATCGCGCAAGGTAAGACATCCAATAATCTGCACAAGGATACGAGACTTTATCTGTACCCCTTTCAGGAACAATACACACAACTGTTAGCTACCCTGAGAAGTTGGAGGAAGCATCGTTGTACTGACACTCCTCGATGTAGGATAAGGACACATCCTGATAAACCCATCATAGGTTGAAAAATATCCTAAATCGGTTAGTGGACACAGGGTCCACTTGGGATGTCGCAAAAAAAATCAGCCTCAAGAAGGAGTTGCTCAAAGTTTCGCTCTCTTGAGACAAGAGAAGGAGACAGTGGGAAGGAGAATCTGCCTCCCTGAAAAGAAAATTGCTAGAACTTTTCTAGCAAGAGTTAGGGGAGAGGAAGAGGGTCCTTCCTGCTTGCACACATCATGTGTTTAAAACTTGGACACAGAGACTGGTTTCTCGCCATGTTCATTGGTTGACTGGTGGTGCAGCTCTCTCTCAGCACAAGGTTACAAGACAAGCTTTCCTGGAACATCCTGGAAAAAAAAAAAAAAAAAAAAAAAAAAAAACAGGATCTGATGAGAAAACCGACACAAATGCTCTGCCTCTGTTCCCGCATGGCCTCTTACCTAAATCTCCCAGCTCTTGGTTACAAGTGGAAAATGCATTGAATCCACCTAACCCGCTGCACACCCTGGCTCAGCAACACAGCACACTGTAGGGCATCCGCTGTTTCCCCTTGTGCTGGCGGGGCCGAGTGGGAGTTGTGCTCGCTGGCGCTTTCCAGAACCCCCGGAGAATCATCAGACTGTATATCACTAGCCCGGCAAAAAGTTCTAAATTCCAAATTCAGAGTGTGGCTTCTACTCACCATGCATTGTTCTAAAACCATCGTAAGATCGAAAAATCAACAATCAGGCCATTGTATGTCGGGGACCATGTGTGCTTTGCACTGCTCCAAGGAGCAAAAAGAGACGTCTCCATTGTCTCACATTTCACAGTGCAAAGTTGATCCTCACTTTTCCATCCCGATTGAACAGTTCTCAGTTCCAAAACGCTCCACCTAGATCTCAGATGGCCCAGACCAGAAACATCCTACAGGCAGGAGCTTACCCAGATTGTGGGGTGCAGAAGATGTAGTCCCACACTAAGTTCCCCCCCCCGAGGAAAGAGAGAGCAACAGTGGGTTCTTGTTTATGTGCTGGCCTGGAGGTGTGACCCCACAATTGAAGGGAAGGTAGAGACCGAATGATAATGAATGGACAGTGGCCCAGGACAGTGGCCATGTCCTTCAGCCTTGGAAATGCACAAGGAATCTGAGAATCCAGCTGAAGTGTCCATGGGTCAGCGGCGAGGACCACTCCCCACTCCGGACTCTGTGAATGGTGGGGTGCTACAGGCTTTTGTCCTTGGTCCCCATCTGTATAATCCCCCCATGCAAGGGGACAGCTGCTCTTTCGCATCGCGTGGAGCAGGACGTGGGGTTGCCTTGGGCCGGCTTGCCCCGCAGTCAGTCTGATGAGAAATGCAGTTGAAAGAACATTCTGGAATAGTCAAATACCTGCCAGACTCTTTCACACTCCGGTGTTGCCAGAAGGTCTATAAAAATGTCATTGTTTCTCAGTGGCCGGTGATTATATTACCCTTTACATGGGCTGTCGGTAATAAAAAAAAAAAAAAAGCAAATATCATTTTTTTTGCACCACTCTGGCCTTCCTCTGGCCTTTTTCAAACAATAATAGACTAAATATAAAGAGACAGGAGTCATGACTTGGCTCTTTAACTAGTGCCAAGGAAAATGAATAATTAAGGAAACATTACTTGAAAGAAATTTACACAATTGCTTTTAAGTTAGAACCAAATAAGAACTCTTTAAAAATACATCATTTCCCCTTTATCTTAACATGGCGTCATAGTCCAGCCTAATATATTACGCTGGCTACTGTTTAGATCTTGGGAGGGGGAAAATGCTTTTAGTTTCCATTATCCTATTATAAGTCCCAAATCAAACAGAGACGCAGGCGAGAGATGAAGAGGGCAGGAAGGCAGCCACTGCTCCGTTGGCACCGATTTCTTTCACATCTGGCCTCGCAGGCAATATTTAATTTTGCGCACGTAGGACAGCAAATTTCTAAACACCATTTTCTGATTTTCACACCTCCACTTCCACTGCTGGAAGCCTCACTGACTAATTAGACGCTCAATTCCTTTACAGTCGCCAACAAGCACACACAAGTAGCCTCCTGAAAAGGAGACTTCGAAAAGGACTCTGGAAAAAAATGGAATTAAAAAGATAAGCTGATCTTGCTGCAAACCCAATGTTGAAATACGTGAGCAGGCTTTTTTCCTTAATATATATTTTGCTTTTTTCTGAAATGTCGTTTATTTCTTTTCGCTGGAAGCTAGGAACTCAATCCAGGTCTTGCCCCGTGGATGGCAGGAACCGAGTCACTTGAGCTGATACCTGCTGCCTCCCGCAGTGTGCACCAGCAGGAAGCTGGAGCCCGGCGTCAGAGCCCGGCATTGAACCCAGGTATGCTGTCTGAACATCTCTCTCGTGCATGGATTTTAACATATTTTGGCTCCAAAATAAATGTTTAATTCCATAGATGCTCTCACAGAAGTTCACACTCTCATGGTGGTTATCAGAGGTTGGAGAGGGAAGGGGGGAGGGAAGGTTGGGAAGAGTTTGATTGCTGGGTATAGGCTCTAGCTAGAACGAGTAAGAAGTCCTGGGGCCCTATTGAACAATAGGGTAACTATAGATAATGCTGATGCACTGTATGTTTAACTATTAAAAAAAAAACTGGAAAAGTGAGGCTGTCTTGGGTTGAAGGTTGATCGAATAGCTTCTTTTAAGAAGAGGAGAGATGGGGTCAGTGCTGTGACGTACTGTGTCATATGGGCGGCAGTTCATGTCCCGGATGAGCCTCTTCCAAACCCTCTCTCTGCTAAGAAATTAGTAAAAGATGGCCCAAGTCCTTGGGCCCCACATGGCAGACCTAGAAGAAGCTCCTGGCTCCTGGCTTCGGATCAGCTCAGCTCCGGCCATTTGGGGAGTGAACCACCAGATGGAAGACCTCTCTCTCTCTTTCTCTCCCTGTCTCTGTAACTCTGCCTCTCAAATAAATAAATAAAATATTTTTTAAAAAAAGAAAAGGGAGGGGGGAGGGGAAAGAGACAACAGGGACACAGCCAGGCGAGAGGCAACAATAGCAAAGCCACAAGCAAGCCAGGGAGCGAGGACTTAGGTGACACCTGTCAATCAGCTTTTCCCCATCCCTTCCTCGAGGCCTTGCCAACACTTTGACCTTGGACTTCTGTGAGACTGTGAATTCCTGTAGTGTGGGTCACCCAGTGTGTGGCCGCCCCACCGAACGCTCTCTCTGCAGAGTTCCATCCAATGCTCCATCCCAGAAAGTTACCAAATTTGTTTCTCTGGGCTGCCAGAGCCAAATACTGCAAACCGGGTTGCTTAAAAGAACGAGAGTTTAATATCTCACTGATCTGGAAGCCCGTAGACCAAGGCCAAGGTTCCCACAGGGTGGTTCCTTCTCCTGAAGGTCCTGAGGTAGACACGTCCCAGGCCCCTATCCTAGATCCTGGTGGTAGAAGCATCATCCATCATCCCCATCTCTGCATTTATTTATTTATTTGAAAGGCACAGAGAGAGAGAGAGACAGAGACAGAGGGAGGGGGGGAGACAGAGAGTCTGTCTTCCATCCACTAGTTCACTCCCCCAAATGCCCACAACAACCAAAGCTGGGCCAAGCCAGAGCCAGGAGCCAGGAGCTTCTTCTGGGTCTCCCACATGGGTAGCAGGAGCCTAAGGGCTTGAGCCTTCGTCTGCCAGCTCCCAGGCACACGAGCAGGGAGCTGGCTTGGAACCACAGAGGAGCCAGGACTTAAACCATGCACTGTGATATGGGATGCGTGCATCTGGAATGGTGGCCTCACCCCATGTGCCACAAGCCCCCACCCTGCCCCTACATCTCTGTTTTTATCTTCACCTGATATTTGCCCTGAGTGCTTGTGTCTCTCTCGTTTTTATAGGGACACAAGTCATATCGGAGGAGGGCCCACTCTAACACCTTCCTCTTTTTTAAAACCAGGTGATTATCGCTAAAAATTGTATGCCGGGGCAGGTGCCACATGACAATATTTTCGTCCACAGCTCACTGAGTTTGCTGGAACAGAAACAGAGCTGAAGAAGCAAAAACAGGGGTTGCAGGAGAGGAGAAAGAGGAACCCCCAAGAAAATGCACAGTAGAGCGTGTAGCAAAAGTGTTTGCAGCTCCCAACAAGCTGCTTAAAATATTTGAAAACGTGGACCCCAACGCTGAGGGGTCTCCACAGCAGAGAGCAAGGCCCAGGCACATCTGTGATGAAAACACACACACACACACACACACACACACACGCACAAGCCAAGCAAAATGCCACGGACGTCTTTCCGAGCAAGGGACCCCCTCCTCCTCCTGCAGAGCCGCAGGCAAGCCCTTCCGGAGGTGTCCAGGAGGAGGCGCTGTTGCCAGGCGAGGCGGGAGCTCTGTGCCTGCCTGTCACTGCCCCCGACCTCCCAGTGGGACCAGAGGCGGACGTGGAAGGCGGGGATTCTGAGTATCCTGGTCCTCTGTAGACCCAGGCTAATGTGTGTGTCCCTGTCTTCGTTTTTAACCACAGACTTTAAAAGGGAAAATAAGTGGTAAAGATAGAAAAGAGCTTAAAGAACAGGCTGTAAAGAGAATACTTTCATGCATCATACGAGGAGTTTGTCTTTGAAGCTAAGTGCTGTTACAGAAGACCAGAAAGGTTTTTTTAATGTGCTTATATAGACACGGGGGAATATTATTCAGCTATGAAAAAGAACGACACTCTATCATTTGCGTTAAGGTGAATAGAACTGGAAGGAAATAAGCAAGACAACAAAAGACAAATACTGTGTATTCTACCTTATAGGTAGGAGCTAAAACTTCCAAAATAAGGAAGAAAGAGAAGGAAGGAAGGAAAAAGAAATGTTGGTGCATATCAGTTTTGCCACAAGTACAGTGTTTTATCCGACTGTGTTGTAAATCTTTGCTAAACAAATTGATAGGAATTATATACTACTACAATTTCAATGATGTTGTGACTATTTTCGAATTTGAAGATAACCATTTTTTTTCATCTGCTTAATATTTATAGTCCTTGCCTGTTTTCCTAACGGACTGTGGTCTTCTTACTTTTTATTTGTTGAGCTCTTTACTGAAGGAAGCCGTTAAGCTTTTGACTATAAATTAAAAATATGTAAGAGGGGCCGGCATGGTGGCGCAGTGGGTTAACGCCCTGGCCTAAAGCGCCGGAATCCCATATGGGCGCTGGTTCGAGACCCAGCTGCTCCGCTTCCTGTTCAGCTCTCTGCTATGGCCTGGGAAAGCAGTGGAAGATGGCCCAAGGACTTGGGCCCCTGCACCCATGTGGGAGACCCGGAAGAAGCTCCTGGCTCCTGGCTTTGGATCGGCACAGCTCCAACTGTTGCAGCCATCTGGGGAGTGAACCATCTGATGGAAGACCTCTCTCTCTCTCTCTGCCTCTCCTCTCTCTGTGTAACTCTTTCAAATAAATAAATAAATCTGGAAAAAAAAGAACAGTTTTTTTATACTATTTGTTGAACCCTTTACTTAGTATAGAGGTAATCATATGTGAATAAAGTCAACTGAAAATAGATCTTAGTAAAAACTAAGAATGGGAACAGGAGAGGGAGGAGGAAGAAGGGCGGGAAGAATCACTATGTTCCTAATGTTGTACTTATGAAACGCATGAAGTTTGTATTTCTTAAATAAAAGAATTTTCTGGGGAAATAAATAAATTAAATAAACATAAAAAGATATGTTATCTCAAAAGTAAATGAAGTTGAAAAAAATCTAAAAGTTTACTAAGTAAAAAAAGTCATGGTAAGCTAAGGTTAGTTTATTACTGAAGAAGGAAAATCAATTTGCTATCAATTCCAAGTGGGTACCGTGGTTGGCTGCAAGGTCTTTGGCCTTCACGGTCACTTTCACTGCCTCCCCCAGAGCCACTTCCGGTCCTGCAAGCTCCCTTGGCGGGAAGTGCCCTACACTACACAGGGGCACCATCGTGTGTCCTGTGCACCTGATGGTATTGCACCTTCTCTGTGCTCAGGCACACAAGAACTCACCACGGTGTCTCAGCTGTCTACAGTGTTCTGTGTTGTCCAGGGCCGTAAAGGGGAACAAGGGTGTGTGTCATATGGCCTGGGTGTGAGGAAGCCACACTAACCCAGGGGGAGCAGCCGCTAGGGGGAGCTGAGGTCAGCCAGCCATGCTGAGCATAGCCCCAGCCCATGGGGCATCCTGGTCTATACTGCTCACTACTCCCCTTCCCTGCACCACCCCAAACCCACTTCCATGCTCTGCCTATCAATCCCCTCCCCATTCCAGGAAGTGGCAAACCACAAATTCTGCAAAGTTGCAACTCAGAAGCAGCCCCAGAGAGAACTATCCAAAAAGACTGCAGGCTGTGGCCCTGTGATGACCTTAGCCATTATAATATTATTATAATGACATTACCATGCCGATATTCCCACTCCCATCACACACCTGATGCCAGGACACTGTTGGGATTTCAAAAAAAGAGGGGGCCAGTACTCAAGCCCTGCCCCAAACTCCACCCCCTTTGAATGCTCTAGAAAGCCTGCCCCAGACCCCGCCCCCTCTGCCTCCAGGTTATATAAAAGACTCCGGGATGTTGTTGCGCTTTCTCTCAGAAGTTTGTTTGCACTCCCTCCTGGGTGTGTGTGCTTTCGCTTAGCATGTACATAAATCTTGCTTTTCTGCTAACCTTCATCTACATCTCCTCCTTGAATTCCTCCTTGCAATGAAGAGAAGAACCTGGACCCCGTCTAGCCAGGGGCCCACCCCGCAACACTACAGCTAGGTTTGTGGTCTGGACACATTTCTCAGCGCGTGTCCTATTATGAAGCAATGCCTGACCTTATTGACCACGCTCAATGCAATGTCTTGAGGCACGCACATGCTGTGAGCTAACTACATCCTAATGACCTCAACTTGACCATCTACAAAGACCCCATTTCCAAATGGGGCCGCATTCACGGAGAGCTGGGATTAGGACTTCAATATCAGTAGCCACTACCTACAGAGAGCATGTCTATGCCCCAAATGCCAACACAGTTACTTGTGCGTGAACGAAGGTGGAGAGCCGTCATCCCCGATTCTAAATCATCCCAGTCCCGCTTATGTTTTGAGTTCTTTACATTTTTATTTATTTAATTTAAAAGGCAAAGAGACAGAGCTACCATCCGCTGGTTCACTCCCCAAATGCCTGCAACAGCCAGGACTGGGCAAGGCTGAAACCAGAAACTGAGAATTCAATCCAAGTCTTCCACAAGGGGGACAGGGACCCACATACTTGAGCCATTCATCACCTGCTGCCTCCCAGGGTCTGCATTAGCAGGAAGCTGGAATCAAGGGAAGAGCTGAGAATCCAACCCAGGCGCCCCTACTGGGGATGTGGCGTCTGGAACAGCGGTGCCAAACACCTACCACTGTTTTGACTTCTTGTAACAGGGGATAATATTTTTCCAGGCCCAAGAAGAAAGACGGCGTCCTGAAAACTCCTTGCCACGATGCACATACCCAGGAGTGCAGCATTTCTGGGCCAGAGGTGGCATGGCCAGGTAGGTACAAGACAACACTACAGCGTAAAACCCTCCACCATTGGCTAGAGCTGGGAGGAGGAGGAGGCAGGGAATTGAAAGAACTTGGGAGTTGCAGAGTCTGTGTGTGTGTTGACTGGGGACACCGCATATGTATATATATATATATATATACACATATATATTTTAATCTGTGTATATTTGCCCTGTGGACTTGGCTTCTGCACCCAGGGGAGAGAAGAGTGTTTAGAAGGAGCCTCTCAAATGTGCTCACTTGATCACCTAATAGTGAGAGCAGAGGAAATCAGACAAGAGCTGCAGATTCTTCTGACAACAGCAAGACAGGAAGACAAGAACAAAGACAGAACGGATCTCTAAAAGCCACCTTGGCTGGTTTGCCTTGCCCAGGAGTGATTAATTTTACATCAGCACAGGGGGGAAAAAAGTCCCATGTTAGGGAAGTGCACTTCAGTGAGCTACAGCCATTTATGTTTGTACCGAGTCAATCCAGGTGATTAAGGTAGAGGCAGGACCTGTAAGAAGGTGGGGAAATCTACAAAGCAGTTTCAGTCCCCACACTTATTTGCTCTTGCAAAGCCCACTCGGCAGGAAAACCAAATTTCTGATGCAAACCTTAGCAGTCCTCTTGTTCCCAAGGCATTCTGGGGGCCATCGTCCCAGAAGCTCATGTGTGAAACTCCCATGAGTTGAAATCTCTCTATTGTATTCCTGTTAACTCCAGGCCATGCACTTAGAAGTTAACAAGCAAATAGGGAGAGAGCCAAGGGTGATGGGAGGTGATGCCAACTGGAAAGACACCAATTTGGCAGCACCAAGAGGCTGCCATCATGAGAACTGGTTTTGTGGATGTTTTGCTCCCGATGGCAGCATCCTGTATCAGAGCACAGGTTCGAGTCCTGGCTCCTCTGCTTCTGATCCAGCTCCCTACTAATGCACCTGGGAAAGCAGCAGGTGATGGCTCAAGTACAGGGGTCCCTGCCACCCATATGGGAGACCAGAACGGGGACGTCTGGGCTCTTGGTTTTGGCTTGGCCCAGCCCTGGCTGTTGCAGCCCTGTGAAGAGTGAACCAAGGAAGATGTCTCTCTGCCTCTCCGTTTCTCTCTGCTCTCCCTCTCACTATCTCTGTCACTCTGCCTTTCCAATAAATAAATAAAACTTTATTTAAAAAAAATCACATGTGGATGCAGAGGGAGTTTGGCACAGTGGTTAAGATGCAGCTGCCCACATCCTATATCCGAGTGCCTGGGTTCGAGTCCCGGCTCCTCCTTCTCTTCCTCCTCCTCTCTCTCTTCCTCTCCCCTCCCTCTTTCCTTCCCTCCCTTCCTCCTCTCTCTCTGACTTTCAAATAAATAAAACAAATGAATAAAATTTAAAAAAAAGAAGAAATCCCATGTGACAGCAAGTCATAAACTGGTGTGTGTGTGTGTGTGTGTGTGTGCGTGTGCGTGTACGTGTGTGAACTGACTTATGTACACTGGTGCTTTGGGCAGTGCTGGCCCACAAAGTCTCCATCACTGGCCACTCTGCAATTCTGAAGTTGTGTCTCTCTCTCAGGAGAATCCACCGTGGATGACCACACTGAACTTTCGCAGTCTGCACAGGCAGGCGCCCAGCTGCACATCAGCACTGTAGGAAAAGGAGGTAGCGTACAGCAAGAGAATTCTTTTGCAGGCAGCCAGGCACCGTGTCTCTCCAGCCTGCGCCCCTGGAATGCCTTGGCCTTCACAGCCACCTGCCCCACGCTCTCCCTGGTGATGGTGCATACCAGATACAGTCCCTTGTCCTTGGACTGATCCAGCAGCTCCATCTGTGCTCACCCCCTCTTTCCTGCCGCCTCATCTCTGGTTCATCAGAGAACCTCAGTGTAGTATGAATTGCACTCTACCCCACACATGACGCACGCTGTTTTCTGCAAAAGTTCCATTCTGGGGCCGGTGCTGTGGCATAGCAGGTAAAGCCACCGCCTGCAGTGCTGGCATCCCATATGGGCACTGGTTCTAGTCCTGGCTGCTCCACTTCTGATCCAGCTCTCTGCTATGGCCTAGGAACACAGTGGAAGACGCTCCAAGTGCTTGGGCCCCTGCACCCACGTGGGAGACCCGGAAGAAGCTCCTGGCTCCTGGATTCCGCCTGGCCCAGCCCTGGCCATTGTGGCCATTTGGGGAGTGAACCAGCAGAATGGAAGACTTCTCTCTCCCTCTTTCTCTCTCTCCCTCCTTCTTTCTCTGTATTTCTGCCCTTCAACCAAAATCCATAAAATCTTTTGTAAAAAAAAAATCAAAATGAAGCAAAGAAGAAAAGGACAGAGAATATTATTAATTAATAAAATATATAACTATATAAATGTATATATAAAATATAATTAATATGATTAATTAAATATGATTAATGGCTGTGGTCGTTTGCTGATCACCCATTCTCTCACTCCAGCAATGACAATGGCTTTGACCAGAAGCCCATTGATTCTGCATTTCTACCATCTTTCCAACAGATTTAAGAATGGCCTCATTGCCCTAGACTGATTCCTCCTGTGCGTTACCATGTGCAGCCCAAAGCCTGCTACGCAGGGCCTCTTCCTGGGCCTCCGAGCTCTTAAGTGCCTCTCAGCAGTTCCTTGTTGTAATAAAGGCATGGGACACCCTCAATACCTCAGCTGGGCTCCATTCATCCCCTCCCAGGAAGCTGCCGGATGAGTGATTCAGTGCCCTTTCAAAGGGCCGGGCTCATCTTTATGCACAGGCAACATATGTTACAACAAAGTTAATCCAACATGCAGCATCAAGAAATTGAACAGATTTATTCACAGGGGAGGGGGGAAGAACACACATAAGCAAATAGACCGAGGCGGGGAGGAACGTGTCATACAAAAAGAAGGAACTTGGCCTTGAACAGGGTGACACATTGTACTTCACCAAGGTCGGGTGCATCTTCATGACTCCAAACAGCGCCTCCACACTCCCCCGAAATCCACTGCATTGGGACGTTGATGTTATTTAGGGGAAACCTTTTGGAGTCAAGAAAGTTCAAGAAACAAATAGATTCTGAATTTTTTTGTAGGCCTTCTCAGAGACTTCATTATTGCAAATCTTCACATACACATTTTATAGCTAATGTGTCCCCCATGCCTGAAACTCAGTCATCTCTCATGTTAGCATCCTTTTTTTTTTAATTGGAAAGACAGAGTTACAGAGAGAGGTAGAGATTGAGAGAGAGGTCCTCCATCTGCTGCTTCACTCCCTAGATGGCCACAATGGCCGGAGCCATGCTGATCCGAAGCCAGGAGCCAGGATCTTCCTCCGGGTCTCCCACGTGGGTGCAGGGGCCAAGCGCTTGGACCATCTTCTACTGCTTTCCCAGGCTGTAGCAGAGGCTGGATCAGAAGTGGAGCAGCCAGGACTTGAACTGGTGTCCACATGGGATGCTGGCACTTGTAGGCTGGGGCTCTCACCCACTGTGCCACAGCGCTGGCCCCATTATGTTAGCATCTTGCACAACATGACATCAAGGGTATCTCAAATAACTTGTGAAAAACAAAATTAGTAGATAAGATTATTTCAGTGCAAGAAATTTTGAAATCCAGAGTTGCTTGATAACATGCATTTGCCATGGGCTTTTTAAGAGAGCCCTCGAATTTGTCAAAACTAAGAAATACCATTGTCATGTTTTAAGTAAACACTTTCTTGGGATTTAACAGTTTTTCTACTCATGTCTTCTTTATGGTCCCAGGATTCAATCCAAGATACCCCATTGCATTTCTGTCTAATTTGACTGTGTGTTCCAGCCTTTTATTTTAAAATAAATCAGAGATTTACTGGACATTGCAAAATATAACAGAATACAGGTGCATTGTCCCTGTGTATCCTTCTCCCAGTGGGGACACCTTGTGCAACCACACACAACAATACCAAGACCAGGACACCAACACGGTACACTCTGAAGAGTATAATAAATATATTTGCATATATATATATATATATATGAGTCAGTGTATTTTTGAATTTCAGTTTCCCTCATATCTAAGAAAATCAGAAACTGTCCATTAAAACATAAAATACTTCCCAGGGTCGACGTTTTGGTGCAGCAAGTTAAGCCACCCCCTGTGATGCCAGCGTCTCATATGAGCACTAGGTCGAGTCCCTACTGTTCCACTTCGGATCCAGCTCCCTGCTAATGCACCTGGGAAGGCAGATGATAGCCCAAGTGCTTGGGCCCCTGCACGCACGTGGAGACCTGGGTTAGCCCAGCTCCATTGTGGCCATTTGGGGATTGAACTAATAGATAGAAGATCTCTCTCTGTTTCTCTCTGTCTCTCTCTCTCTCTTTCTCAAATACATAAATCATTAAAAAATAAAATAAAATTCCTCTCTCTAGGGAGGCCTCCCCAGGAAGCCTATTGGAAACCGGTATTTTTCAAAACTTTCACGCTCAAAGGTTCATGTGTTTTGTTAAGAAAACAATAGGAAACAATGACTTAGACCAGGGAGTCTATGTCTTAGGAGAATATGTAACCTAGTAAAGTATCTGAGCATGCTCCAAACAGTTCTTAGAAAATGGAACAAAAGGTTATTCTGGTGCAAAACCAGTTTTGAAAATGCATGCGTTTTCCCATGATACACACTTTCTGAAGACCCTCATACACTGACCCAGTGGTCTCTGGCAACAAGCGCCACTGGAGGAAAAGGTAGATAAGAGACATGCACGGGGTTTTTTTGTTTTGTTTTGTTTTTTTTAATTTGATTTATTTATTTATTTATTTATTCCACCCACTGGCTCACTCCCCACATGGCTCTTAATCACCGGGCTGGGCATGACCAAAGCCAGGAGGCAGCAACTCCATCTTGGTCTCCCAAGTGGGGTGGCAGGGGCCCAAGTATTTGAGTCATCATTTGCTTTCCCAGGTGCATTAGCAGGGAGCTGGATCAGAAGTGGAGCAGCTGGGACTAGAACCGGTGCTCATGCAAGATGCCAGCATCACAGGCAAGGGCTTACCCCACCGCCCCACGATGGCAGCCCCCATGCATGGTATTTTGATGCAGCCTCTTCGATGTGTCTGTTTGGACCCTGAGTCTGATCGGTCCTGAACAAACCACCTTGCATGGGTACCACTTTGAAGCTCACACCCTCGAGCTTCCCCAGGGTGATGGAAACGGGGGTGAGCTGTGAACGCAGGATGGTGTCAGAGGCACGCTTGGATGCCTTCCTGGGCCAGACTTTTTCAGCTTTTTTTATGTTCCCATGTGACTTTTTTTTTTTTTTTTGCAATGCCTGTGACTCATAGTCCGCTTCCCTCCCCCCGCAATCAACTGAGTCAGAATTTTCTGCCACACTGAACTTCACGCTTGTAATCAGCAAGCAAAGTCCTTTGAGCTTTTCAAGCCAAGGAAGTAGATGATGGGGAATCACGCATTTGCTCTGCCCCAGTGGGCTTGAAGCATGTGTATCCTGCACGGTTAAGGGTGCAAGTCTGAGTGCGTGGCACGGATTAGGCTGCAAAGCTTTGGAGCAAGAATCAGAGTTCAAGCCATGGTCAGCAAGCAGTTTTCATCCATGTGAGCGAAACAGGGAATGAGCCAGCAGCCCTGATCCCACTATAATTGGACTGGAAGGAGCCAGTCCAGCTAGAGACAGGGAAACAGATGACTGGGAATAAGGGGTGAGGATGTGGCTAAACAACTCGAAGGGATTTCCTCTCCTGCTGAAAAATATAAAAATAAAATACAACACCCAGGACTGGGCTACCTAGTGTTGATGGAAGCCCAGGTCCAAGCTTTTTCTTGGCCACTCCGATTGCATGATGGGAGCATGGTGGGAGGGGAGGGGACAGACCAAGCAAGACATCGCTGTTTGATGTATGACCTTGTCTCTCTTCAAAGCCAGTTTCTCCAGAAGCCTAACTGATTGGCACCGTCGCAAATCTCTGTGGGTAATTTAGAGTCCTGGGCTAGCTCTGTCACCTTGCCAAGAAGCTGCACCTGCAACTCTTACCGTTACTCAGAGGGAGACTTGGAACCCTTCTGGGAGGAGCCCCAGGGGAACCTCAGAGGAGCCGCGGTGTGGCAAGAAGGACCCCGCCCCTCTCTGGAGGTAGAGGACCACGGGTGTAGAAGGGCTGAACCATGGCTCCTTCCCTCGCCCTTTCCACAGCTCCACGGCCAGTGGTTGCTCTCGGAAGATACATTTTGCTGCCCTATCTCTGTCCTGTGAGAGTGGCTCTTCTCTAGGAACCCCAGAGACCCGTCCAATCCAAATACGTGGGCACTTCAAAAACAACTTGTGGAAAACTGAATTAAAGACCAGTTTATTTTGGCATCTTCCTACCCATTCCAACCGAAAAAAAAAATCTCAAAATCTATGCATAACAAGGGTATCCCAGAAATTCACACAAAATGTGTATTATGAAAAGCTCATTGGGGCCGTTGCGGTGGTGTAGCGGGTAAAGCTGCGCCTGCAGTGCTGGCATCCCATATGGGCACTGGTTCGAGTCCTGGCTGCTCCACTTCTGATTCAGCTCTCTGCTAAGGCCTGGGAAAGCAGTGGAAGATGGCCCAAGGACTTGGAGCCCTGCACCCATGTGGGAGACCCAGAGAAAACTCCAGGCTTCGGATCAGCGCAGCTCCGATCGTTGTGGCCAACTGGGGAGTGAACCAACAGAGGGAAGACCTCTCTCTCTCTCCCTCTCTCTCTCTCTCTCTCTCTGCCTCTCCTTCTCTCTCTGTGTAACTCTGACTTTTAAATAAATAAATAAATCTTAAAAAAAAAAAAAAGCTCACACCTGGATCACCTGGATGTAAATTTTTTGCACCAAAATAAACGTGTTTTAAAAACCACTCTTCCACCAACATTTTAAGTACCCTGGTATTGGGAAGTCCAAGACACAAGTGGAGCCTAGTTTTTCTCTGGATAAACAGGAGGGACAGGTACCTTTATGGAAGAGCTTGCTTGTTCTGCTCTGTTTGAGTTTGCTTCCTACCTAATCTCTTATGAATACCCACAGAAGTGAGTGCTGCCATCCCGTAACTCTGTTTCTCATTTCTTTTTCCGAATCACTTCTTTGTAATCGGTCGTCGGAATCCTCCCAACCCCAGCCAGCCATTCATGTGGTAGTGATGGCTGTTGTTTGAGATGCAAGCTCTGCGCAGTAGCAAGACGGCTCCTAGATCAGCCACAGGGGCAGACCAAGAAGTTCTCGGACAATTCTAGAACAAAGGACTCAATGCCAATGTCAAGGTTTCCATACAAGGCTGCAGAAGCTCAGGGGCATGTGCCCCTGGGTTTCCCCAGTCCGAGCTCCTGCTCATTGGCAAACAAATCCAGTAGGAAGCCGGCATGGGGATGCCGGCCTTGGGGATGGGAGCTTATTCTCAGGTTATCCCCAGAGGTCCACATCATCTCCCCATCTCCTTGGGACATCCTGGCTGTGGCATCAAGTTCCTGGCAATCCAGGAAACCACCTCTGATCATGACCCTGACCGCCACAACTCCTACATCTTCCAGTGGGAGGGACTCAAAGGGGAATATCCCACAGCCCCAAGAACCTGCAAGGTGTTAGAGATATTTCCCTCCCAGGGCTGACAAGTGAATCCCCAGCCCCCTTGCCCACAGAGCCCTTCCAAGCCAGCAAGCTTAACCGTCTTGAGAGAGGAGCTGTCGGGCAAGTGCAGAGCAGCTGGGCAAAGCCAAGTTCTGTCAGCTGGGAGGGATGTGTGTGCGGTGCATCTGCATCCTGTGCTCCTCTCCTGCAGCGCCACCCATGTGCAGACAGAGAGTCCAAAATCAGTGGGAGACTGTGTAGAAAAATGAAAGACACGGCCCCTGTCCTAGGAAACTTATCATCTAGCTGGGAGAGGCACGACAGTCCCAGATGCACAAAAGGACTTACAAACACGCTGACAGAGAAACGTAATCGAAAGCAGACGTGGAAGAAACCACTTCCTGAATGGGATGCTGAGAACACGGCACACAAAGAAAACCTCCCTCCAGACGTGCACGTGTGTTACTGTTCAGAGTTTACCTTGCTCTACAAAGATTTGGAGGAAGTTGACACACGTACGTTTAGAGAAAGAAAAACAAGAAAATGAACTAGAAAACCAGAGCCAAGGAAAACAGGAGTACACAAATGCCCGGGTGTGGGCATTTGGCACAGTTGTTAAGATGCCACCTGGGATACCCACAACCCATGGCAGAGCCTGGTTCAAGTCCCAGGCGCTCCACTTCCTGCTGGGGCATACCCTGGGAGGCAGCAGGTGATGGCCCAAGAACTTAGGCCCCTGCCACCCATGCGGGAGACCCAGACGGAGTTCCTGGCTCCTGGCTTCCGCCCTGACTGTTGCAAGCATTTGGGGAGTGAAACAGCAGATGGCAGCTCTCTCACCGTGTCTTCCTCTGTCTCTGTCTCACCGCCTTTCAAATAAAAGGAAAATAAATAAACTTGTAAAAAGCCACAGAAATATCACAAAGAAGTCAACTCTAAATACTGGAAACTGAGTTCTCCTTTGCTGATGAAATTGAAGGCAAGATTCATGTAGGTCCTGTAATCCGCTACCAGTGGGACATTGAATTCTAATACTCTGTTTGTGGCTTAAAGGATGTTCCTTGGAGCATTGGCCATAGTGTGGGATGGCAGGGATGGGGGGGATGGGGAGAGGGCTGCTCTCAAGCCAACTCCAGCCCCACTGAAGCAGAGTATGTGTGTTAAGATCCCAGTGATTCACGTGTTCACCATGGTTTGAGAAGCACTGTTCTAAAAACCATGCTTCATCCAAGATCCCATCCAGATCCTGAGTTATAAACAAAGCAATCTATCCATGGGGGATTTTATGACAAATGAAATAAGCAACTGAATATGGAGCTTGCTTGCTCTCTCTCTCTCTCTGACTTTCGAATAAATTTTTTTTTCAAAAAAGAAGCTGAGTATGTCTGTTTCTTCCAACCACTTTTGAAATGACAAAGGTGATGATAATAAAAATAAACCTAAGGCCAAGCGTGCTCAGACTTGACACCAAAAGCACAATTCATAAAAGAAAAATTGGCTAAAAGGAACTTTATGCACATATGATTGCACTAGGAGGATGGAAGAGAGAGGACAATATCCACCAACAATATGTGCAAACAAAAGGCTGGTATTTAGAATATGAAAGAGATCATCAAAAGATTCATGGACAATGGGTACTATGAAAAAACTCAGCATGGATTTTGAAAAGCATTTGCACCAAAATGATTTTCATTTCATTTTTCCATGAACTTGTTTTTAAAAGGCTTATTTACTGACTTGAAAGGCAGAAGGAGAGAGAGAGAGAGAGAGAGAGAGAGAGAGAGATAGCTCCGTAGTCTTCTCTCTGCTGGTTCACTCCCCAAATGGTCGCAACAGCCAGAGCTGGCCCAGTCTGAAGCCAGGAACCAGGAACTCCATCATGGTCTCCCACGTGGGTGGTAGGGACCAAGTACCATCTTCCATTGCTCTCCCAAGTGCAACAGCAGGGAGCTAGATCTGCAGTAGAACATCCAGCACTCAAACGGGCACTCCAGTTTGGGATGATGACATCATAAGTGGTGGCTTAGCCTGCTGCACCACAGCTTTGGCTCCTCCATGGAGTTTTTGAAGCACTCTCATTTAAAGAATTCCTAAAACCCAACAGTAAAAAAAAAAATTCAATTACCAAATAGGCAAAACATATGAACATGTCTCCTCATCAAAGAGGAGGAGACACAGACAGAAAATAGGCACATGAAAAGTTGTTCAACCTAGTCAACTCATTAAGAAAATGCAAATTGGAACCATGATGACATATGAGGGGTCTTCAAAAAGTTTACAGCAGGCACATCTTATAAGAAAGCTATGATCTATGTATTTATTTATATTTGAAAGACAAAGAGACAGAAGATAACCCGTCTGTTGGTTTGCTCCTCAAATGATCCGTCAGCCAAGCTAAAGTCGGAAGGCAGGAGCTCACTCTGAGTCTCCTCTGTGAGTGGCAGGGACCCAAGTGGAGACGTCTTCTGCTGCCTCCCAGGGGGCACAGCAGCAGGGGGCTGGAATCCGGAGTCAAGTCCATGCTCCAAGCCAGGCAGCACAATGTGGAATGCAGAAGTCTCAGGCTGTGTCTGCACTACCGGACCAAATGCCCATCCCGGATTCCAAACTATTTGACCTAAAAATAAACCCATCTTTCAATCCCATCTTTCCCAAACCTCCATATCATCACACACCTATTAGAACAGCTGAAATAAAAAATAACAGTGACACCAAAAGATATAGAGAAACAATCTTTCATACATTACTGGTGGGAATGTAAAAATGGCACAGCCACCGTGGACAAGAGTGGGCAGTTTTTGGTCAAACTCAACACACATTACCATAGAACCCAGCACTCACAGTCCTGAGCATATTTCTAATAAAAATGAAAATGGGCCGGCGCCGCAGCTCACTAGGCTAATCCTCCGCCTGTGGTGCCAGCATCCCGGGTTCTAGTCCCGGTCGGGGCGCTGGATTCTGTCCCTGCTGCTCCTCTTCCAGTCCAGCTCTCTGCTATGGCCCTGGAGTGCAGTGGAGGATGGCCCAGGTGCTTGGGCCCTGCACCCCATGGGAGACCAGGAAAAGCACCTGGCTCCTGCCATCGGATCAGCCCAGCGCGCCGGCCACAGCGCGCCGGCCACAGCGCACCAGCCGCAGCATGCCGGCCGCAGTGGCCATTGTGGGGTGAACCAACGGAAAAGGAAGACCTTTCTCTCTGTCTCTCTCACTATCCACTCTGCCTGTCAAAAAAAAAAAAATGAAAATGTACGTTCATATGAGAACCTGCACACAAATGCTCATAGCAGCTTTATTCACAATAACCAGAAAGGAGAAACAGCCAAATGTCCTTGACTAGGTTCACAGCCCAGTAAATATTTGTTTGACATCATTCTCTCCGCAAGAAAAAGAACCAACCGATGCACACAACTTGGTAGAACCCATGGAAACAGTGCTCAGCAAACAAAGCAAATGTCATAAAATTACGGTTTCAATCCTTCCATTGATATAATATTCTCAAAAGGAAGCAAAACATGAAAGTAAGGAACAGATTTGCAACATGGATTCACACACACACACACACACACACACACACACACACACACCAGCCTATATAAGAATAGGATTGTCAGTGCAGCTAATAGTACAGGGCCAATGTTAACTCCGTGGTTTGCTTGTTGTATGACAATCAAAAAGGAAAGCATCATTCATGGGACTCTCTCTCATACTTCTGTAACTTCTGTGAATCCATAATTATTTAAAATAAAAAGTTACCCACCAAAGCTGAGTTTCAAGCAGTTGGGGGGCCAGCACGGTGGCACAGTATAATCTCTGCCTGTTGCACCAGCATCCCATATGGGCACCAGTTCTAGTCCCGGTTGCCCCTCTTCCAGTCCAGCTCTCTGTTGTGGCCCAGGAGTGCAGTGGAGGATGGTCCAAGTTCTTGGGCCCCTGCACCTGCGTGGGAGACCAGGAGGAAGCACCTGGCTCCTGGCTTCAGTTCGGCCCAGCTTCAGCCATGGCAGCCATTTGGGGAGTGAACCAACGAAAGTAAGACCTTTCTCTCTGTCTCTCTCTCTCACTGTCTGTAACTCTACCTCTCAAATAAATAAATAAAATCTTAAAAAAAAAAAGCAGCTAGGCGAAACACAAAAAAACTGTGAATTAGGACTTGATGTTTTGATAGCCAGCTCTTCAGAAACAAAATAAAAGAACAGCAAGACAAAGACCCCGAGTCTTCGCCTGTACCAAGCTCCATGGTGTGAATGCGCCTGCTGCTTCCAGGAGTGGCTAACTTCAGTCTACCAGCAGGATAAGAACTGGCTGGCAAAATTCTAAAGAGGTCAACACCGGCTCCTAAAAGCCAGTATGAGCCAGCTGCCTTCTGATCAATCCTTGGATCACCTGCATCAGACGCACCTGCGGGGCCTAATCCTGGAATCAGCGTTCGGTACAAAGTTTGGGACACTGCTAGGCACACCTACATCCCACACCAGAGAGCCTGGATTCAACTCCAGTTCCGTTTCTGGTTCCAGCTTCAAGCTAAAGCGCACACTGGGAGGCGGCAGTGAAGGCTCAAGCCGTTTCCTCCCTGCCACCCACAGAGATGGGTGTTCTCTCCATATGTCTCTGCCTGCCTTTCAAATAAATTAGATAAAAAACTATAAGCAATTCATGTTCCCCAGCCTCAAAACTGTTGAATCCAAATCCTGAAGCTTCAACTGGGAATGTGCATATTTAACAAGTTCTCCAGATTATTTTTATGTTCGTTACAAGTTGAACACCACGGAGCTGGCATTGCGGCAAAGCAGGTTAAGCCGTAGCTTGTGAAGCCAGCATCCCTATCAGAGCACCAGTTCAAGTCCCAGTTCCTCTTCTTCCAGTGCAGCTCCCTGCTAATGCACCTGGGAAAATAGCGGAGGATGGTCTGAGTACTTGGGCCCACGTGGGAGACCTGGATTGAGTTCCTGGCTCCTGGTTGCAGTCTGGCCCAGCCCTAGCCATTGTCACCATTTGGGGAAATAAATGAACAGATGGAAAGTCTCTTTCTCTTTCTCTGTCTCTCCCTCTCTCTCTATCACTCCACCTTTCAAATAAGTACAATTTCTGGCCAGCGCCGCGGCTTACTAGGCTAATCCTCCACCTGCGGCGCCGGCACACCGGGTTCTAGTCCTGGTCAGGGCGCCGGATTCTGTCCCTGCTGCTCCTCTCCCAGTCCAGCTCTCTGCTGTGGCCCAGGAAGGCAGTGGAGGATGGCCCAAGTACTTGGGCCCTGCACCCACATGGGAGCCAGGAGGAAGCACCTGGCTCCTGGCTTCCGATCAGCACGGTGTACCGGCCACAGTGCACCAGCCGCAGCAGCCATTGTGGGGTGAACCAACGGAAAAGGAAGACCTTTCTCTCTGTCTCTCTCTCTCTCACTGTCTACTCTGCCCGTCCAAAAAAAAAAAGTACAATTTTTTAAATGTTGAGAGACAAAAATATACATTCACACAAAAAATCTAGTATGTAAATGATTTAAAAAAAAAAAAGTTGAGCACCACCAATCAGGGGAAATAGGTGGTAAACATAGCCTTCCATTCAGGCATGGAAAGCCAAAACACTGTGCCAAAAAAAAATGACCTAAATGAAAGATCTCTGTGAGATCCCAGCAGAAAGAATGGGCCATCAAAGAAGGAGGTACCTTTCTCTGAAGGGAGAAGAGAACTTCCACTTTGACTGTGGCCTTGTCTAAATAAGATCGAAGTTGGTGAACTCAAGAGGCTTCCATAGCCTTGGCAGCTCATGACAAGAGCCACAGGTGATTACTGATGTCATAAATAAGAATGTAAATTGTTAAATCAACAACAGGAGTCACTGTGCACTATTCCCCATGTAGGATCTCTGTCCTTAATGTGTTGTACTATGCGAATTAACGGTAAAACTACTACTCAAACAGTACTCTATACTTAGTGTGTCTGTGTGGGTGCAGTCTGTTGAAATCTTTACTTAGTAAATACTAAGTAGATCTTCTGTATATAAAGATAATTGAAAATGAATCTTGATGAAGAATGGGATGGGAGAGGGAGTGGGAGATGGGATGGTTGTGGGTGAGAGGGAGGTTATGGGGGGGAAAAGCCACTATAATCCAAAAGTTTTACTTTAGAAATTTATATTTATTAAATAAAAGTTAAAAAAAAAACATAGCCTTCCAAACCACCTGCAATATTAAGGAGAAAATCAGACACCCCCTATTCAAAGGAGAAGGATCCTTGGAACTCAGCATGAGAGTCATCACCAATCAGACAGAGGGAAAAGTCGAAGGCTGACTACTTCATGGGCTGCTGAACATGAACTTGACTGAAACCCTGGGTACCATCCCCACAAGTCCCCTCCAATGGCTTCTGCCTCCAGTGAGAGCGCCACTCCACATTCTACTTAGTCCTGCTCCAGAAAACCAGGGTCTCTTTAAATGATTACAAACGAGAACTTTTGAAAGCACCTAACATTTATTTTTTAAAGTTTAGCTTTCGTTGACAAATTATATGTGAGCATCTCGATGGAGTGCAATGTGATGTTTCTGCCTACACGTGCATACAGAAAGATTCAATCAAGCTAATGGACATAGTAGCCATGTCCTCCAGAGTTTATCATGTCTGTTGTGAAAATGTTAAATACCTATTTTGAAATAAACAATGCTCTCTTGAGTGTGGTCTCCAGGCAGGCAAAGATGACTGAAATTCACTCCTCCGGGCTTCCTGGAACTTTGTTGCTTCAGACCTACACCTTCCCTTTTCCCACAGCCTCCATTCAATCTTTCTCTTCTCTAATTTTTTTAACACTGGGTTGGGGCTGGCATTTGGCACAGCAGCTGTAGGCGCTGGTTGGGATTCCCACAGCCCACATCGGACTCAGCCTCTCACCTGAGTCCCGGGCTGCTCCACTTCTGATCCAGCTACTGTCCACACACACCCTGACCATGGATCAAGTGCTTGAGTCCCTGTCACTCCTGTAGGGGAGACCGGGTGGCGTTCCTGGTTCCTGACTTCAACCTGGCCCACCCCATGCAGTTATGGGCATTTGCAGAATGAACCATGGGTGGAAGATCTCATTCTCTCTGCCCTCCAATTAAATATGAAAACAAATACATTTTTAAAGAATGGCTTAAATTCAGCTGTTCCCAACTTTAGATGCACATTACAATCATCTGTTGAGCTTTAAAAACACTGACACCTGGTCCTCCCCAGAGATCCTGATCTCGCTGACGTGGGAGGTGGCTTAGACATGGGGATCCAGTATACTGCTGGGGCTGACTCACTTCCCACTTCCAAGTGGAGCTGCTTAAATGTCCTGTTTTACCTTCTTAAAATGGAAATATTATTCCTCATGAATAGATAATTCAAGTTTCATAAATCAGAGAAATACTAAAATATATAACAAGGAGTTGCTCCTACCCGATTTTATTAACCCTGCTCCTAACACACACACACACACACGTACTTTCTTGGAGAATTTCTTTAGGCAAATTCCAGCCTCTTATAAGCGCAAATCTGTGTGCTCAATCTACTCCCAAACAGCAAGGAGACAACATAAGGTGATAAACATTCATAGATGCTTCTTGGCTTGCAATAGAGTTGTAACCCAACAATCCTTCCTTAAACTGAAAACATTATTGAGTTAAAAGCACATTCTTCAAGGAGCCAGCACTGCAGCATAAAGCCACCACCCATGATGCCAACATCCCATATCCCAGTTCGAGTCCTGGCTGCTCCACTTCCAATCCAGCTCCATGCTAATGCACCTGGGAAAGCAGCGGAAGATGGCCCAAGTGCTTGGGTCCCTGCACCCACATGAGAGACCTGAATGAAGCTTCTGATTCCTGTCTTTGTCCTGGACCAGCTCTGGCTGTTGAAGCCATTGGGGGAGTGAACGAGCAGATGGAAGATTCTCTCTCTCTCTCTCTCTCTCTCTCTCTCTCTCTCTCTCTCTCTCTCTCTTTCTCTGCCTTTCAAATAAAGAAATCAATCAAGCTAGGTCTCAGCGAGGTGCTATACCTTCCCATGGTCTCCTTTATCTATTTCCCAAAGTCAACCAAGTTTTCCTGTGAGCAACTGCAGCTGTGAGGCTGGTGACTTGGCAGCACCGTGCAGGAAAGCGCCCCTGGCTCACCTTCCCCCTTGTGAGTGCAGGGTGGAGGTGGCAGGGGGGACAGCAGGAGCTGGGCTCACCACTGCTGTTCAGTATACAGGAGATGAGTGGCCCCATATCCCTCTCCCCTAGGAAAAGGCCCAAATTCAAACTTCAAAGTGCAGTCTCCTCTTGGTGCGTGTTGCTTTCACACACATCAGGAAGTTGAAAACTCCTGAAGCCGACCACGATAATCAGGGACCATCTGTATGTGGATGTATAATACATTGTGTGTGTCAGGGGACTTCCAAAAGTTCATGGAACATAGAATTAAAAGATAAGGCTTTTCCACAAACTTTTTGAGGCCCCTTCATATAAACGTGGATTTAGATAAATATGCATGCTGGTACTATAATATATTCATGAAGAAGTACATGCATAAAGAAATACTAAGGAAGGGCTGGCGCTGTGGTGCAGCTGGTTAAGCCCCAGCTTTGGATGCCAGCATCCTGTTCAGAGCACTTGTTCAAGTCCTGGTAGCTTCGCTTCCAATCCAGCCTCCTGCTAATTCACCAGGAAAAGCAGCAGAAAATGGCCCAACTACTTGGGCCCCTGTCAATCACATGGGAGACCTGGATGCAGTTGCTGGCTCCTGGCTTCAGCCTGCTCCAGTCCCAGATGTTGCGGTTATCTGGGGAGTGAACCAGCAGGTGGAAGATTCCCTCTCTCTCTCTCTGTATCTCTGTCTTTCAAATAAATAAAAAAATAAATATTTAAAAACAAGAAATCCTAAGGTGATAACACAGAACTATAGATACACATAAAGATATGTAACATTGGATATATAATATATATATGCATGTCTATTTACAGCCTTACATTGTCTCCATGAAGCTTATTTTTTATAATGAATTGGACAGTGAGTTTATATTTCTTCTTGCACTTATCCGAAGTTAGTGCACCTAGCCATAGAGAGGCACTGATGTTTGCTCAGCCATAGCCATACAAATTACAATCCCAGGGCTGGGAAGAGGAACCTGAAACTCTAACAGGAAATCTACTAGTGTGTGTGTGGGGGGGGGGGGTGGAGTTTAGTTACCCTAGTTCTTATGTAAACTGGCAAAACTACATTCCTGAGCTTGGAATTAAAGGAACACATTTTGCATACATTACATTTCATCTGTAAATATTTGCCACTGCACAGTCCTGACCAGTACCTACGTGACACTACTCATTATCCACCACTTTACATCTCTCAGTGACAATCTGAAAGAAAAAAAAAAATCCACCAGGAGCCGGCATTGTGGTGCAGCAGACTAAACCACTGCCAATCATGCAGGCATCCCATATGAGCGCCGGTTCAAGTCCTGGCTGCTCCATTTCAGATCCCGCTCCCTGCCTACAGCCTGGGAAAGCAGCAGCAAATAGCCCACGTACTTGGGCCCCTGCCACCCAGGTGGGAGACCAGGATGGAGCTCTAGGCTTTTGAATGATTTCCCCTTTTCTCTCCATAACTCTGCCTTTCAAAGGAATAAATAAATCTTTTCTTTTAAAAAAAAATCCACCAGCATCTACATCTATTCTTCCTGAGCCTTTAGCCTTTAGAGACATTGGTGGCCACACCTGGGCCAGCTATTGCCCCAGACAAGTTTTGTGAAGGTCGTGTGATGGTTTTCCTTTCTCAGATGGAAGCCAGCCAGCATTTCCAAGCTTGGGAATTCTCATACAAAAGTGTAGGTACCTCCACGCTCCCTTATGGCAACAGCCGGCTTGATGTGGGGAAGACTGCAGCAGGCACACAGCCCACATGTTGTCTAGGGCCACTGTTCACCTGCTCCTTGCTCCCTCCGTGAGGCCCCGCCCCTAACTGGCTCACCCAAGTCTCTGAGTCTCCCCCGTTCTGCACGCGAATTTTCACAGCAGAATTCACTTTCACGTTGCATTGAACACCAAGGAACAAGCAAGCTCCAGGCAGGCATCAGACACTTTGTCCAGTTCTGCCTTTTCCAAAGGCTTGCTCTTATCGACACGGACCCCACCAGCCAGTTCCCAGGTTGCTCCGTGTAGACAGCACCCAAAGGGTCAGATCCCAGTTGCAGTGACAAATTCCAATCACCGTATTTGAATCGTACTTTGAGGATCTTTAACGTGTGCCAGTCCCGGCGTGATTTAACGCCAGACCTTGGCATCTAATGGCCCTTTCTGATTAATACCAGTCATTTGTTCAAAGTTAACAGCCCCAGAATGACAGCTGCAGATAAATTAACAACATTAGAAAAACACTAAAGCCAGCAATTTATAGAGTGGGGCCCAGAAGAATATGATAGCAATACAGACTGGCTCTGCCTACAGTCCGCTATTAATGAATTTTCTATGTTGGAGTCATTTTTACCCGGTACCTTTTTAATTGTTCTGAAGTTGTCCATATTTATCTTGATTAAAAAACAAGCCAACTCCTCGAGACATTAATGGGTTTTATGTGTTTAGAAGTGAATATTATAAGCAGATGGAGGAAGTGAGTGGAGGGTGGGGAGAGAGAGGGAGCTTGGCATTGAATTTCCATCTAAGCAGTTGGTTACAATGAATCCTAGGTGTTGAGTAATGGACCGCTATAAATTAGCCGACTGTTTACCTCATCATGTCTGCCAAAGAAACTTGGCCAAATTTGGTCTTTTCCTTTCTCCTGCTTATGCCTGCACCTTGTTAACAGAGACACACGGTGGAGACGCCTCCCAAGGCACTTCAGAAAATTCACGGAAAAACAGCATCGCAAGATAAGTTATCTTGATACAAGGAATATCGGGATTTTTGCGTAGTTTTGCCAACGACAGTATTTCTCATGCACGTTTTGAAGACACCTCATATGCATCAGAATAAGCTGATCTGTTAACTCCATTGTTCCAGAAGCTTTTTGTAGTACCCTGGTATCTACAGCTACAGGCAGATTTCCCGGACCCTGTGCCCCTCCCCCCAACTCCATGTTGAACTTTGTTTTCTTAGCACAGATACTTAAACGTCACCTGTGAGGACCAACGGAGAGCAAAGGTCTTATTTTGGAAGGCAAATGTGCATGCACGCCTTTAATCTGGGATGTAGCAGTAACATCACTTTAGAAAACTGTGGAGGTGGGCGGAGCCTGATCCTCCCGTGTGACCCCAGGCATTAAACACACCGTGTCAGAGTGTTTCAGTCGCATGGAAGACAGAGAGCTGCCAAAGCTCCCAAGTAGGTTAACTGCTGAGCTTGCTCCACATCCGCGGGGGACTGAGACACATCCCGAGCAAAGAAAGTGGGCTGCACCAGACAGGGCTGAGCCTCCAGGGACTTTATCCTGCTTGCAAACAAGTAGATGCAGAGATGCACAGAGGCAGGAAGCAGGCTGCAGTCAGACAACGGACCCACTTCTGGGGCTGCTTAGAAAGCAGCCAAGCTGAGCACCAGCTCTGCATAAGTTAAACTAAATGTGGCCGGAGGCTGACTCAATACCTTAAGTCCCAACTGAACAAACTGAGCCTCGTTTGGGAGCATAGTCAGCTGTCCCTCTAAACCCTCAAGGCATGGGTCCTGGACCCCTTTCCCAAGATAGCAAGCTCCCAGGATGCTCTAGTCCCTTAAATAAAAGGTTGTCTTCCTTGCATATAACCTACACAGTTTTCCCACAGACAGCTGGTCAACCATATCCATGGCCTCATGTCAACAGGTTCAAACGACCTCCGTTCAAGAATATCCAGTGTTGTGGAGCATCTGGTTGAGCCACCACCATGCTGGCCTCCCATTGCAGACTACAGTTTTGTTAGAAGTGGCTCAATGGTGCATTTTCTTATGAATTTAGTGTAGCCTTAGCGCAGCCATGATATCAGGCTTCAGTTGCATGGAAGACAGAGAGTTGCAAAAGCCCCCAAGTAGGTTAACTGCTGAGCTTGCTCCACAGGTCTTGAACTTGGCCTTTTTTTTGCTAACCAGTGACCCCCAAGTCTGTAATCAGTAAGCACAGGGTCCCTGTCTGTGCTAGTTCCCAACATCAGTCTGAAGCAACAGCTGTTGAGAGTGCCCTCCTGGATATCACCCTCGCCACAAGTCCTCCACATGTTGTCCCATCTCCAACCCCCAGTCAGTCCTCCCTTCCTTCTCCTACCTGCCAAGCTACCAGTCTGGGAACCCATCCCTCCCTTACCCACCCCACCTCAGGAACTGACCAGGTCTAAACTATACCTCCCACGTTGCTCAGCCAGTGAGGAACTGGGGGAAGGGATTCTGTGTGATAGGACAAAGAGGGCTGAATTTGAGCTCCAGCTGCTCCACTTCTGATCCAGCTCCCTGCTAATGCACCAGGAGAGAAGCCGATGATGGCCCAAGTGCTTGGGTCCCTGCCACCACTGATTGCACCACGCCCACATAAGGCAAACGGAGCTGTAACCCTCTGTCTCTCTACTTCACTGGACGGTGCTCTTGAGCCAGTGCCCTGCTGGGGACCAGTGCTGTGCTGCTTGCAGACACAGCGCCTTGCCACGTCCAGTTCCACTTACCAGCCTCTGTGAGTTCCTTCCTTAGCGCTGCTGTTCTGTCATGCATCCTGACCCTGGACAGCGTCAGCTCCATTCGATATACCAGAGTGCTTCCAAAAGCTCATGGGAAATGGAACTAAACAGCAAATCTATTTGGGTGCAAAATCTTCAAAATCATGCATACGAGGAGCCATCAAAAAGCGTGTGCAAATTGTAGATTAGGAAAGAACTACACAGGGATTTCAAGTAATCTGTGCACCAAAATAAACATCTTTTAATTGTATTTTATTTTCCATGATCTTTTGGAAAAGTGTACTTAATGCACAACCTAAGAGTGTAGAATGATGGTCCTGGTTTTGAGGTTCTGCTGCCTCCATTGTAAAAGGATGGAGGACAAAAATAAATGGGCTCGTACTTCTCAGAGTCTCACTGGCATCTAAGACCTAAAAGAAAAGCAAGATGGAAAGGAGCCCATGGCCAACTCAGAAACACACAAGTGCAGTGCTGAGGGAACGCATAGATGAGGAGCTCCCAAAGTTTGTGGGTGCCAGAGAAGTCCTAGCTAAGCTGACAGCAGCACCTGAATCCCGGGGCCTGGGTTGTGGTAGTTATGTCCAGGATGTCTGGATACATCAAGCTGTAGCAACCCAAACAGTCCTCTGGGGAATCAGGGAGTTCATTGTCCTAAGAGCCACTGCTCATGCGGTAGGACAGAAAGGACACAGATGACACAGATGGGCTGCAGACCCTGTGCTACTTTGGCTGGAGAACAGGAAGGATGGTTTCCAATGTTCTACATCGCATCATTCATTCCCATCTTCTTCAAAAACCCAGAGCTCAGAGAAAACAGCCACAGCCCTTGGTGGCCAAATGTCCCCACAAGGACTTGGATCTTCACGAGTGTAGAGCCTCCTTCTCTGTAAGGGATGTTCCCAGACCCTCAGCAGGTGCCTAAAAGCTCAGAGAGCACCGAATGCTATACACAGTCACCGAGATACCTGGACGGCCCATTGGTCTGATGATGGGGATCACTACTAGATGACTGATGGACAGACGGCATGGACACTGGACAGACAGACGATTCACAGCCTGGGCTGGATGTGAGACCTCATCACACTACTCAGAATGGTGTGCACGCAAAAAAAGATTCTCAAGTTTTCCATTCAATTCTTTCAGGCTGCACTTGACTTCTGGTGACCAAAGCCAAATCAGGCAACACAAAGCCTTAGATGAGGGGAGATGTCTGGATCTGAATTCAATCTGTGATCAAAATGGTGCCCCTAAAACAGGGGCTTGTCCTATCTTGGTATCTCCTGGGGCCCTACCCAATCTATGGAATGGGTGTTCAGCCTAGCAGTTAAGGCAGATTAGGATGCCCGTATCATGGGGCAGAGGTCCAATTGCTGGCACCTGCTCCTGACTCCGGCTTCCTGCGCACACACCTGGGGTGCAGCAATGCTGGCTCCAGTAGCTGCACGCTTGTCACACACCTGGAAGACCTGGGTTGACTTTCTGGCCCCACTCTCACTGTTGCAGCCATTTGAGGGGGTGAACCAACAGAGTGGAGATCTCTGACTCTTTGTTTCTTGCTAACTGCTCCTGTCCGTCGTGTCTGTCCCTCTGCCTCTTAAACAGAGAGAGAATACTCCTGTCTCAACTTCTATCCCTGTCGCTCCCCCTCTTCATGGAGGAACAACACTAAACCCTGCCTAGGCTTCATATCCGAGTCACGGCCCCATTATGTCGCTCCCCCTCTTCGCGGAGGAACGACACAGGACCCTGCGCTGTTCTTTTGTCTGCTCGGCCCTCCCCGGGTTTGCTGCTGGTTCTTCCCGGGTTGGCTACCGTCCCTTCCACCTCCGTGGAAGGGCGGTTCCCCCTGCCACATTCCCCACTTCCGCGGGGGAGCGGCACACCGCCGGCCGGCTCTCTCGGGGGCTGCTCAGGTGTTCCTCAGGTGTTCCTGGTGCATGTTGTCTCTCTCCTCCTTTATAGTGCTCTTCCACCAATCCCAACTCTGCTACCCACACGCCGAGTACGCTGCTCTCCTCCAATCAGGAGCAGGTCCTGCTGTTTATTGGTTGAACTGGAGGCAGCTGTGTAGAAGCTGTTACTCCCTTCTCAGCGCCATATTGTGGGAAAGCAGATGCATAGAATAAGTCTTAATTCCAGTAACAGTCTAGTCCGAGTTGCTCCCCACAATCCCCAGTGCATGAATATGTGTGTTCCCCCCCACATAATGCACACACACATACATACATGCACATACATATAAACTCATGCACGCACGTACATGCATGCACATGCATACACACACATGCACACATACACATAAACAAGTGCATATACATACACAGGGGTATGCATGCACATACAGGCACATGTGCATGTGTTCCCATACATGTTTGTACATATGTGTGTGTGCACACGTGTACACATATGCACGTATACACACATACATACACGTATGCATTGTGCATACATACACACATGTGTGCACATGTACATGCACACATGCATGTGTACACACAGATGCACTTGCGCACATATATGTATGCATACATGTGTATCCCTGCACATGTGTGCATGCATACATGTGTGTGCATACACATGCATGCACACACACATACGCATGTACGTGCATGCAAACATACACACATACACATGTACATACATACAAACATGCACACATAGACATGCATACTCATACACATGCATACACATGCACACTCATACACACATGTAGGGCTATTTGCTCTGGAGGAGTGGATGTACATTTATAATTTGAAAATGATTTATAGCTGAAAGTGCATATTGACTTCATCTTACAAGCTATAGAAAGTGAAACTCAACAAATATTATTCTTTAGTGTAACCACGAAGACTATCATCATCGGCCTGTGATTGATGTTAAGAAGCAACGATCTATCAAAACCTGGGAAGTGTGGTTGAGAAGGCCACGCATTTATCCAACGTGGACACGGGGCTCCAAAGGCGGAGAAGCAAAGACCTCACCCGGAATGGCTAACTAAACATTTTCAGGAAATTGACTTTTCTCCTGACATGGACAAGGCTCCACCTGACGTTCCAGCTGTTGGGGGAATAGTTCACTGTTTTCACCGCTGTCCATTTCCACCCAAGCTCAGGTGCTGGGCCTTTGCCTTCTAAACCATCCCGAGTGCTAAGGACTCCTCTTGCCTGCTTCCCGCGATTGAGCGAGCATCCGGACTGTAGGGGAGTCCGGCCAGAGGAAGTCAGGAGGCCCAGGCTGGCGCTCCCTGCTGGCCAGTGTGCAGAAGTGCAGGCGTCTGTTGAAAGGCCCTGGCGACAGGGTGGCAAGAGCCACAGGAAGGTTTTAGGATGCAGTGTTGACTGGGAAAGCGAGGACCCCTGTGTGAGAGAGGACTCACCCTCACCAGGGCTCCAGGACACTGCCCGTGGACGCTGAGCGCACCTCCCCAGCTGTGACAACTCCAGCTAAGCACTGTGGGGAGCCAGCCTCCCCAGTCTTCCTGATCGCCAAGCGCCACACCCCTCCTTCCAGAGTCGTTTTCTCATCTGTTGTTAAAACGGAAGCCTCGGGGTCGGCGCTGGGGTGTAGCGGGTAAAGCCGTGCCTGCAGTGCCAGCATCCCGTGCGGGAGCCGGTTCGAGTCCCGGCTGCTCCACTTCCGATCCAGCTCTCTGCTATGGCCTGGGAAGGCAGTGGAGGATGGCCCAGGTCCTTGGGCCCCTGCACCCGCTTGGGAGACCCAGAAGAAACTCCTGGCTCGTGGCTTCGGATCAGCTCAGCTCCAGCCATTGAGGCCAACTAGGGAGTGAACCATCGGATAGAAGACCTCTCTCTCTGCCTCTCCTCTCTCTGTGTAACTCTGACCTTCAAATACATAAAATAAATCTTTAAAAAAAAAAAACAGAGTTTTATTTGGCTCATGGCTTTAGAAGTCTGGAAGTCCAAGAGCAGGGCCAGTGTCCACTGGGGATCTGGCATGGGCCTCCTGCTGTACCTCAACATGCCGGAGGGCATCTGTGGTGAGGCGGGGCAAGTGTGTCTCCCCTCATCTCTCTTGCACACCTCACAGGGGCCCTCCCTTGATGACTGTATCCACTCCTAATCACCTCCCAAAGGCCCCCACCTCCAAATATCATCAGTGTTTTCATTTGGGGATCAACTTTCCAGCACACATTGCAACCATAGCACCATAGCCCTCCCACCTCCTTCCTTCATGATTTGTGGAAGTAATTCCAGTATACGTAGGATGCTTTGAGCTAGGGCAGTCACATTGTTCCCATGACAAGACGTGGCTAAGGACAAAGGAGATGGGGAGAGCACTGATGACGCTGTGGCCCTGAGTCAGCCTAGGACCCCATTCCTGCGTAGTTCCTGGGTATGGCCTAGGCAAGCACCACTCTGCAATAAGCCCCTGTGAGGCAGACAGCTTATGACTTGCAGATTAAAGCAACCCAGTCAGTATTCTCACTCATGCCTTCCTTTACTTCTCATACATGTACATACACGTTTTATTCAATCCAAATCAACTTAGGGTTTGACTTCTTGCCTGTTGTGAACATTTTTTTTATGGATGGCTAATAAATTTTCCCACAAACATATAATCGATGATTCCCGTGTTATTTTGATATTTTGTAGTGTCATCTTTGTCATCTATCAAATTCTTTTCTAGAAATTTTTTTTGAAACTAGTGTTTGATGAAGCTTAAAAATGTCCATCATCTGCTGCTTCCCTAGGTGCAGTAGTAGGGAGCTGGATAGGAAGTGAAGTAGCTGGGACTCGAACCAGCCCACAAAGGGACGCTGGTGTTGCCGCCTGCAGCTTAATCTTCTACATCACAATGCCAGCACCCAAATTTTAAATTTTTTAAAGATTTATTTATTTATTTAAAAGTCAGAGTTACATAGAGAGAGGAGAGACAGAAACAGAGAGAAAGAGAGAGAGAGGTATCTTCCATCCTCTAGTTCACTCCCCAATTGGCTGCAATGCCTGGAGCTATGCCATCTGAAGCCAGGAGCCAGGAGCTTCTTCCGGGTCTCCCACGCGGCTGCAGGGATGCAAAGACTTGGGCCATCTTCTGCTGTTTTCCCAGGCCATAGCAGAGAGCTGGATCAGAAGTGGAGCAGCCAGGACTTGAACCGGCGCCCATATGGGATGCCAGCACTGCAGGCAGCAGCTTTACCCACTACGCCACATCGCCGCCCCCCCCCCAAATTTTCATTTTGAAATGATTACTCTTGCATCTGTGATTAAAATGGGCAAGAGATTATCATGATAATCAAGGCAAGAGAGGAGATACCAGCACCAGGTGATGGCAGTAGATGCAGTTCTGGAGTTTCTAGACAGAAAGGAAACAGAATTTCCCAGTGGGGTTTGTTGTCTCAGATGAGAGAGGAAACAAGCTTGACTTTGAGATTTAGGTTCTCAACAATGCAAATGCTGGTGGTCCCATCAAATGAGACAAGGAAGGCTATGGGTAGAGCAGGTTTTAGGGAAGGTGGCATGGGGAGTTCAGTTTTAGACATGATGCGTTAGAGACATTTAAGGAGAGATGCTGCATTAGCAGCTGTGTATATAAGACTAGAGTTTGGAAGAAAGATCTGCATCAGTGATAAACATTTGGGAAAGTTGCCACGGTTTAATTGGGTTTGGTCCCACCCAAACTCACTTTGAAACTTCATTCCTGGGTGCAGCAGTGTTGGGAGGTGGGTGCAGTGGGAAGCGCTGTGTCATAGAGAAGGGGTCCCTATGAATAGATGTAGGCCCTCTCCCAGGAGAGAGCTCTCCTTATGGGAATACGGGAGTGACTTGTTATAAAGCAAAAGTTACCCCTGTGTTTTATACATGTACCTGGTGGACCTTTTTGATTATCCGTAATGCATAGAGCAGAATAAAGTTCTTAACAGAAGCAGAGGATATGCAGGTGCCACAATCTTAGGCCTCCAAAATGTTCACCAGGTAAGCTTCTCACATCATAAACTACCAGTCCCAGGTATTCTGTTACAGCAACAGAAAAGGGACTAAGGAGGGAGTCGTCCATGTCTATTTCAAATCATGAGCCTACTGTAGACTCTGACAGTATTTCTTCATAACTCCCTAGGCTTAATTCTTACTTTCTTTTTATATATATTTGAATGAATTGTAGGGCGGACAATTAGTGAGCAGATTAAGATGCCCACGTTCCATATCAGAGTGCCTAGCTCTGGCTTCCAATTCCAACTCCCCGCTATTGTAGACCCTGGGAGGCAGCAGGTGGTGGCTCAAGTGACTGAGTGCTCCTGCCGACCATGTGGGAGACACAAATTGGCTTCCCAGCTCTCAGCTTCAGCCCAGCCCAGTTCCAGTCATTACAGGCATTTGGGGAGTGAACTAGTGCATTCTAGATCTCCTTCTGTCTCCTTATCTCCCTCTATCCCAAATAAATCATACAATTAATTAATTAAAAATGTTTAAAAGAATAAAGTTGCAGAAGAGTGGGTGATTATCAGTTAAGATATCCATGTCCCTTGGCCAGCACTGCGGCTCACTTGGCTAATCCTCTGCCTGCGGCGCCAGCACCCCAGGTTCTAGTCCCAGTTGGGACACCAGATTCTGTCCCGGTTACTCCTCTTCCAGTCCAGCTCTCTGCTGTGGCCCGGGAGGGCAGTGGAGGATGGCCCAAGTGCTTGGGCTCTGCACCCCATGGGAGACCAGGAGAAGCACCTGACTCCTGGCTTCAGATAGGTGCAGTGCACTAGCTGTAGCGGCCATTTGGGGGCTGAACCAACGGAAGGAAGACCTTTCTCTCTGTCTCTCTCTCTCTCACTGTCTAACTGTGCCTGTCAAAAAAAAAAAAAAAGATACCCATGTCTCATATAAGAGTACCTGAGTTCAATACACAGCTCTGACTCCGGACTCCAGCTTCCTGCTAACACAGACACTGAGAGATAACGGTGATCGCTCAAGTAATTGAATTTCTGCCACCCACATGGGAGAAGAGATTGAGGTACCCATTTTCAGCTTCAGCCCCAGCCCAGACCTGGCTGTCATGGGCATTTGGAGAGTGACCTGGTAAGTGGGAGCTCTCTCTGTCCTCTCAAAAAAACGCACACACACACACACACAGCAAAGAATAAAGTTGTGTGGGTTTTTTAAAGACTAGCTTTACAGGTGAGAAGCATTTTGTTTATTGACCTTGGCCCTCTTCACTGTCTAGTTCAGAGTCAGCAGAATCCCTTGCCAAGTCCACAGCTGGAAGTGTGCGTAGCTCCTGGCTCGTGCTGTCCAACATCCATTGCATACAGTCCCAGTGTACTGAGGCGGTTGTTTGCCTATTGTCGCTCCTATTGGATGCACTGATCCTTGTAGATAATCAACTACTTGAAGACTCCAGCAGCCCCAGAGCCCTTCCTCCCTACCACATTTAGAGCATAGTCACCCAACCCATCCAACCCTTCTATATTAGCCCAGCATAAGGATCAGAGGCTGGTTTAGTTCATGGTAATGGGTGGTAGGAAGTTCCTGACACCAGCATCTGCTTGACTTCCTGGGGGGGGGGGGGCTCCTGCTGCTTCAAGGCATGGCAGAAGGCAGAAAGGCAAGCAGGAGTGTGAGAAGAGAGGAAAGAGGACCCAACACCCAACATCTATTTCCACAAGAAAAGCATTCATCGACCCATGAGGGCTCCTACCAATGACCCAGGCACCTCCCACAAGGCCCCACCTCCCAACAGAGCTGCTTTGGGGAATTGTGGGAGACATACTTGCATCATGCCACTTTCCATCTTTTTGTGTTTACCTCCAGAAGCTACATCTTTAAGAATTACAAGAAACTAAAGCTGTACAGTCAATAGATCCATCCACAGACTCAGATCATGGATGAGATGTGAAATATTTCCCTAGCTTTGTTTCTGTAGGAATAGGATTCATAAAGAAGTAAAGTCTGAGTTTACCGGGAGGGAAAATGTGGTTATCTGTGCTCCCCAAGGTGCCAACTGCCTTGCTCTGCACCCTGGCTTTGGACTGTCCATCAGGGTGTGTTTTAATCCCACTCTGTCTTCAAAAACACTTCAGTGGGAAACCAAGCCAGATTCATAAAGAGCTGCTAGTCCAATGCCAATTTAAGGCATTTCTACCCAAAACAAAGTTATAGAGCATGTAGCTCATGTTAACATTGTAAATTTCTAAACTCTCACTACCAAGCCTGCCTGCTAAAATCAACAGAGAAATTCCAAACAGTCGATAGTAAGTTTCCTTTCTCCCATCCCCGAACATTCTATAAACTATCTCGTTTATCTTTCCGGCTGCAAATATAACATGCGGTTCACTCTTAGGATTTAGCTCACCATAGGGGCAAATCCACATACATTTTTCCCTACAAGGTATAAATTACATAGCCAGAAAGACGAATACGTCTTGGGCTCTAAATACACACACATAAATATCCAATGAAGGCAAGCTCAAACCAGAATGCACAAGTAATCATGAAAATTCAGATGGTGCTCCCACGGTCCCCCTCCTTCCAATGACCTTACCTCGATAATTAATTGAGCTTATAGATGAGGTCATCCAAAAGTGCGTGGAAAGATGTTTCTGCAAAATACGCATACATTTTGGAAATGCTATGCATAAATTTCAAACCTTTTTTGCACCAAAATAAACTCATCTGTTAATTCCATTTGTTTTCAGTAACTTTTTGAAGCGCACTTATATGTCACCCATATTTAAGATCCCCATGGCAATTCGACTTTTTCATTCCCTCAAAGACAGAAAAAAAAAATAGCAGGATGCTCCTATATCCTCGATTTTGGGCTGTGGATATCAGAAGGGAAAAGGGAGATAAGTCATATTGAAACTTAAGGACCAATAGGCTTCTCATATCATGCAATTTCCTCTGCAGGACGAGAACTAAGCCCCATCAGTAAAGGATTAATGTGTAAGGCATTGATGATTAAGGTGCATGGTCACTCGGAGACTGCCAGAGGTGTTCAGGAATTGTGCACATGTTGCTAGTGGACAGCTGAGCGCAGAAATCGCCATTCTCAAGGATTTATAGTTGAGATAGGTAGCAATAAAGCAGAATGAAAGCCAAGGTCACAGCAGCACAGGAGGTCATGGGGGCAAGACTCAGAGCACAGATGTAAATTGTTCTTGCTTTTCGTTGCCAGACTTTTACTTCTCTTGAACTCCTACCCTCGCTTTTATTCCAAAGTTTTGCCCCTACTTGAACTTCACCCCGTGGAAGCCCGTAATTTCGCCTGGCACACAGTAGTCCTCCACAAAGGTCTGTTGAGTTTAACTGAATGGATTTGCAATGTTCTAGGTTAGCACGGGGACAGGCATTTAGTGCTGCAATAAAGATGCTGCTATGGACTCCCGCAACCCATAGCAGAGTGCTGGCGAACCCAACTTCCTGCTAATGTGCACCCTGGGAGGCTGCAGGTGGTGGCTCAAGTAGTTTGGTCCCTGCCACCCACGTGGAAGACCCGATTGAGTCCCTGGTCCCCCTGGCTTTGGCCTGGCCCAACCCCAGATATTACAGGCAGTTGAGAAGTGAACCAGTGATTAGGAGATCTCTCTCTCTCTCTCGCTCTCTCGCTCTCTCCTTTTCAAATAAATAATCTTTAAAAACCAGATTGGCACACATGTGTACATACATGTGCGGTTAAATTTTCTTCAATACATGCCTCAGACCCCGGAATAAGAGCAGATTTGGAATGGGTTTGGTGATGCAAAAATGGGGGATACCCAGACTACGAGATGTTCCATAGGGTACTTTTGACATGGGTGACTCTTAGTAGACAAAGAGAAGGAAGATGACTTCAGAGGATGAAGGAGAAGACCAAGGAACAAGAAGAAATGAGAAAAAGATTTTATAGGGATAAGGACAAGGAAGATGTTCAAAATAAGGCAACGGTAGACAAAGACAGTTCAGAGCTCAAGAGCCCCAACATCTTCTGAGTTCCAAGTGCTTTGGGCAAAGATCCCATGTGCACCATACAGGTTAGGCCATGGGAAGCACCTGCTAATCTTCCTAAAGCACTCAACATCAGAACCTAAAGAAAAGCTGTCCAGTAGGGGGCTGCAGCAGAGAGGGAGGTTTGTGGGATAGAGGAGATCAAAACTCTCTGTGGTCAAAGTTTTAGGACAATCAGCACAGTGTGGGTGAAGACGGGTCATGGGAGAGGGTAGGAGAGGAAGATGATAATTATCTGTTGTTAGCTTAGAGTTGGGAATACGGAGCCAAACTCTTCCGTCAAATCCAAAGAAATCAGCAATTACCAATTCTCAGCACCTGCATTTTAAATATTCCTTCAAATTAGTTGATCAAATACCTAATGCAATCTATTTCTTAGATTTCATGGTAAGGAATGTATACATTTCTGCTATCCTATACAGAAAGAACAGAGGCACTTGTCGAAAGTGACACAAAAAATTATGGTGAAAATATCAATTCTAGAAAAGAACCATAAAAAGGGACATATTGTTAGTCCAAGCCTTCTTGCCAGCTCTACCTGGGAGAATAGATATTTTTTAAAATAGATTTATTTTATTATTTATTTGAAAGTCAGAGTTTCACAGAGAGAGAGGTCTTCCATCCACTGGTTCACTCCCCAGCTGGCCACAATGGCCAGAGCTGCGCCAATCCAAAGCCAGGAGCCAAGAGCTTCTTCCAGGTCTCCCATGCAGGTGCAGAGGCCCAAAGACTTAGGGCATCTTCCACTGCTCTCCCAGGCCATAGCAGAGAGCTGGATGGGAAATGGAGCAGCCAGGACTTGAACCAGCTCCCTTATGGGATGCTGGCACTGCGGGAGGTGGCTTTACCCACTACGCCACAACGCTGGCACCTGAGAATAGATATTTTGTAAGGAGCTTGTCATGCATAAAGAATGGTGGCCCATGGGCAGAAGAGGGAAGTCAGGAGAGGAATTGATACAGCATTTCAGTCCCATAGGATGAGTAAATTCTAGAACTCTAATGTATAGCATGATAACTACAATCAATATTACTGTTTGTATACTTGAAATTTGCTATAGTAAATCTTGTGTGTTATCACCATACATACACACAATGGTAGTTTTAAGAGGTAGTAGATATGTTAATTAATTTGACTGTACTAATTGTTTCACAATGTACATGTATACCAAAATAACAAATTATATTTTTAGAAAGGTATTATTTTAAAAATAATTTAAGCAATGAAATTTGGACCAGGGTTGTGGTCAAGCCACTGCCTGTGACACTGGCATCCCATATGAGTACCTGCTCTTCTTCTGATCCAGCTCCCGCTAAGGTGCCTAGGAAAGCAGTGGAAGATGACCCAAGTCCTTGGGACCCTACACCCACCTGGGAGACCCAGATGGAGTTCCAGACTCCTGACTTCAGCCTAGCCTCGCCCCAATCATTTGGGGAGAAACCCAATGGATGGGACAATCTTTATCCTCGCCCCCACCCTATAAGTCTGCCTTTCAAATAAATAAAATAAATGTTTTCAAAAAACAATAAAAATAAAGGAGGGTTTTTTCACAGGAACCTGTAGAACAGAAAGCTCAGATTTTCCCCATAGAAGTGGCACATCACGTCCATGTGCTAACCTTGGCCACAGAGCAAGCCTCCAAGTCCCATTCTACTGCAAACCCCTGCGAGATGAGAACCCCATTTCTGCTTTGAGCTGAGACCCCTGCTTCCCACTCTTGGCCAGAGGTGAGAAGGAGAATGCTTCTCTTTGGCAGCCATCATTAGACAGGAGGGATTTGACTTCATGGATTGGCCTCACAAGTATGTCTTTCCATCTCTGATGCTGAAAATCCAGTCTTTGTGTTTCTTATCTCTGAACAGAAAGGGTTCTGAGTCCTGGCTAATGTTCCTAAACCAATGTGCTCTCATAGACATCATAAGCCTTCTTCTCTACCTCAAAATACATCCAGAGTTCCTTTCTTGTAAAATGAGTAAAAATCCACCTTGGGGCCTGCTGCCTCGTAGCCCAAGGCCCTGTGCCCTTCCCAGAATGTGATGATTAAAAATGAACATTTGATCTTTGTCTCCCAGTTGCTGGCACACAACTCCTAAAAACCCTGGAATCTAGATGGTGATAGAGGAACCGTTGTATGCTAATGAGAGACGGCTGGGGCTGAATGGATGGGGACTGAGTGCCAGAAAGACCAAGACCAGAACAGAGACTTGGAACTTTCAGCCTCTAAGGATGGAAGGAGGCCTGCAGGTTGAGTCAATCACCATTGGCCAATGATTTAATCAGTCATGCTTACCTAATGAGACCTAAATCAAAACTCTGAAATGATGGGGTTCTGAGAACCCCCAGGTGGTAAACACATGGAGGTGTTGGGAGAGGGGATGGCAGCTTCATGCTCCTTCCCAACCCCCTGCCCCATGCATCTCTTCTATTTGGTTTTTCCCGAGTTGTAACCTTTATAATCAACTGGTATCATGACCGCACGGCTGGCTCAAACTTGCTGGGTTCTGTAGGTGTCAGGATGTTGAGGTCTTTTGTAGATGCAATGGGACCATACTCAGAGGAGGCACAGAATCCAGGTTCCACAGCAGGGACATCCAGAGCAGGAAAACCTACTCCAAGTTCCTCCTCTTGAAACTAAAGACACGGGGCAACACTCTACCCTATTTAGTAATGGTAGTAGTAAATAAAGCACTTCCGTAGTTCTGTGTGACAGTCTAGCAAAGTATTAAACCTGAGGAAGAAGGCATAGAAATCCCTGAATGACAACCAGATGGCCAGAGGTGCAGGAGAACACCTGGGATTCCTTGTGAGACTGAGTCCTTAAACCTGAACTTGACATGAACTCCAGGTAGCAGGTGTAAGAAGGATACCCAGTCTGGAACATTGGAAAACTGGCTGTTGATACGAGGGAAAAAGAACACCTTGGTAGCAGAACTGATGGGGGTAGAAAACCTCAGATAGCATCATTGTCAGGTTCCTCTTGTCCAGTCCCATCTGGAAAGTCTCAGCTGTGGTCTTTCCCTGCCTGTCAGGACTTGATGTCAACCTGGAGAACCTGTACTCCCGTCTGTGTTGCTGACTTTTGTTTGGAAACTCCCCAGACTCCCCTGAGGGCGTGATCTCCATCTCTGATGGCTTCGGCCATTGTTTTGATCTCCCTGTTTCTAATCCATTCTGATCAGCCCCAAACTCACAGAGCAGTAAGAAGTATCTTTTACTTTAAGGATGACATCGGGTGACTTACAGGTAAGATATATGCCCATCACAAGAAGCCCATCCTTCTAAAGCCAGCCCAGGGGTCATACCCTCATCTCATAGCCCATTTTTTCTACTCCAAATGCATATGCCCTTCCTCCAGTCTGGTGCTTCCAAATACTGTTCAGCCTCCTACTTCTTTTTTTTTTTTTTTTTTTTTTTTTTTTTTTTTTTTTTTTTTTTTGACAGGCAGAGTGGACAGTGAGAGAGAGAGACAGAGACAGAGAGAAAGGTCTTCCTTTGCCGTTGGTTCACCCTCCAATGGCCGTGGCGGCCAGCGCTCTGCGGCCGGCGCACCGTGCTGATCCAATGGCAGGAGCCAGGAGCCAGGTGCTTATCCTGGTCTCCCATGGGGTGCAGGGCCCAAGCACTTGGGCCATCCTCCACTGCACTCCCTGGCCACAGCAGAGAGCTGGCCTGGAAGAGGGGCAACCGGGACAGAATCCGGCGCCCCGACCAGGACTAGAACCCGGTGTGCCGGCGCCGCTAGGCGGAGGATTAGCTTAGTGAACCACGGCGCCGGCCAACCTCCTACTTCTTCTGCTATGTTATCATCACATACCACAATAGCCTTCGGGAAATTATTGAACTTTATTTCTATTTAAAATCATCTCGTAAGTTAGTACACTCTAGATACTATGAACTCTTCATTAAAAAAATAAAGTCTTTCACTCAACCTTTCATCCCCTCTCCAGCTCTCACCATTCGTCTCTCCTTTTCTTCTCATTCCAGCATCTCAAGGGTTGCATTCACTAGCCCCGAGTCTTCACTTCTCATCCCAGTCTCAAAAGCTTCCATCCCCATCACTCCTCAAAACCACTCTTCCTAAGGTCTCCCCTTGTCGCTCTACACAATAAACTGTTATCAGTCTTTGAGTTTTGCTTCATTTCTCATCAGCCTTTGGCCATGCGAATCACTTCTTTTCCTTGAAACACTCTCTCTTCAATTCCTGGTTCTCTGTCTTCCTGGTTCCTCTGTCTCCTTTACAACATTGTGCTCCTCTCTCCAGCCAGTAGATGTTGGAGCCCTTCGTGGCTGGTCCCAGATCTGCTTTGACCCACACTCCCTTCCAGAGCAATATCAGCCACGCTTGTGTCTTCAATGCTCACCTTGAAGTAGAGTTCTATCTCTAGCCTGGCTGCCTCCTCTGAACTCCAGCCCTGGATTTCCATACACCTGCCTTGTCTACTCACCTAGATGACTCAAAATCTTCTTAGACTCAATGTGAGCTAAAGCAAATTCATGGCTCTGATAGGAAATCAATGGCAGTTTCCATGGATGTAAGAATTTAACAAGCATTTTAGTGAGACTATTTACCAAAGTGTGGGCAGTTTTAAAGAAAACCGAGATGGTCTGGTGAGTTGGAGAAATATAGACTCTGATATCACTTCTCCAGCCCTGAGACCTCCTGACCATGGACAATTGTTAACCAAAAACTAGAAAACAGGAGAACCTCTTGAAACATTCCATAAAAGTCAGCCCCTGGGGACAGATCAGGGTGGAAAGGGAGAAGAACTGGATAAAAGGACAATATTCACTATGATCTTCTGATCAAAACGGGTTTCTTCTAGCAGTCCCTATTCAGGGAAAGGTGTTGCCATCAATCGCATCAATCAAATCAGAAACCCAGGATTTTCTGCATAATCCCACTCTCTTATCCCCCATATCCAAGCCATCAAATGTCCCAGTAGAACGTCTCAGAGTGATCTGGCCAGAACTATTGCAAACCAACCTACTACAGGCTATATGTGGTTTTCTTTCAAAGCATTCATTACCACTGCAACGTTATGTTGGGTGTAGGATGACCTTACTCATGCAGGGGCAAAGAGAACTCCTCCTTTACCCTCTGAAGATGCAGTGATGTAAGTCTGGAATATCCATCAGGGACCCGCATTGTGACACAGCAGGTAAAGCAATCACCTGCAATGCCAGCCTTCCATATGGGCACAGGTTCAAGTCCAGGATGCTCCTCTTTTGATCCAGCTCCCTGTTAATATGCCTGGGAAAGCAGCAGAAGATGGCCCAAGTTCTTGGGCCCCTTGCGACCCATGTGGGAGACCTGGATGGAGATCTAGGCTCTTACCTTTGTCCTGGCCCAGCCCCAGCCATCGCAACCATCTGGGGAGTGAACCAGCAGATGGAAGATCTCTGTCTGTGTGTGTGTGTGTCTCTTCTCCTCTCTGTGTAACTCTGCCTTGCAAATAAATAAATAAATATTTTTATAAAGAAAGGAACAAGGAATCTGATACTGGACAAATGAGAGAGAAAAGATTTAGACATGTACTAGGCACACTAGGGCATCGCAAGAGAGAATACTCAGCAGGCCAGTGAAATTTCGAAGCTCATGTACTGTCTTCATAAGCAGAGAGTGGAAGAGAGACGTAAGAAACTTAGAGAGTGGCCGGCGCCGCAGCTCACTAGGCTAATCCTCCACCTAGCTGCGCCGGCACACCGGGTTCTAGTCCTGGTTGGGGCGCTGGTTCTGTCCCAGTTGCTCCTCTTCCAGGCCAGCTCTCTGCTGTGGCCAGGGAGTGCAGTGGAGGATGGCCCAAGTGATTGGGCCCTGCACCCGCATGGGAGACCAGGAGAAGCACCTGGCTCCTGGCTCCGGATCAGCACAGTATGCTGGCCGCAGCGGCCATTGGGGGGTGAACCAGCGGAAAAAGAAGACCTTTCTCTCTCTCTCTCTTTCTCTCTCTCTCTCTCACTGTCCACTCTGCCTGTCAAAAAATTTAAAAAAAAAGAAACTTAGAGAGTAAGTTACTTGGGGGAGAGAATGAAAGGCCCAAAGGACAGGTGCCAGTCTATGACAAAGTCTGTCAGATGTGGTGTTAACCTCTGTCTTCTTTCGTGTGATATGAGTTGATCCCGCCCCCTCAATGATGAGATTCCTAGGAAGGGGATTGGGATTGCTGAATTTTTTCTGCAGTATCCAGTCTCCAGGCAGATAAGGGAAAAACCTCCACCGGCAGCTGCCAATCCCCAAGTGCCTTCAGGTTAAAGCAGTCAGCGTGCCAAGGCCTCGGATTTCAGACGGCATAGTCTGGCTGCCCACCCTAGCCTCTTTCTTTTACTCCACACTGGCACAAACTCTGGTTACTTTTGTTCGCCATCATTTCCCCAGTCTGCTAGCACAGTTGCTGGCGTGGGAGAAGCACTGAATGATATTGGCTGAGAGCATGTCAGAGCAGGAAGGACACAGAGACCAGACGGCCACAGCTTGTCCTCAAGGGAGAGAGCTAGGCAACTTGTCCAAAAATGCAAAGCGAGTGACCAAACACCGAGAGCTTAACCATTCACTTTTTTTTAAGATTTATTTTATTTACTTGAAAGAATTACAGAGAGAGGTAGAGACAGAGAGAGAGGTCTTCCAACCGCTGGTTCATTCCCCAGAGGGCCGATCCAGGAGCCAGGAGTTTCCTCTGGGTCTCCCACGTGGGTGCAGGGGCCCAAGGACTTGGGCCATCTTCCACTGCTATCCCAGGCCATAGCAGAGAGCTGGATCGAAAGAGGAGCAGCCAGGACTAGAACTGGTGCCCATATAGGATGCTGGCACTTCAGGCCAGGGTATTAACCTGCTGCGCCACAGCGACAGCCCTAACCATTCACTTTCTATGTATGAGGTCCTGCTCCAAGGGTTCACTAAATGCAGCAGAAGTGACTCAGCGCACAAACTCAGACATGCAGGAGAGACCCATTGCTCTAGTTAAGTCCACTAGCATCTAATTTTGAATGCTGCTGGGTAGAAAAGTCAGCTTTTTCCAGATCCTGCACCCCTTCCAGAAACAGCAGCAGAATCAAGAAAGTCTGTGCAACGTCCAGGCATGACAGCAAAGGCCTTAGTCTCCAGCTCATCTCAAGGCCGTCAAGCTCCTCACTGCCCAAGTCCGGCGATGTGTTGCGAGGTATAAGCCCTCTGCTCCCATGCCAGTGGCTCGGGTATGGGAATCTGTACCCGGGTTAGGAAGCTTCAGCGCCCAGGGCTCAGGGGCCAGCTTCCTCCCTAAGCATCCTGAGAATCCCCTTCCTCCCCAGTGGGCTTTGGCAGCTAAGGAGGATGTCCGTGCACACCTGCCCTTGCTTCATCCTGGTTCTGACTGCTCTCTTAAAAAAAAAAAAAAAAAGTTCACTTACTTATTTGAAAAGCAGAGAGACAGACAGCTAGAACTCCAGTCTCTTGATGCACCTCCCAAATGCCCACAATGGCCCAGGCTGGGCCAGGCCAAAGCCAGAAGCTTGGAACTTAATCTAGGTTTCCCATGTGAGTGGCAGGAACTTGACCTCTTGAGCCAGGATCCCTGCCACCCACGTGTGCACCCGCAGGAAGCTGGAAGTAGCAGCGGAGCCAAGGCTCAAACCCAGACACCCCAATACAGCGTGCAGGTGTCCCAAGGAATGTGTTACTGCTGTGCCAAATGCCTGCCCTGACCTCTGTTTTTATTACAGAAACAAACGAATCATCTCTGTCACTCTCTCATCCTTCTCTCCTGATGGCCCTTGAAGGGGATTCTTTAGGGCTCTTAAATCAATAAGCTCAGAATTATCAACACAGAAGCTGGGAAGGCAAGAGTTTGGAGGCGACTTCTGCTATCACAAAGCAAAGAAGCACAAAAGAGCTGTTTGCTTGGCTGGAATGGATATGGCGGAGATGGAAACTCAGAAATAATTACGATTCTCAAAAAAATGTGCTGCCACACTCATATTGTTTCAGTAAGCCTCAGAACAGGCTTCTAAGTGAATTACCATCATCTCCAATTTTCTGATGAATAAGCTATAGCCAAGAAGCTTTAAATGGCTTATCCAGGGGGGCCGACGCTGTGGCGGGGCGGAGTGAGTTAAAGCCCTGGACTGCAGCGCCGGCATCCCATTTGGTTGCCGGTTCTAGTCCCAGCTGCTCCACTTCTGATCCAGCTCTCTGCTGTGGCCTGGGAAAGCAGTGGAAGATGGAACAAGTCCTCGGGCCCCTGCACCCGTGTCAGAGACTCAGAAGAGGGTCCTGGCTCCTGGCTTTGGATCAGCGCTCTCCAGCCATTGTGGCCCTCTGGCGAGTGAACCAGCAGATGAAAGACCTCTCTCTCTCTCTCTGTGTCTCTGCCTCTACCTCTCTCTATAACTCTGTCTTTCAAATAAATAAAAACAAATCTTAATAAAAAAAATAAATAAATAGCTTACCCGGATAACCCCACCAGTGGTTAGCAAAGAAAACACCTTAGAACAAGACATGGTGGATTTCCAACTTGCGATCTGTCTAGCATTGTGGCTTTGTGGAAATGAGGAGGGGGAGGTAACTGGATAGCAGGACGAGCAGGGGCATTGTGGGTGGAACACACATGTTTCCTCACCTGGGGTAGAGAATCAAGGTTGGACTCTCCCTGGCATAGAGAACAGAACAGAGAGAAGACGTTTGTGGAGGAGCAGGAAGTACAGGTCTGAATGATGGCATGTGGAGCTTTAGAAAGCACAGTGTCCTTGGACTTGATGCCTGGGCCTTGCAGGCTTTTTGTTTGTTTGTTTAAGATTTTTTATTTGCTTCAGAGGCAGAGTTTCAGACAGAGAGGTCGGTCGGTCGGTCTTCAATTCCGCTGGTTCACTCCCCAGAGAGGCCGCAATGGCCAGAGCTGCGCCAATCTGAAGTCAGTTGCCAGCAGCTTCTTCCAGGTCTCCCATGCAGGTGCAGGGGCCCAAGGACTTGGGCCATCTTCTACTGCTTTCCCAGGCCACAGCAGAGAGCTGGATCGGAAGTGGAACAGCTGGGACTCAAACAGACGCCCATATGGGATGCTGGTGCCACAGGCAGAAGCTTAGCCTGTTACGCCACAGTGCCGGCCCCATGGGCCTTGGGTTTTGACCTGTGAGCCATTCGCCTTGCTGGAGAAAGCAGGACATGTTTGGTAATAATTCTTTTGAGCTGGTATTTTTTAATGGATTCCAAATGAAAACCATTGTCCTCTTGGTGGGACAATCTCTTGTTTTAATGCCAGAGATTTATTGTTTGATGGAGGAAATGTTCTCCAAATATGGTTCCCATTCCCTAGTCATCAGAAAACACATGGGAGGGATATATCAACTTCCTGGACACACACACACACACATACAAACTCACACACACACTCACACATGCACATGCTCACACACACATGCACACGCTCACACACGCATGCACACACTCACACACATACACACATGGGTAAATTTCCCGAATAATTTGATGATGACATTTGGAAGTGATCTCAAGCACATCAAACCCCCTGAGGAGTCCACATCAATGAAGAGAAACTTTCAGGACTAAGCTTCACTGCTTACAATGGTCAAATACACCCTCTTGTGGTGAAATTGCATATTTTATTTCCAGATAATTTCCACTGTAGCTCCCAGGAGATGATAATTTGAAGAATAACGAGTATTTGAGAACAAACAATGAAACCCACAATGAGTTTATGACATAACGTCAAAGCCACTTCTCAAAACGTCAATTATACCTGTCCCTTAGACTCCCAGAACCTCCAATAAGCAGACAGAAAAGCTGAACCCCAGAAGCCTGGCCAAAGTCACCTCAGGACACCCAAGTAAGGAGTAGAAAAGTGAAAGAATGGGACCAGCACTGTGACGTCATAGGCTAAGCCTCCACCTGTTGTGCTGACATCTCATATGGGCGCCGATTCAAGTCCTGGCTGCTTCTCTTCTAATACAGCTCTCTGCTTGTGGCCTGGGAAAGCAGTGGAAGATGGCCCAAGTGCTTGGGCCCCTGTACCCGTGTGGGAGTTCCTGGCCCCTGACTTCGGATCTGCTTAGCTCTAGCCACTGAGGCCATCTGGGGAGCGAGACAGCAGCTAGAAGACCTTTCTGTCTCTCCCACTCTTTGTAACTCTACCTTTCAAATAAATAAATAAACAGATAGATAAATAAAGGGAAACAAATTCAAAAGTGCTCTTTCTGACAACAAACACTATTCAGAAAGCTGATACAACAGATTTCTAAAAACTCTGAGGGTTCAGCCTGAAGAACTAACTAAACTGCCAAAAACTAACCCGATCCCATGACTGAATGAGCTGCCATGGCCGAGGACCTGGAAGGAGAGAACTTCCATTGTGTTATTCAGTTTTCTTTCAGACACTCGCCGTGCATCCTAAGGCCAACCTGTCAATGTGTTTTGAGAATCACGTATTAGCTAACCTAACCTAGGAGCTAATGATATGATAATGACCCAGACCAAGACTGATAAGATCCTTGGCCCCGCAAAGCTTAGATTCCACCTGGATGTACCATCACGCACCACACAATAACACTTCGTCCATAAAAGACGACATGGAAGACAGTGGCCTCATCAGATCCTCTCCCCTGGGTGACGTCACAGCCATCCCAGTTTGTGTGAAGTGCACTGTACAATGTTTGCACAGTGATGACATCACCCAACACCACGCTCCTCAGATTGTGTCCTCGGAATTAAAGGCTTCGTGGCGGGATTAGTTTGCTGTCACTGTGCAACCACTTAATGGTTGAAAACAACCCCATTTATAGCATACAGTTCTCTCGGTCAGAAGTCTGGATAGCATTGACCAAGATACCTGTGTTAAAGCCAAAAATCAAGGCACCAGTCTGGCTCCGCTCCTAACTGTAAGCTCTGGAAGACCGATCCACTTCTACATGTGCTGTAGTTTGAATGTGTCCCCAGTAAGTTCTACCTGCAAACTCATGTTAATGACATTTGGATGTGAGGCTTTGGGAAGGTGATTGGGGTGAGATGAGCTCACAGCAGCTCAGAGGATGAAGAAGAGGAAGAGACCAAAGCTAATGCATTTCCTCTGTCCTGCCGTGATACCTGTAGCCATGCTGTGGTGCAGCCAAAAGGTCCCCACCAGGGGCCAATTTTGTAGCACGGTGAGTTCAGCTGGTGCCTGCAATGACAGCATCCCCTGTGGGTACCAGTTCGAGTCCCGGCTGCTCCACTTTCTCTTCAGTTCTGTGTTAATGCATCTGGAATGGAAGCAAATGATGACCCAAGACCTTGGGCCCCTACTATCCACGTGGGATCCAGAATGGAGTCCCAGGCCACTGACTTTGGCCTGGCCCAGCCCAGCTTCCCATATGGGTGCCGGTTCTAGTCCCGGCTGCTCCTCTCTTCTGATCCAGCTCTCTGCTGTGGCCTGGGAAAGCAGTAGAAGATGGCCCAATTCCTTGGGCCCCTGCACCCACATGGGAGACCCAGAAGAAGCTCCTGGCTCCTGGCTTAGGATCAGCACAGCCCCACCCATTGCAGTCAACTGGAGAGTTAACCAGCAGATAGAAGACCTCTCTGTCTCTACCTCTCTCTGTAACTCTGTCTTTCAAATAAATAAAATAAATCTTTAAAAAAAATCTTAAAAAATTGATTTCCACCAGATGTCCAACAGATGATAGGACCATACACTAGGACTTTCCAGCACCCAGAACAGGGGGTCAAATAAACTTCTATTCCTGATAAATCGCTCAGATTTAAGTACTTCGTTATAGCACCAGAAAATAAATCAAGATCATGTCCATTCCGGTTGTTGGTAGAATGTAGCATCTTATGGCTGCTTCTCTCATATCCTTCTCCCATATCCTCCTCTATCTTCAAACCACCAATGGCACTGTCAATCCTTCTCATCCATTGAATCCTTCCAACTTCCTCTTCTAGATTGGCCCAAGAAATTCTGCTTTGACAGAGTCCATGTGATTAGACTAGGCCCACTCAGATACCCTCCCCTTTGCCATTATAGCCCAATACAATTATGTGAATAAATACCTCACCCTAGTCCCAGCTTCCACCCACACTCAAAGTGAGGAGAGAGCCCCCCAGGGGCTAAGCCACTGAGAGTCATTCTTAGAAGTCTGCTTCTCTCCTAGTGAGCTAGAGGAGCATTGAAAATCAGAAAATCTTTGGTTCTGAAGCCTGAGAAAGGAACCAAGCAAGTCAGTGTAATAAGGGCACTTGAATGATGAGAACGAGCTAGCCACACAGCAAACCACAAGAAGACTGGTCCAGACCGAAAGTACAATTTTCTTTTTTTAAGATTTATTTATTTATGTGAAAGTCAGAGTTACACATAGAGAGAAGCAGAGGCAGAGAGAGAGAGAGAGAGAGAGGTCTTCCATCCGCTCGTTCACTCCCCAGATGGCCACATCTGACCCAGAGCTTCCTCTGGGTCTCCCACGTGGGTGCAGGAGTCTAAGGACTTGAGCCATCTTCCACTGCTTTCCCAGGCCCTAACAGAGAGCTGGATTAGAAGTGGAGTAGCCAGGACTCGAACCAGTGCCCATATGGGATGCCGGCACTGTAGGCTGTGGTTTTACCCACTATACCCAACACAACACTGGCCCCAAGAGTACAATTTTTGAAAAGACCCTGAGACAGATTGAGTTGGGGGCCATCTAGGAATAGAAAGGAGATTAGCAAGGCAGAGTTTGGTGCAGGAGGAGTTGAGTCTGAACACAACACTACAGGGCTTCGCAGGCCTCAGGGAAGGGCTTGGGTTTATTTCTACTGTTCTGGAAAGTCTTGGGAGCACCTCAAACTCAGGAAGAGAATCAGTTGATTTGTATTTTGAAATACAGGGTGAGCGTTGGGCCCCCCGTCCCCCATCAGAGCACCTGGCTCACACACACCTCCTCTCCTGACGCCCGCTTCCTGCTAATGCAGACCCTCAGAGGCAGCAGTAATGGCTCCAGTCATTGTTTTCCTTTTTGTAAAGGCTAATTTATTTATTTGAAAGGCAGGATGAGAGAAAGAGAGAGAGAGAGAGAGAGAAAGAGAGAGAGACTGTCCGCTGGTTCACTCCCCAAATGGCTCCAACAGCCAGGTCTGGGACAGGACAAAGACAGGAGCCCAGAACTCCATCTGGGTCTCCCAAATGGGTGGCAGGTTCCCCAAGTTCCTGGACCATCTTCTGCTGCCTTCCCAAGCACATTAGCAGGCACTGGATTGAAAGTGGTGCAGCTGAGACTCAAAGCAGCACTCCAACACAGTGTGTGAGTATTGCAAGCTGTAGTCTAACCCACTACACACAATTCCTACCCAAGTAATAGGGTTCTTGACATTCATCCATGTGGGAGACCTGGCCTTGACCCCACTAGCCCACCATTGCAGTCATTTGTGGAGTGAACCAAGAAATGGAAGCTCTCTTTCCCTTTTCCTCTCTCCTCTCTCTGTCCTTTCTCTGTTCCATAGAGAAAGACAATGTTAGAGGCTGGCAGGGAAGGAATTGTGGTGGGGAGGAATTGGAAGGGAAGAGAACAGAGATGTATGAGGATCAGTTAGGGAGCTCTTGGTGGGTGCTGGAGAGAGATGATGGGTGCTGGGGTGATGGAGGAGGCAACGGATGGGAGCGATTCCAAAGATGTATTTAGGAGCTGTGATTGGCAGGGTTTCCTAATAGACTGTTGAATTATTTGATACATATCATCACTCAAAGTCAAGTTGTGCAGATCTTAATAAAACAAATGCCACATCATTTGCCATAAATATATTTGTACATGTGGGAAGAGTTAGAGAGTCAACGTGAACCCCAGAAGACCTGAGATGAGACGTCAGTGACAGGGATAGCACCCAGTTCAGAGGAGATGAGGCCAGGACATGTGGGATGGAGGATGCCACCTGCCAGCTTCACCCACAGGAGGGTGGAGCCCCTCACACCCACAGCCTCCTTCAGCCCGAAGCTCTCTCCCCAGCCCACCGGGGACCATGAGGTCTTGCCTGGCCAAGGAAATCTAACAGATAACATCCCCCTACCAGCTGACCTGCTCCTGCAAGACCAAAAAGATTCACAGAAATTCTTCCAGAATCTTTGCAAAAATCTCAGTCATGGTAAAACAAGACAAAAAAATGACTTCTGTAGGAGTGAATGGTCCAAAGAAGAAGCCAAGAGGAGGAATTGATTACTTCATTCATGGACTCAGAGCAGCTAAGAGCAGAAACATTTTGAAGATTTTTATATTCTCAAAGATGATTAAGATGTTACTTCATTTTTTTAAAAGCACAGTCGTAAAATGAACATTCATTCCTGTCCTTCATTATATAAGATATCATATTTTTATGACATACAAAATACCATGTATATTATATTTCTCTACACACATATAAATGAGAAAATTTTTCAAGCTTTTCTATAATCTGGAATCATTCAAATAAATACAGGCATTATCTGTTCTGTTATATTGAACTCAGCTGAGCCTAGTGCCTTTGTTAAAATACCAACTCTGTAATTACTGTTTCAGTCTATTCCATGTCTGTTCTACTTGCATTTTTTTAAAACTCTCTGGGTCTGTTTCAGAAGTGAGTATTTTAATAGGAGACTTTCTGGGTCCTCAAGATTTGAAAATGGATTGCCATATTGTTACACATCATAATCCCTATTATGTCTCTTAATCTCTTCCATATTTATATCTCCTTTCTCGGTACTAATATGGTCTGATGTTGCTTGCTTGCTTCTTACTTCAACAGAATCAGCAGGGAAATTTCTGTTTTATTACTCCTTTCAGGCACCAGCTTTGGGCCTCGTTTATCTTTTCAACTCTTCCTTCGTTTTCCAGGGAATCGATAAAGCTTTTTATCTTCATGAATGCCCACTTTTTGCCTTCCTTCCCTGATTTTGCCATTCTGTTTCTAATCTGCGACGTTAAAGACTAGCTCACTTATTTTTTGGTCTCTTCAAAAATTAAAGAGAGTGCCCTGTATGGCTTCCAGGTCCCCATATACTCTAGTCGTGACGCACAGGTTTTTGGTAATGACCTATTTCACTTTTTTATTACGTTGGAGAAAATTCACTGCCTTCAGGTATGATTTGGATAAGGAGATGTTTATGAGGGTGCTTCCCAATTTATATACAAAAGCATTTTGTAGTCCACCTTTCATTTCTGAGTCCTGGTTTTATTGGACGATGATGAAAAGATGGAACTCTGAAAACTCTCCACTCTTGGCAACTTATTAAAGTTTTCTTTTGCTCAAGTACATCGTTGAATTTTTACAAGTGCTCCACGGGCATAAGAAAAGAATAATGTTTTCTCCTCATGGAGCCATGCTCTTTCTTTCTGGGTGTGTGTGTAGGCGCGTGTCCTGGAGACAGCGTTTTAACTGTGTATTACTTTATGGATTGTGTCAGACAAAGAGTACACACATCCACTTATATGCTGCTATTTGATTTGTCAAACTAGAAGGGAGTACGTTAAAACTCCCTTTTCTAATTGCATTTGTAAATTTATTTATTTATTTGAAAGGCAGAGAGCGAGCAATCCCCCCCTCCAAAGCTGAGGATCCTGCACCCCATCGCAAGCGGGTCCTTCCACACCCCATGGGGGAGTGCCTGCATTTCAGTCCCCGCTCCTCTTCCAGCTCAGCTTCCTGCTAATGCACACCAGCTAATGCACAGCTCAGCTTCCTGCTAATGCTAAGGAGACAGCAGATGATGACCCAAGTAAGTCCTTGGGCCCCTGCCACCCACATGGGAGACTCAGATGGGGCTCCAGGCTCCTGGCTTCAGCCTGGCCCTGTCAATTCTATATACATAAATTTCCAATGAATTTTCTTCAACAAATATTATCAGAAGTCATCTTCAGTTACTTCTTTAAAAAAAAAAGATTTATTTATTTATTTGAAAGAGTTACACAGAGAGAAGAGAGGCAGAAAGAGAGCGATCTTCCATCCCTCGGCTCACTCTCCAACTGGCCACAAGGCCAGAGCCGTGCCAATCCGAAGCCAGGAGCCAGCAGCTTCCTCTGGGTCTCCCACATGGGTTCAGGGGCCCAAGCACTTGGGCCATCTTCTACTGCTTTCCCAGGCCATAGCAGAGAGCTGGATCAGAAGTGGAGCTGCTGGGACTCGAACCGGCACCCATATGGGATGCCAGCACTTCAGGCCAGGGCATTAACCCACTGTGCCACAGCACGGGCCCCATCTTCAGTTCTTAATTTTTTTTTTTTTTTTTTGGTGATTGTACTTTCTTTGTAGTTTTCCATATTGTTCAAAGCTCTGAACAATACGCATTTTTTTATTTTCATAAAAGACTTAGGGGATGGGCAGTGGTTCAGATGCCTCCTAAGATGCCTCTGGCCTATGTCAGAGTGCCATCTTTTTCTTATTTCAAAGAGTTATTTATTTGTTTATAAGTCAGAAATACAGAGAAAGAGATCTTCCATCCTCTTTACTCCCCAAATACCTGCAACAACTGTGGACGGGCCAGGCTGAAGCCAGGAGCCAGGAGCTTCTTCCGGATCTCCCACATGAGCAGCAGGGGCCCAAGCACTTGGACCATCTTCCACTGCTTTCCCAGGCACATTAGCAGGGAGCTGGATCAGAAGTGGAGCAGCCAGGATTCGAACTGGCGCCCATATGGGATGCTGGTGCCCAAGATGGCAGCTTTACCCCCTGTGCCACAGTACTGGCCCCAGAGGGCCTCTGTTTGATACCTGGCTCTGGCTCCTGACTTCAGCTGCCTGCTAATGAGGACTCTGAGAGGCAGTGCTGATGATTCAAGTAACTGGGTTTCCGTCACCCACGTAGGAGACCTGGGTTCAGCTCTTGGCTCTTTGGTTGGCCTGGCCCAGTCTTTGTCATTGTGGGCATTTGGAGATAAACCAGTGCATGGGAGCTCTCTTTGTCTGCCTGGCTCTCCTCATCTCACTGTCTCTGTCTTTGAAATAAGTAAGCTTTGGGGACCGGTGCTGTGGCGCAGTTGGTTAAAGCCCCAACTGCAGCACCTGCATCCCATATGGGTGCCAGTTCAAGTCCCAGCTGCTCCACTTCTGATCCAGCTCTCTGCTATGGCCTGGGAAGGCAGTGGAGGATGGCCTAAGTCCTTGGGCCCTTGCACCCATGTGGGAGACCTGGAAGAAGCTCCTGGCTCCTGGCTTTGGATCAGCACAGCTCCTGCCATTGCAGCCAATTGGGGAGTGAACCAGCGGATAGAAGACCTTTCTCTGTGTGTCTCTACCTCTCTCTGTAACTCTTTCAAATAAAAAAAAAATAAATAAATCTTAAAACAAAAAAAATGCAAAAAATTAAATCTGTAAGTTTTAAGAATATAAAAATGTCTAATTTTTACAGCATAATAATAATTGTAAAGTTGTCAATTAGCCCCTATACATCAATAAAGAGAACAATTAACATCTTTACAATGTTGTCTTCTTATATAGGATAATGGGGAGGAATTACTTCCTGCTTCGTGATTCATAGGTAAGTTTTGTACTTTTCTCCATGTGCTCATACAAAGGACTTCAAAAATTGCATGAAACAATGGAGTTAAAAGATAGGTTTATGGGGGCCAGCGCAGTGGCTCACTTGGTTAATCCTACACCTGCAGCGCCAGCATCCCATATGGGCTCTGGGTTCTAGTCCCAGTAGCTCCTCTTCCAGGCCAGCTTTCTGCTGTGGCCCAGGAGTGCAGTGGAGGATGGCCCAAGTGCTTGGGCCCTGCACCCCATGGGAGACCAGGAGGAAGCACCTGGCTCCTGGCTTCGGATCTGCCAGCGCCGGCCATAGCGGCCATTTGTGGGGTGAACCAACGGAGGGAAGACCTTTCTCTCTGTGTCTCTCTCTCACTGTCTAACTCTATCTGTCAAATAAAAAAAAAAGATAGGTTTACTTTTGAGCAAAAACAAAAAACAAAATTTGGAACGATGTGTAGTTTTTTCCATAACATAATTTTTCCATGAATTTTTTGAGTTCCCTTCATAGGTGTTTTATTGATTTTGTTGATGTGGTCAATTAGTCTGTTTTTGCATTTTAACCCTCAGATGGCTGTGAGTGGTAAGCAGTTAAGGAACCAAATTCCGTGTATTTCTGTGGGAGGGGACTGACCTCCCGGGTTTGTGGTTAACATGGCTGCCTTCCGCGGCTTGCCTTTAAGAACGGTGTGTGTGGTTTCTCTCAGAGAAATGCCCTTCGTCTTCATCAGGAAGCATCCTGTGGCTGCTTAGGTTACTTCTTAGCAGAGAGCAAAGAGGAAACAGAGTTTAAAAAAATGTTTTAGGGTATAAGAAGAATTTCTTAGAGTCTTTTTCTCCAAGTGATTAAAGCAGTCATTATTGAAACGGGGAAGTAGGCAGGGACATTAGGTGGGAACAGGTGAGCTAGAATCACAGTTTCCGTCAGCCCTGCGGGTAACTCCACCCCCCGACCTGTCAATCCAGTACAGCCACGTTCCCATGATGCACCTGTGACTCATCCGGGACCAGAGACGCCATGATGGCCGCATGGGAGTTAAACTGCAGGGAGGTGTCGCAAAACCCCGAAAGCCTCACACGTCCTAAACTCCATCCTGTTTGTGTAGCTTATTATAGCACCTCCTGTCTCATAAAGTAGACTTGATAACGGGGAGCTTTCGCTCTGGCTTCTGGACCATGATGAGTGTCCGTCTCTGGCTTTGTCCCAGTCTCTCTCTTCGTGGGCAGCTCTCTGACCCACACATGATGGGATCTCTTTCTGTGGGGTTGCCCACACTCACGCGTGAATGTGTATTTCCTCACTTGTTCTTTTAGATAAATCCTGCTCACACCTGTGCGCTGTACTTAACGCCTCTGCTTCAAATTCTTATCCCTGTGGGGGCAAGCACTTGGAATAGAAGTTGAGATACTGATGCCCATCACAATTATCATTAATCTAGGGGCCAGTGCTCTTATGCACCAGGCTAAGCTTCCACCTCTGGCGCCAGCATCCCATATGGGCTCCAGTTAATGTTCCAATTGCTCCTCTTCAAATCCAGCTCTCTGCTGTGGCCTGGGAAAGCAGTGGAGGATGGCCCAAGTCCTTGGGCCCCTGCACCCACATGGGAGACCAGGAAGAAGCTCCTGGCTCCTAGGTTCAGATCAGCCCATCTCCGGCTGTTGCAGCCATTTGGGGAGTGAATCAGCAGATGGAAGATATCTCTGTGTCTCCCTCTCTGTCTGTAGCTCTCTTTCTCAAATAAATAAGTAATGCATAAAATTCTCATTACTCTAATTAACTATAAGACTAAATCATCCTGAATTTCTGAAAAACAAAAGCAAAACCCTGCCTCTTCAAAGTGTCATATTATTTTATCATACTGATTCTATTGCCAATATTTTTCTGCAGGTTTTTATTCAATGTCTATTTATAAATTACTTTTGTGCGAAACATTCTGTTTTTAATGGGCTGCGTTTGTCAACTTTTTTCTCTATACTCAGCTAACTTCATAGAATGAATTGGAGAGTTTTCCAGTATTGTCTGTACTTCTCAGTACTTAACTGATAGACCTCAAATGAAATCATCCTGTCATTGCATGTTCTTCTTCAACACATTTTGTTTCTTTAGTGAATTCATTCTGTTGGATTATAAAACTAACAATATTCACATAAGGAACTGGCATCACCACCTGCAGCTTTGGCATCCTATATGAGCACCAGTTCAAGTCCCGGTTGCTTCACTTCCAATCCAGCTCTCTGAGAAAGCAGAAGATGGCCCAAGTACGTGGACCCCTCCCATCCATGTGGGAGACCCAGATGAAGTTCCTGGCTCCTGACTTTGGCCTGGCCATTGTAGCCATTGGGGGAGTGAACCAGCAGGTGGACGTTCTCTCTCTCTCCCTCTCTCTGTGATGCTCTGTGTTTTAAATAATGACATAAGTACATTTTTAATAGTCCTATAAAATGTTCGGACAACGCAGATACTTGAGGTGTCTCAGTTCTTTCAGAAGCAGTTTTTAGAGCATTAAAGCACTTATGGGCACAGGAAGTAGACGTGGTCAGACAGATCTGCCCCATAGTCACCAGCCTGAGTGTGCCAGCCCCGCCAATGAGCTCATTTTGCAGAAATTCCAAAGAAGATGGTGATGATTTAGAACAACGCTGCTGTATATGTTGCTACCCTTGTGCCATAGTGCAGCTCAAAGTCTCACTCAATGTCAAAATGAAATAGCAGATTTTTTTCAAAGAAACACCGAGAATACTTGTGATTGCCCTCAAGCAAACGGCGCTGTTTCCAACGTAGCCAGCGAGTCCCTCTGGCTTCCGGTAACATGGGCAGCTTCTCAGCCTGCCCTGAGCATCTCCCCCAAACCGTATTTGCATCCCAGCTGCAGGGACAGCTCCTGAGACAGTGCAGGGGACAGCCACCGCCCACCCATCTCTTTTAACTCGTTTCTCTCTGATAGTCAAACACGCTTAACCCAGGGAAAATTTCAGAAAAGCCAGCTTCACGTCGACACAGAAATAAACTCATGGTGCTGAGGGCCAGTGCTGGTCTGGGCGTGTCCATTTCCACACACTCTCTCCAGCTTGGTCTTCCTGCGGCTTTCCATTGCATGGAGCTCCCATGGGACCACTTGATGCCCTGGTGCTGGGTGACCCCAGTGCATGGAAATGCAGAGGAGACTCGTGACTTCCCACAGCCCCTGGCCCCACTTTGCTGCTTCTTCTGGAAGAAGGCTTGGGTGCCCCTGTTCCCCTGATCTCAGTTCTGTGTATGTCTTTGTCCTTCTCTTTCCTTCTTGTAATCGGGAGTCTGGTACATCCCTCAGCTCAGTCCAAGGCCACCCAGGTGTACCATCCTCCGGGCCTGTCTTCTCTCCAGCAGCGTGTGCTGGCACCCAGTGATCACTTTGTCCCCAACAATGAAATCTGAAGCTGAATAAGGAAAGCCATGGGCAGCATTGAGCGCTTTCTGTTGCTCCATTCTTGTGCTATGCACTTGACACTTCTTATACGTATTGCGCTATGTCCATGATTTCTAATAGTTTCATCATTTTGATCATTTATGTGTATTCTACTTAAAATGTTAGCGCTTACATTGATCTTCAGGCAAAATCTATCAGCATTCCCGTAATACAGATGTGTTAGCCGAGGTTTAAAGAAATTCATTTACTACCCCAAAGTCAGTAGCCAGGGGATGATAAGCACGGATTATAACTCAATGCTAAGAGAAAAGGTTGAGCATCCCTAGTCTGAAAATCTTACAGCCACAATGCTCCGAAATCCAAAACTTTTTAAGCACCAACACGATGCTATAAGTGGAGAACTCCACCCATGACTTCCATGTGACTGGCAACAGTCCTAACTCACAGGCGCTAAAAATACTGCACAAAATTACTTCCAGGCTGTGTGTATAAGGTATACACGAAATTTCATGTTTTGACTTGGATCTCACCCCCAAGATATTTCAATATATGCACCCAAATATTCCAAAAACTACAAAAAAAATCAAAACCCAAAATCTGAAATACTTCTGGTCCCAAACCTTTCAAATAAGGGATACACAACCTGTAGTGAAAACAAAAACATAAATGTATTCTTAATTGTCTCCTCAAGACCTAGCAGCCTGCCTAAGACATAGAAGCTACCTAAGATACATTTACTAAACATGTATATGAACAAACCAGCTGGCCGGCGCTGTGGCTCACTACGCTAATCCTCCGCCTGTGGCGCCAGCACCCTGGGTTCTAGTCCCAGTTGGGGCTCCAGTTCTGTCCCAGTTGCTCCTCTTCCAGTCCAGCTCTCTGCTGTGGCCCAGGAAGGCAGTGGAGGATGGCCCAAGTGCTTGGGTCCTGCACCCACATGGGAGACCAGGAGGAAGCACCTGGCTCCTGGCTTCGGATCTGCACAGCTCCGGCCATAGCAGCCATTTGGGGGGTGAACCAATGGAAGGAAGACCTTTCTCTCTGCCTCTCTCACTGTCTAACTCTGCCTGTCAAAAAAAAAAAAAAAAAAAGATACATTTACTAAACATGTATATGAACAAACCAGCAATACAGAGGTCAACACTGGAACTCCAGTTTAAATACGATACCCTGGTGACTTCACGACCACCCTCTTCTTCCCAGCTTTCATAGCCCCTCTGCAACACTCCCTCGGAGCGCCATGTGTGTATGTGTCTGCTTCTGCGTTCTCTCAGCTGTCTGCCTCCCCCACTTGGCTTTAACATGCAGGAGAAACTTTGTTATCAGAGCATCCCTGAAACCCAGCAGATTGTCACTCAGCGAACACAAAAGGAGGAAGCGAATCCACAAATGAATGTGTGAATGAAATGAGTCAGTTCTCTGCAAGTGCAGAGCCCCTCATTTCTCTGCGTCTTTGTAATGAATATAGTAAGCGGGGCGGCATTGTGGCACGGAGTGTTGAGTCATCGCCCATAGGAGCACTGGTTCGAGTCCCGGCTGCTCCACTTCCGATCCAGCACCCTGCTAACGCGCCTGGGAAAGCAGAAGAAGATGGCTGAAGTGCTTGCGCCCCTGTGCCCACGTGGGAGATCCGGGTGGACTTCCTGGCCCCTGGCTAAGGACTGGTCCAGCTGTAGCCATTGGCCACTTCTTCCCAGCAGCCAGAGGACTTCAGGCAGGAGGGCTGAGCGATACTGCGTGCCCTCTGCTCACTCGGCCGGAAAGTCCAGAGCCGTAAAGCCACATTGCTGGTGGCGGAGACACAACTGGAAGCCAGGCTCCTGCTGCTGCCCTCATAGCAGGCCTCGCTCTCTCCTCTCTTAAGCCTGTCTCCGTCCTATGTTACATGCAGAGCCAGGTCTGTTTAACAACATAGGCAACTGCACATGTTTAGAACATGAGCTGGGTTGTGAATTGTGCAAAGCAAAAAGAGTCTATTTCCTATAAATGTTTCTAACCCTGTTCGGGTCAGGCCAGGCTAGTCGTTCCCATTTCTTGGCCATTCCCTCCCCCTTGTGGAGACAGCCTGGTACTGCACACATAGAGTCAAGTCAATCCTGCTTTAGCCTGAAGATCTTTTCCCACGCGTGCTTTCCTATGTCAATGACTGGAGTCAGATGGGCCTGGCTGAGCAGCGTTGCTGCGGAGCTGTAAGGGAACCTCAGGGGAAGCAGAAAGGAGAAACGCAGCTGAAATCCGTGGCTGTTCGTTTTCCTTGACGATAGAGCCGAGAAAAAGCGTCTTTAGAAAAAGCAAACTGAGGACCGTGCTACAACTTGCTCACGATAGACTCTGCCTGGAGTCTACTTTAGAAGACTCATACCGCTCTTCCCCCTCCCCAAGCCCCTTCTTTGGAACGCTTTCCCAGAATTCCTGACTTTCAAACACACCCCGCCATCTCCCTGAACTAGATTTTTCACAACATGGCCAACATTCCTGATTCTGAACAAATTTTTAAAAAAATTTTTTTAAATCTTTCTCACCAATTCATAGACTCTCAGAGGTACACAGTGATAGACACAGGACTACCTCGTGGTCTACAGAGGCTCTAGCGCCTTCTAGAAGTACAGGAAATTTAATCTGTAGATGTGGAAATGCAGGCAATGGAAATATACCTGAAATGAATAGCCTCACCCCCTCTTTAAGTTGTCATCTAATAGTTAGGAAATATGCGTAGTGAGTCAGCGGGAGGGTGTGTGTATGGATTTAAGAGTCTCCCTCAGATGGCTCCAGCTCATCTACATTTGCTGATACACACTGCTGTTCTCAAGCTGGTTGCAAATGGCTGGCCATTAGTCCACGGGAACAGGTACAGTAACTTGTCAGTGAAGACATTTTCTTCTGAAAATATTAAACGTGTCTGCAAAAAAAAAAAAAAAAAAAAAAAAAAAGCATTACTTCACATAGAAATCCAGAGGCAGTACATTTTCAAAATGAACTCAACGTTACCTTCAAAACCCCCATGTCTGCATCTTTCAACCCCAGACCACACCCTGCATGTATCAGCTTGACTTGTAGGTACAACCCCGTCCTGCCCGAAGAGCATTCACATGGACAGATCTCCTTTGTTTGGAAGACAGCGCCCTTCCCAGGAGCAGCCACCAGACTTCTCCTCCATCCTATTGGCTACGGTTGGTCACATGCTCTTAGCTACAAGAGAAGCTGGGAAAATACTCAGCAGGTGTATGTTCAGCCCTATTGAGGGAGGTGGATCCTGCCCGCAAGAGTAGGGACGGATTGTTGAGTGAACTCAGTAGTAATTCAGTTAGCAGTGTTAATCACCTTTACATAATCCAACCGAAAAGCTAAAATTTTTCTCTTTTTTTATTCCCAGTGATCAACACTTTGATCCCTTTCTCTGTAAGCGTCTTACTCTCTATCACACTGAATGTTCTTCTTTTTCTACACTCATATGTGTACAAATACAATACACCTTCTCACACATACATACATGCACACATACGCACACACATTCACTGCCTTCATTCAGCCAATGATACATGTTGGGTTTATTATGGGTCCAATTTTGCTAGACACTGGGATTGCAATAGTACAATATACTCAATCTTGATGGAAATAGGTTCCAAGACCCACACCCCCCCTCCCAGGGATGCCTGAAATCACAGAGCGTGTTAAACCCTCTATGCGTGTACTTCGAAATTTTGTAGAAAATGGAGTGCAAAGATGAGTTTACTTTGGTGCAAAAACTTTGAAATCCGCAAATATGCATTTTCCACAAACTTATTGAAGATCCCTCATATCCGTGGATAAGCTGGAACCTAGGGTGTTGAGCCAAAGGAATTGCTCAGGGATTAGGAACCAGCAGCCTGGAGTGGTTGGACCAGAGAAGTGTGCAGCTGGGGGGCCGGCGCTGTGGCATAGTGGGTAAAGCCACCACCTGCAGTGCTAGCATCCCATATGGGCGCCGGTTCAGGTCCCAGCTGCTCCACTTCCAATCCAGCTCTTTGCTATGGCCTGGGAAAGCAGCAGAAGATGGCCCAAGTCCTTGGGCCCTTGCACCCTCGAGGGAGACCTGGAAGAAGCTCCTGGCCCCTGGCTTCGGATCAGCCCAGCTCCAACCATTGTGGCCATTTTGGGGGTGAATCAGTGGATGGAAGACTTTTCTCTCTGTAACTTTATTTCTCAAATAAATAAACAAAATCTTTAAAAAAAAAAAAAAGAACAATTTCTTAGCTGTTTCTCTGCTCCCTGCTAAGCCTCTTGAGTGCCTTTCTGGTTCCGCGGGATTGCTGCACTCACACTTGTCAGCATTCTTGCTAACTCACCAAGCAGCTGTTCCTGTGCCAGAGAAAGGGGATTTTCAAACGCACCTTCACAAGAAAAGGGGCAGAACAGACCCCCAGGGACTCCCCTAATTGGCAGCACAGGCCCCGCCCAGGAAGCCCCCCAAGGACTGAAGCCCATCTGCTCCTGCCTCCTCTTGCACCCCGCCCGTCCTAGTCCCAAGCACGCTTAGAGCATTTGTGCTGGAACGGAGATGCTTTGCCCTCTACCTCCTCCCCCGCCGAGACGGCTCCCTGGTATTTTTTGATGAATGAATATTCATTCATTCATGTAATATACTATGGTTATAAGTAAAACTGCAAATAGCTAATATATGATAAGCATAGTTATCAATTAACTGTGTCTTCCCACAAGACTAAGAGCCCCCTTCAGCTTTCTGCGTCTCACAGCTAAGACCTTAAATTAATGCTGCTTAAAAATCTCTGAATAAAAAAAACAAGGGCGTGAACAAAACAGAAGCTGAACAAAACGAAGAACAGTACAAGGGAGCCAGATGGCAGAGGCCCACTTCCAACGCGGTTTTGCAAATCAACAGAAAAAGGTGAACAGGCAAACAGACTAATTTGCACAGAGCAAGCAGCTTATAGAAAAGGAGAAATACAGTAGCCAACAGCCAGAGTAAAGTGACAGACCTCACTCAGTGCAATTAGAGAAACGTATGATTTTCCACTACTCAGGTTGACATTTTTAAACACTGCTAACATCTCCATAGCCATCCGCTTGTGAATAAAGACAGACTTTCCTACACAGCTACTAGGGAAAGAATAAACATATGCAGTTTCTTGGAGAGCAATGTGACTCTGTCAGTCAGGGATTAAAATGTGCGTGTCTTTCAATCCAGACTCGTACTGCTGAAAACACACTTATAGATTGGTTTAAAATACGATCAAGCATTAAAAAAATGCAAGATTCTTCTTGTAATGTTGTTCATTTGTAAAAACGATGAATGGCTAAGTACATTTGCTTTTCTGTATTATAGTTTAAAGAAGGATGGCCAGCTCCACAGCTCACTAGGCTAATCCTCCTCCACCTGTGGCGCCGGTACTCCGGGTTCTAGTCCCGGTTGGGGCGCCGGTTCTGTCCCGGTTGCTCCTCTTCCAGTCCAGCTCTCTGCTGTGGCCCGGGAGGGCAGTGGAGGATGGCCCAAGTGCTTGGGTCCCTGCACCTGCATGGGAGACCAGAAGGAAGCACCTGGCTCCTGGCTTCAGATCTGCGCAGCTCCGGCCGTAGCAGCCATCTGGGGGCTGAACCAACGGAAGGAAGACCTTTCTCTCTGTCTCTCTCTCACTGTCTAACTCTGCCTGTCAAAAAATAATAATAATAGTAAAGAAGGTAAAGTTTCACCAAACAAAAACAAAATGTTGGGAATGTCTTGAGCTGGGAAACTTGGACACGGACACAAACACTGATCAGAAAGTTAACGCTTTGGTGTTGAAAAAAAAAAAAACCAGCTGTATGTTGGTGGTGGATATAAGACACTGCTTTGGACATCCGCATCCCATATCCGAGCACCTGGGTTCAAGTCCTCACTGCTGATCCACCTGCCTGCTAGGGTGCACCCTGGCAGGGAGCAGATGGTGACTCATTGTTGGGTTCTTGCCATCCCCTGTGTGGGAGACCCAGCTTTAGTCTGGCTGTTTGTAGGTATCTGGGGAAGTGAATTAACAGATGGGAATTTTTTAGTTACCCAAAAAGTGAGATCTGTGCTTAAAATTCTGAGAAGCAGGCCCTCACCTCTGTCCTTCAACGGTTACATGTGGCTTTGAGTACGGATGACTTTCCATCTCTCCCACAAATCTCTAGCGTTTTCATTTCAGTCCGTGGGCTACCTGCTCCATGGAGATCTTATTGGACTCATTTAATTCTGCATCAGCCTACAGTCTCTGGCCTGGCAGGGGTGACAGCCCTGCCAACAGCATTGCAGAATCATTCACGGCAGAATGTACAACGCTCTGCACGGTGCATGTTGAGGAAATAGAAAAATCACTCCACTCCTTCCTGCACTGAGAAAAGGGGGGAAAAAGCATAGGGCAGGGCCAGCACTATGGCTTAGTGGGTAAAGAAGCCACTTGCAATGTCGCGGGTAAAGAAGCCACTTGCAATGTCGGCATCCCGTATGGGCGCTGGTTCAAGTCCTGGCTGCTCCACTTCTGATCCAGCTCCCTGCTATGGCCTGGGAAAGCAACAGAAGATAGCCCAACTCCTTGGGCCTCTGCACCTGCGTGGGAGACCCGGAAGAAGCTCCTGGCTCCTGGCTTAGGATCGGCACAGCTCCAGCCATTGCAACCATCTGGGCGGTCAACCAGCGGACGGAAGACCTCTCTCTCTTTCTCTGTCTCCTTGTCTCTTTGTGTAACTCTGACTTTCCAATAAACAAGTGAACCTTAAAAAAAAAAAATAGGGCAAAAGTGAGGCCAGACTTTGGCAAGAGACACCAGCAATGATCTTGGATCAGCCCCTTGGGGGGGGGGGTGAAGCTCTGAGTTGTAACACTTGCCAGTTTCTCTGGTGTAAATGTGATGGCAACAGCTGTTTTTTTTTTTCCCAGACACTTCTCTTCACAGCATCTTTCCATTTGCAGAGCAGCTCAGAACCTCTTCCATTTGCAATCTTGTAGCTAGCAAAAACCAAAAGACAGAGAGGATTGACAGAAGCAAAAAAACCTTAGAACTAGACTGCTTCAACGAGTTCACGGAAAATCAAATTAAAAGTTTAGTTTAGGGGCTGGCGCTGTGAGTGTAGAGGTAAGACTGCCACTTGTGCTGCTGACATCCCATGTGGAAGCCAGAGTCCTGGCTGCTGCACTTCCGGTCCAACTCCCTGCTAATGTGCCTGGAAAAGCAGCAGAGGATCGCCCAAGTGGTGGGTCTCTGCACCCATGTTGGGAGACCCCAAAAAAGCTCCTGGCTTCTGGTTTCAGCCTGGCCCACATTGTGGCCATTTAGGAAATGGACCAGCAGATGGAAGATCTCCCTCACTCTCCTCTGTCTATATTGCTGCCTTTCAAATAAATATATATTTTGTTTAAAAAGTGACATTTATTTTGATGCAAAAAAATTTTTGCAACATGGGGTTGGCATTGTGGTACAGGGGTTTAGCCACTGCCCACAACACTGGTATCCCATATCAGAGCACCAGTTTGAGTCCTAGCTGTTCCACTTCTGATCCAGGTCCCTGCTAATGTGCCTGGGAAAGCAGTGGAAGATGGCCCAAGTGCTTGGGCCCCACCCACCACGTGGGAGACCTGGATGGAATTCCTGGCTCCTGGCTTAGACCTGGACCAACCATGATCATTGTGGCTTGGGGACTGAACCAGTAGAGAGAAGATCTCTCTCTCTCTCTCTCTCTCTCTCTCACTCTCTGTCCCTTTTCATCTCTCTCCCTTTTCATCTCTCTCCTCTCTCTCTTCTTCTCTGTCATTCTGCCTTTCAAATAAATAAAACAAATCTTTTTGAAAGATTTTGAAATGTGTGCCTACTTTTGCCTAATCTCCATTCTCAGAGATGTTTTTGGAAGACCCTGTATGTATGTGGATTTCAAAATATTTTGCACAAAAATAAACTTATCGTTTTTACTACGAATTTTTTACTTTCATAATTTCTAAATTTTTCTTTTAATTAGTTTTTAACGGATTTAATGTGCTTTGTAGATACAATTCTAAGAACATAATGATATTTCTTCCCTCCTTCCCTCTCTCCTTCCCATCCTCCTTCCTTCTCGATTTCTGTCTTTTTTTTTAGTTTTGAGATGACATAATTTAATTCTATATTACAATAAAAAGGCTTAATCCTTCACCAAATAAGAAGTTTAACAAGCAAAGAGCAAAATGACCTTAGTTTCATGGGAATATAGACAATGCTACAAGCAATGATTGAATGGAAATATGACCATTTCACCAATTTACAGTAAATTTTAAAGTAATCTCAGATCATTAAGTTACAGTAGCATAACATTCTTTTTTTTTTTTTTTTTTTTTTTTGACAGGCAGAGTGGACAGTGAGAGAGAGACAGAGAGAAAGGTCTTCCTTTTCTGTTCATTCACCCCCCCAGTGGCTGCTGCGGCCAGCGCAGGGCACTGATCCAAAGCCAGGAGCCAGGTACTTCTCCTGGTCTCCCATGGGGTGCAGGGCCCAAGCACTTGGGCCATCCTCACTGCCCTCCCGGGCCACAGCAGAGAGCTGGACTGGAAGAGGGGCAACTGAGACAGAATCCAGTGCCCCAACCGGGACTAGAACCCGAGGTGCCGGCACCGCAGGCGGAGGATTAGCCTGTTGAGCCACGGTGCCAGCAAGCATAACGTTCTTAACCATTGGTTTCACAAAGTTATAAAACAAAGTTTTACAAAACTATAATTGCAGCAATACTGGTACATGCAGACACTTCTTTTTGTTGTTTTTTAAATTTTAGCTCTCACATATAATGGAGAACATGTGGTATTTTTCTGGTCCCAGCTCATTTCACTCAACGTAGCACTATGAACGTCTTGAAGTATCCTTACAGCATAACCAGGAAGAAAAGTAAAAGGGTGGGAAATGGCTCTGTTCTTACAGACTGGAATCCAACCAGGTGCCACTGTGCAGACAGCTCATACAAGGGCAACATATTGATGCTGTTATGGGTGAAGTGGTGGCAAAGATGGCCTCGGCTCTTTGGCTCACATGAAAGAATAATAATAAATAAATAATTTTAAAGTGACATTTATCTTAATGCAAAATTTTTTTGCAACATGGAGTTGGCATTGTGGTACAGTTTAGCCACTGCCCACAAGGCTGCAGAGAGAAAAGCAAGATTTATTTAAATCAGAAAACTCCTGCCACAGTGGCCGTTAGAAGGCAGGGACAAAAACCCATCAAAAGTCTGGGTTTGTGATCTTATCTGTCCTGTCTAGCTTGCTCATGATAAGACAAAAATCCAGCAGGGGGCTGGCCGACACCTGCAGTGCCGGCGTCCCACATGGGAGCCTATTCGAGTCCCGGCTGCTCCACTTCCAATCCAGCTCTCTGCTATGGCCTGGGAAAGCAGTAGAAGATGGCCCAAGTCCTTGGGCCCCTGCACCCATGTGGGAGATCCAGAAGAGGTTCCTGGCTCCTGGCTTCGGATCAGTGCAGCTCCGGCCATTGAAGCCATCCGGAGAGTGAACCAGCAGATGGAAGACCTCTCTCTCGCTCTCTCTCTCTGTAACTCAGACTTTCAAATAAATAAATAAATCTTAAAAAAAAAAAAAAAAAAAAAAGCAGAAGGGTAGAATCACCACTCCCTTGCTATTTTCATGATAACACTGGAAGGGTGCAAGGAGTGGACTAGGCCCTTTGATCTTGCTAAAGATAACTTCTTGGAGAAACAAGCATTTTGCCCCCTCTTTGAGGGATTCCCCTTTCCTCATTTTCCACCAGGACCAATCTAACTGCTTGTTGACCCATTTGAGCCCTCACAGTTCTTCAGGGCTGGAACTCTGGCCTCAGGCTCACACATGCCCTAAGGCACGCATTGCCTCTTTTACAGACAAGCTGAGCAGGACGCCGAGGTCAGGCCAGGTCTACTCTAATTGCATGTGGCCCTGGAGGACCATCAGGATGAAGCAGCAGGTGCACGCTGCCTGTCGTTCTAGTGGCCAGCCGCCACGCCTGGTGGAAGCTTGCAGCTCCTTCCAACTTTCCCCAGACCAGCTCTCCCTTCTTTCTAACCTCCTTAAAAACCCCCAAACGCCCTCAGTTAGCTGGATGGTAGTTCTTGAGACAGAAGTCTGCTACTTCCTCGTCTGTTGGTAGATTAAACTTTCTCCTTCCTTTACCTTCAAATCATGGCCTTGGTATTTTATTGGGCACTAGGGATGAGGACCGAACTTTCGGCCATAGTAGTTGTTGATATGAAGAGTTAAAAATTATATATGTGTGGGTGTCAAAAGTTAAGCTTAAGCTTACAGGTTTAAACCTTCCTGGTACAGCTGTGAAAATAAGACAGAGTAAAGTAGCACATTGACAGTAGGGACTCCATTTTGGAGCACTTGAGACTGCATTCTGGGAAAGCACCCCCCCCCCCCCGTGAGACTCTGGTCTGAAACTATGATCTCAAATAGTTGGACAATAGCAGTGCACTACATCACCCTTGGCAACGCACAAAACCCCCCTAGCATGATTGCTCAAGCTTAAAAGTAGAAAGGTTGCACCTGGGTTACCTGGGCTAATAATAAAGATGTGATTTGTCTATGTCTTAAAATCATAATTGCTGATTGTAAGATTTTAGCAACCGCTTAGCAACCGTGTATTCTCTCCCCCCTCCCGATTTTGCGGTTTTTGCCTTTATAAACCCTATGCTGTAGTTCCTCACTGCTCCTCTGTCCTTGTCAGAGGGCCCCAACATGTTGGATCAATAAATTTAACCCTTTGCTGGTTGCATGAGAGAAAAAGTCTCTTGGAGTCGTTCCTTGGGCGGTGGGCTTTTTTTAGACCCTAACAGATATGGGATAAACAGGTGGCTAGATTATGACCAGGACCTGAAATCCACAACCCTCAGCCCCCGCCCCATGTAATTTTACTTGCCTGCTTGTTAATCAGAACCGCCCAAGCTCCCCCAGTATGTCTCCTTCACCTGGGACCACCCAATAGTCACTCCCCTTGTGACGTCATAAAAGAGGCAGCCAAATTGAAAGGAGCCCTGTCTCTCTCTGCCTACAAGGACCAGAAAAGGGTGCTGAGACACTGGCTATCCCCACTCCACTCTTCAAGTATGCCCGTGTGTGTGTGTGTGTGTGTGTGTGTGTGTCTGCTTTTTCGTCTTTTCAATAGATCTGACGGCTTTGCACAATGTAAACATGTACACGAAAAACATGTAATCAGAGTGCTTCTCTAAGCAGAAGGCAAGAACCTGGAATAAAAAAGCAGGCCCCATGTCTCCCACTTCAGCTGTTAGTTTATATTTACATCACCACGTGGCTATCTGCTCAGCTCCATGTGTCGTTGTCTTCCAGTCCTCCTGGGTCTGGGGTGGCCAGGGAGTAGAGAGCAAACGTGTATTCAGTATGGAATTGAAAGGGGATAATTTCTCTCTGTCATTTTCATGCTGATACAAAAACAGCATGTTCGCAGAGAAGAAGTGAGAAAGGGAATGCATTTGGAGTCATCGTTTTACCTGTAAACTTCAGGGGCCTATGCTGTGGGGAAGCAGGGTAAGCCTCTGTCTACAGTGCTGGCATCCCATATGGGCGCTGGTTTCAGTCTCAGCGGCTCCACTTCCAATCCAGCTTCCTCCCAATGGCCTGGGAAAGCAGCGGAAGATGACCCAAGGGCTTAGGCCACTGCACCCACGTGGGAGACCTGAAAGAAGCTCCTGGCTCCTGGCTTCAGCCTGCCCCAGCCCTGCCCATTGCTGGCCATTTGGGGAGTGAACCAGCAGATGGAAGATCTCTCTATCTCTCCTCTTTCTCTAACTCTGGCTTTCAAATAAATAAGTAAATCTTTTTTAAAAAATAACCATAAAGTTCTTCCTCTGCTCCTCTAATACATAGATATACTTGCCCTCCCATCACCTACACTGCCCATAACTTTGTGGGCATGGTCATGGTTTTTAGCATCCATGGCTGACAAAGTTCAGAGGCAGTGAAACAGTAAGATGCCAAGGTCATTTTGCTTAAGCATTAGTGCTCTCCACTTTGAATTTTTGAGCTGTTCTCAGGGCTCCCAGCTGAAGGCATTTGGTAAGAATAACTGTATAATACCCCACACGTCTCTAATAAGCTTCCTCCAGTGTGATCTCGGCATCCAAGCTAAATGCTTATGACAAGTACACAGCATCTGAGCAAACCGACCAAAAGCCAAGAGCTGGCTGGCAGTGTTCCTTCATGGAGAAGCGGCTATCAGTGGGTGAACAAGCCACATTTCAGTCTCTGAGGGAGAACACGCAGCCAAAAATGAGGTCAAGCTGGGATTTTCAAGCTAAGTTAGCAGCCTTAAATGAAATGCAAAATCCGCCAGAGGCTAAACTTTGTTATTCCATTGGCGTAACCAAGCAAGACAGAGTAGCTGGGCTAGGAAAGAGCGGGGAAGGAAGAAAGGGAAGAAAAATATGGCTTCCTGTGGTTTTATGAGGGTTACAACAGCCTTAGGAAGTGGGGACTTCGGGGGCGGCTAAACATATGCAAATGCAATGCAACTTTTCCGAGGGAGTTTGTGAAGTTGCTTCATTAGCACTGAAGCCGAGGGCAGTGCAGAACTCCTGCAAAGCAGATCTGAGAGTTTCCTTTTGTGCACTGCCTGTCTTCAGGGCACCGGGTGAAAAGGCGGCCAGAGATGGCCCTGAACAGGAGCAGAACCTGTAAGCGCTCCCAAGCCCTCTTGGCTTCAATGCTGGCTTTTGTCCCTTAAGGGCCATGGCTCTGCTCCCTGAGAGTCCAGTAATGAAGCACTTGATTAAGACCTCATTAAAAGTTCATTGCCATTCAGCCAGACTGCAGCCAGCCCTGCAGCCCAGGCAGACTGGAGGGAGGATGGGACCGGCCCAGAGTCATGAACCCTGGGTTTGAATGCCCTTCCTAGCCACTTCACAGTGGCAAGTGGCTTTGTAGGGTGTTTTTATTTTCTTTTTTCATCTCTTAAGGGTTATCGCTTTCTTCCTCTCTGTGAGGACATGCTTAAAAGCACCAGTCATTTTCTGCTTCCTTTCTGCCCATTTTACTGCCATCATCCAGTTGGTACCGGCCCCTCCGCAGCAGCCAGGGACACTTAATTTTTGCATCAAGGCGTCGTGAGACAGGCAGGTTCCCTGTGGGACGCAGCTAGCTGAAAAAGGAGAATGGCAGCTTTGTCCCTGACAGGTGCCCAGGCAATCTACCCGAGCCCCAAGAAGGAGAGAGGGCAAGCACCTTGAAGAAGCTCCAGACCGCCGATCAGAAACTGCCCATCAAAGGACCTAGCCGGAAGGGCTAGTCGGATGTACCCTTTTGTCAGAATTCAGTCTCCTGCCCTCAGACCCGGGAACCAAGTGCAGCAGCAAATTCTAAAGTGTTACAGGGGCTGGCACCGTCTGCAATGCTGGCTTCCCATGTGGGTGCTGGTTTGAGTCCCGGCTGCTCCTCTTCCGATCCAGCTCTCTGCTGAGGCCTGGGAAAGCAGTAGAAGACGGCTCAAGTCCTTGGGCCCCTGCACCCATGTGGGAGACCTGGAGGAAGCTCTTGGCTTTGGATCATTGCAGCTCTGGCCGTTGTGGCCAACTGGAGAGTGAACCAGCGAATGGAAGACCTCTCTCTCTCTCTCTCTCTCTCTCTCTCTCTCTCTCTTTCTCTCTCTCTCTCTGCCTCTGCCTCTCTGTAGCTCTGCCTTTCAAATAAAAGATAAATAAATCTTATAAAAAAGTCTGTAGCATGATTCATTCTGTTGTGGGCCTGCGTATCTTCTAATCTCTATTCCAGGTCCTTGTCTCTCACAATGACAACAATTCTCTGTGAAGGCAAAGAGCAACAGGAGTTCTGTAACAGTGAGAGAAAAAGCACACATTCAGGCCTGATGGCGGGCTGCCCACTGGAGAAATACCCATCAGGAGTGGGCCTGAAGATGGCCCGCAGGTCGGGGGAGGAGAGAAAGAGAGCTCACCTGTGCAGCACCTGCCATGGCCCCAGGTGAGAGAGAGAGGGCAATTGCGATTGTTGGCCTCTTTCTTGAGGTAGTGGTGGTGCCTTTGCAGGTGAGAAGCTACCTGGACACTGCACGACGCCTCCATAAATTCCACGTGGAGCTCCGTTTCTCACAGGTGTCCTCCCTGCTACTTTGAAACAGGTGCATCTTGGGAAAAGGGTCCTCTTTGATTGACAGCTAAAGAGATAGGCTGCAGGGCTGTGAGGCTTCCAGACACCATATCAGCTTCTACCAGAAGACACCAATGCTTCCAAGGTGCCTGATGTTTTTCAGTCATTCTCCAGGGAGAGGTGCAATCGTCCACCAGCCTGAACCGGTACAGACCACACTACAGGGGCAGCACCTGTGCAGAGGAGTTGGAAAGTACCCAGAGGTCATCCTTTGGTTCATTTTAATTTTTAAACTTTATTTATTTTCATTTCATTTGAAAGTCAGAGAAGCCACATGTGCGCACACACACACACACACACACACCAGATCTTCCATTTACAAGTTGGCTCAACAATGGCCTGCAAAAGCCAGGGCTGGCCCAGGTCAAAGCCAGGAGCCTGGAACGCATGCAGCAGGGACCCAAGCATTCCAGCCATCACATGCTGCCTCCCAGGGTGTGCATTAGCACGCAGCTGGAATTGGTAGTGCAAGGTGCACTCAAACCCAAGCCCCCTGATATGGGATGGGGGCATCCCAAATGCCCACTTCCTTTTTTTTTTAAGATTTATTTATTTATTTGAAAGTCAGAATTACACAGAAAGAGGAGGAGAGGTAGAGAGAGAGAGAGAGAGGTCTTCCATTCCAAAGCCAGGAGCCAGAAGCTTCTTTTGAGTCTCCCACATGGGTGCAGGGCCCCAAGGACTTGGGCCATCTTCTACTGCTTTCCCAGGCCACAGCAGAGAGCTGGATCAGAAGCGGAGCAGCCGGGACTCAAATCGGTGCCCATGTGGGATGCCGGCACTGCAGGCAGCAGCTTTACCCGCTAGCCACAGCGCTGGCCCCTGTTTTGTTTTCATGCTAAGATCTCCACCCCAGGAGGAGCTTAAGCCTTAGGACCATAACACACAATTTGTTTGTGTTCCTGAACTGTGCCTGTGTCCGCTCATGCCCACTGTACACGGGATGACAAGGCTGTCCCCTCTTACGTGTTCATGTCCCTCTACGATGCAAGAAATAGATTTTCTCTTGCGCACTGAGCAACAGCTCTGGAAATGATGCCCTGTGCTCTCCTTATTTGCTTCAAATGAAATGTATTCTGCACGACAAGTCCTTCTAGCTCATTGCTGGTTGGTTTGTTAGCTGCAGGATCGTTTTTAATGGTGAGAATTAGGGAGCAGTTTTTTGTACATCAACAGAAGAAATCAAGAGCTATCCACTAACAAACACAAGATATCCATTGAAATAAATGCTCTAGGGGCTCCAACATTGGGGTGCAGTAGGTCAAGCTGGGATCCCATCTCAGAGCAGCACTTGAGTCCTATCTGCTGTGTTTTCAAGGCAGCTCCCTGCTAATGCACCTGGGAAAGCAGCGGAAGTTGGCCCAAGTGCTTGGGGCCCCTGCACCCATGTGGGAGACCCTGGTGGAGATCCATGCTCCTTGGGCCATTTGGGGAGTGAACCAGCAGGTGCAAAATCTTTCTCTCTCACCTTCTCTTTGTCTCTTTCACCCTGCCTTACAAGTAAACCCTTAAAAAGGGTTTTAGATGTAGAAGATGTTTATAGTGTATTGTTGTGGAAAAAATTACAAGGCTTTTTAGAATTCTACAATCCAACCAAATTCATGATGATGGATATGGCATGTCCCATGATCTGATCATTATGTATTGTATGTGCATATTGAAATGTCACTCTGGGTGCCTTAAACATGTACAATTACTATGTCTATTAAAATTTTAAAATACCTGAAAAAAAATATAAACTCACCTCTCTCTGATTTTCTTAGAATTGTGGGACAACAGATTGTTTTATTTTGACTTATTGCGACTCTTTTCTGGTTTGCACTCAAAGAAATCATGTATTAATTATAAAGTTTTTATATTTATAAACACTATATGTTAAAAAACATAATTCCAAACATTGAAGAAACAAACTAGAAAGAAATCTGCCAAAAAAATTGACAAAAGGATACGTATTTACTATTTAAAGAAATATTATTAGAATCAATGATTCTAATAATAAATGAAGCACGCCAAAGAGCAATTAAAAAGAAATTGAGGGGCCGGTGCTGTGGTGTAGCAGGTAAGGCCACCACCTACAGTGCCGGCATCCTGTATGGTCACCAGTTCAAGACCCAGCTGCTCCAATTCCGATCCAGCTCTCTGCTATGGCCTGGGAAAGCAGTGGAAGATGGCCCAAGTGCTTGGGCCCCTGTGTCAGAGACCCAGAAGAAGCTCCTGGCTCCTGGCTTTGGGTTGGCACAGCTCTGGCTATTGTAGCCGATTGGGGGAGTGAACCAGATAATGGAAGCTCCCTCTCTCTCTCTCTCTGCCTCTCCTTCTCTCTCTGTGTAACTCTGACTTTCAAATAAATAAATACATCTTTTTTTAAAAGATGTATTTATTTGAAAAATAGAGTTACAGATAGAGGTGGAGAAAGAGAGAGAGGTCTTCCATCTGCTGGTTCACTCCCCAAATGGCCGCAATGGCCGCAATGGCCGCAGCTGTGCTGATCCAAAGCCAGGAGCCAGGAGATTCTCCCAGATCTCCCACATGGGTGCAGGGGCCCAAGGACTTGGGACATCTTCCACTGCTTTCCCAGGCCATAGCAGAGAGCTGGCTCGGAAGAGAGCAGCCGAGACTCGAATCAGCGCCCATCTGGGATGCCGGCGCTTCAGGCCAGGGCTTTAACCTGCTGTGCCACAGCATTGACCACGATAAATCTGTTTTTAAAAAAAAAGAAGAAATTGAAAAATATAGAAAGACAGCTTCAATAAACAAATAAGTAAAAAATAAAACAACATGCTTACTTCTTATGGAGCAGGGTTTGTTTTTTAAAAAAACACACATTAGTGAAAATAGAGAATAATAGACATTCTCAAATCCCACTATACTTTTTAATTCAGTAGTTCCATTCCTGGGATTCTAGCCAAAAGAAATAATTCTAAACATGAAAAAAAAAATGGCTCAGTGCAAGATGTCCATTGCAATGTTCATCATGAGAAGAAAATCCAGGAAATGCAGTAGAATATTATTTGGAAATCTAAACACATTGGAAATGTTGCAGAAAGATTTTTGTAAGGGAATATCCATTTTGATAAGCACTGGTTCGCTACAACTAAGGCACATAGGGTAGTGAGTTACTGCTCACCCAGGCATCCCAACTCAGGGAAACCCGAAGAGCTGGTACCGATCACCAGGAACCCATCCCGAATGGTCATCAAAGGCTATTTTTATGTGAAAAACTTACCAGGAAGCGGCCTTGGGTGGGTAACGCATCCACGTAGCCTCAGCCCAGTGCGACTGGACACTGGCTGGTTTTCTTTTGTGTTGTTTTGTGGTTGTGGACCTTCCCTGTGAGCCTTGAGTTGCGAAGGCCATACTTGGGAAATGGCCCCTTCTGGTTGGGACTCTGGGTCCTCTAAAGATTCCACAGAGCTCCCTTTCCCAGCTACACCTCCTCCTCAAGGTGCCTCTCACCCGCCCCTTCTTAGCCACGGTTGGCATCTTTGGTTGTAGGCAGAACGTGCTACCCCAGTGCCATGGCATGGCCTGACCGAGACTGGCAGGACCCAGAAGCAAGATCTCCCAGCACCCCATCTGTCTCTTGCCCCTCTTTCTCTCCTCCTGGGAGTCACAGAAACCAGAATTCTTCCCCAGGGCAGGTTATGGAAACTGGAACTCCTCTTCCCAAAAGCAAGTCATAAAACCTAGAAACGTCGCTCTCTCCCTTCAACATTTTGCCTTGAAGATCTTCATGCCAAGAAGAAGCAACGCTACACAAAAAGGCCAGGAAGAATGAACAGACAGGCCTTGCTGGCTTCCCCCTGCCCCGGGCCTATCAGCCTTAGACCACATGTTTTTCAGGCTATTCATAGGTCTACACAGCAGCCCATGCTTTCTCAAACATAAACATAAAAATAGGTAGTTCACCCTGGGTCTTTGGGTCTTCAATCTGAAGGCTTGGTGTTACATAAAACTATCATCAAATAAATGTGCTATGTTCACCTTTTGTTAATCTGCCTTTTAAAAAAATATATTTATTTATCTACTTTAAAGTCAGAGTTACACAGAGAGAGAAGGAGAGACACAGAGAGAGAGAGACACACACACACACACACAGAGAGAGAGAGAGAGAGAGAGAGAGAGAGATCTTCCATCTGCTGGTTCACTTCCCAATTGGTCGCAAAGCTGGAGCTGCGCCAATCTGCAGCCAGGAGCCAGGAGCTTCTTCCAGGTCTCCCATCCAGGTACAGGGGCCCAAGGACCTGGGCCATCTTCTACTGCTTTTCCAGGCCATAGCAGAGAGCTGGATTAGAAATGAAACAGCAGGGACTCGAACCGACATCCATATGATCCATATGGGATGCCAGCACTGCAGGTGGTGGCTTTACCTGCTAGGTCACACCACAGGCCCCACTGGGCTATCTTCTGCTGCTTTCCTAGGCCATTGGCAGAGAACAGGGTCAGAAATGAGGAAGCCAGGACTTTAATCAACCCCCAAAGAGACGCGGGCATCATAGGAGATGGCTTCACCCACTGTGCCACAATGCTGGGCCCTGAAATTTTGTAGTCTTACGTCATCTCAGATTCAGCATAAATCTCATGTCTGATACTTCACTGAAACCCAAGTTGCTGAAAAACCAAAGCTTTCTCCCCTCTTGCAGAAAAGCCATGGCCAGTAATTTTACATTTTGGTTATAGAGATCTGCTTCAAACCCCCAAAACCAATGCCGTCTGTTGCCTCCCCCACTTCCCTCCGCAGATGGGGGTATTTGGAGCTTTGTAAGTACCCAGTGGCTAAGTGACCTTGCGGTGGCGATGATAATAGCCCTGGATGGTGACAAACATTATTGCCTCAGTCAGATTTTACTCAAGCTCATGAACCTTCGACTAAGCCCATCTGTGTGTGTTGCCTGTACATTTATTTTAACAAAAGAATGCTTCGAAGTCAATTTAGCATGAATCATCCACATTTCATATCTGCTCATTTTTTAAAGATTTCTTTATTTTACTTGAAAGTCAGAGTTACACTGAGAGAGAAGGAGAGAGAGAGAGAGAGAGAGAGAGAGAGAGAGAGAGTTTTCTATCCACTGGTTCACTCCCCAATGGCCATAACGGTCAGAGTTGCACCGATCTGAAGCAAGGATGCAGGAGCTTCTTCCAGGTCTCCCATGTGGGTGCAGGGGCCCAAGGATTTGGGCCATCTTCCACTGCTTCCCAGGCCATAGCAGAGAGCTGGATCAAAAGTGGAGCAGCCAGGACTCGAACCAGTGTCCATATGGGATGCCGGCACTGCAGGCTACACCACAGCACCAGCCCCCGTATCTGCTCATTTTTTAAATGCAATCAGTTGTTACTACCCTTCACCATTCCCCAAGGGATGTCTGGTCACCCTAGGATGCCTACAGAGGGAGCTCTGTTGGGTCGAGGTAGCCAGAATCCCCCTTACCCCCATACTGTCCCCTACTTGCTTCCTTGGCCGTCAATCCTCACTCACCCACGGTGTGTCTGGAGTTGAACCCGGTCTTTCTCCTCAGCTTCAAAGCCCCACTTGCGCGGTCCCTATGCCTAACATGGTAGTGTCACAAAGCACCTTTCCTACCACGCTGCACCAAGCATCCTTGAGTAATTATTTTTTCCTTTAGCACTGGAGAAGGAAGCACTAGAGGTAAATGGTGTTAGCATTTTTAAAGCCAGTAAATGAGCACTGGTTCATTCATCCCTTGCCAAATTCAGAATGAATAGAAGCCATAAGATTCAGATGGAAATAAATTTTAGCTTGGTGACGGGTAAGAGCTGGGTTGAAGGACACGGCCCCAATGTGCAGCCACATGGTAATGCTAATTCCTTGCCCTGGATTCGATCCTGTTCTCCACTGGCCACAGACCTGGCTCACAGCCCCAGGGCCCTCCCAGTAACGTTATTTAACAGACAAGCAGAGGAGACATGTCCCAAGAGAGATCCAGTGTCTCCTCTGGCACTTATCAATTAAGGATGTCTTGCTTCCTCCTTTGGGGAGGAGAGAGTATGGCACAGGAAAGGGTGTGAATTTTCCTTGAAAAATTTCCTTTGAAAGTTTCCTTTGAAAAATCAAAACTATACATTGTAAAAACAATACAGAATTGGCCGGCGCTGCGGCTCACTAGGCTAATCCTCCACCTTATGGTGCCAGCACAGTGGGTTCTAGTTCCGGTGGGGGCGCCAGATTCTGTCCCGGTTGCCCCTCTTCCAGGCCAGCTCTCTGCTGTGGCCCGGGAGTGTAGTGGAGGATGGCCCAAGTGCTTGGGCCCTGCACCCCATGGGAGACCAGGAGAAGCACCTGGCTCCTGCCATCGGATCAGCGCGGTGCACCAGCCGCAGAGCGCCGGCCGCGGTGGCCATTGGAGGGTGAACCAACGGCATAAAGGAAGACCTTCCTCTCTCTCTCTCTCTCTCACTGTCCACTCTGCCTGTCCAAAAAAAAAAAAAAAAAATACAGAATTGAAAAAATCCCCAACTCCATACCAAAGCGTGATTTCTGATGGCACCATAATAAAGTTCTAAATTCTCTTTGCCAGTATTGGATTGTGATATTTGGGGACCTATATTTCAGAGGTTAGATTGTTGAGGGTTGCATTCAAGGCATGCGGCATCCTAGAGTGTGCCATCGCTCCTGTTACTCCCTCTAGGGCCACCCTCCACCCTTCTCCACCTGCCCTCTGCCCTACAGGGCTGATTTGCATGTGCCGTGTCAGTGGACTTGGCAGGCCTATGGCTTCCAGTTGGGTCTGGCCAGTGAGGAACCCAGGAAGGAAAGCGGTAGGAGGACAATCAGACAAGGGCGTCCATCCCCCCAGCCCCTTCTCTGCGAGCTCAGTAGAAGCTGTCTGGGTTACAGGAGCAACTACCAAAGTCTCTGTCAGGGCCTCCTAGGAGGATCTGCCCATCGCTCTCTCCCTTGCCCTCCCAAGCCTAAGACTGTACTTTCCATGTGTCCTCCACACCCTTCCCAAAGCGTTAGTACCTAATGTGAATCTGGCATGTGTAGCCTGCTGGAAAGCTGACAGCAACTGGTTCCGCTAACTTAGCAAAGCGAACTAGAAAGCCTTCTCTTTGTAGCTGCGCTCTGGAACACATTAACTATTGCAAGCATTTTCTATTCTTTGAAGGTCAAAGAGCCAGTCTTCTGGTTCTTCGGCCTAGTGTTTTGAGGGATGAGATGGTTCTTTAACAAATGTTGAAAGCATTTTCTCATAGCGGCTTCTTTATTTAGGTTTCTGCTCCAGTCAAGGGTGGTAAATGATATTTCCTAGAAAATCATCCATTTCCTTAGGAAGTTGAAACTTACCAGCACGGAATTATTTAGAGAATTTTCTTTTACTGTTCTCAGCTGTCCAGAAGTTACCAGCAGAATAATAATAAAAGATTGCATAACATCCCCCAACATTTTGTCAATTGAAAAAAGGAAAAGCAATTTTGTTCTTATGCAATTGTTCCATGACACATTGATACTTTTTTTTTTTATTATGCTTGGCCTCACAGAAGCTGTGTACTCCTTTCTTATGTTTGAGGACATTTGCGTCAACTTAGTCCATGCTTCCCTAGGTAAAAGGCAGAATTGTACTTTCTCAGGCTCCTGTGTTCCTAGGTGAGAGATAGGTGGCCTACAACTCAGCAGTAGGGTTTATTGACAAGAGATTGGTATTTCAGGGTGCAAAGACAGGCAAGGTGCAAAAGCCTTTTTTGGGACAGCAGTGGATGCAACTTGAAATTGTAGAGGCCAGAGGCGGGGCTGGCTTCTGTGTTCTCATCCCATGCCCCGCTTTGAGAAACACGTTCAGGTCTCTCTGCTCAGTAGAATTAGCAACAGTGTCTCCTGGGAAACTCTCACATGGTTTAACCCTGGTGGTCACTCACGACTCCACAGAACCTTATTCTCTGGCCCTGCTTGGGTAATGAGCAAGGGACTTGATTATCAAGGGCTCATACATTGTCTGTACCTCTCAAAATTCAGACAGTAGCTCAGTACCTCGGACTGTGTCTCTCTTTGGAGGTAGGATATTTCAAAGGACAGTTAAGGTGAAATGAGGGCTGTGAGGGTGAGGGCTTACTCCAATCTGACTGACGTCCTTATAAGAAAAGAAAGACAAACCAGGGATGCACAGGCACTCAGAGAAACGACAATAATGAGTAGGCAGCCGTCTGCAAGTCAAGGAGAGAGGCCTCGGAAGAAACTGAATCTGACAACAACTTGACCTTGGGCTTGGGGCCTCCAGAATTGGGAGTAAACAAATGCCCTGTGTTAGCCACTGTACTCTGTGGTATTTTAGAGAGATTATTACTATGGTAAACTGAGGCACTGGTGTTGTTGGAGCTGTTTTATTTCCTGCTTGAATGTGCTAACAGTTGGCTTGTGATTGGAAACTAAGAACACCAGTTCTGCACATTACACCACTGTAAGAATGGCTTCCACTTAGCAGATGGCTGAGTACGTTCCTATCGGCCAAGCCACCTGCAGAGTATGACCATTCACTCTGGACAAATTTCTCAAATTAAAATTACTATTTTGGGGGCAGTGCTGGGGCTTAGTAGGTAAAAACCGCCTCCTGCAGTGTCAGCATCCCATATTATCACCGATCCGAAGCCAGGAGCCAGGAGTTTCTTCCGGGTCTCCCACATGGGTGCAGGGATTCAAGCACTTGGGGCATCTTCCGCTGCTTTCCCAGGCGCATTAGCAGGGAGCTGGATCAGAAGTGGAGCTGCTGGGACTGGAACCGGCACCCATATGGGATGCCAGCACTGCAGGCAGAGAGTAAACCTACTGTGCCACAGCACCGGCCTATCGAATAAAATTGTTAAATAAGTGAATACATAAATTTCAAATTACAACTACTCAAAGACACTGGAGAGAAATCAAAGCTAGTCATATTCTGGAAGGGATATGACACTTGCCAGATGGGAACAGCAATGGCTGTGTCTCACATTTCCATAACTTCTACTCTAAGGGGAGGCCCCAATTTTCACCATGTGGGGATGGCAAGAGATTTAACAGAAAACTTACTGCTTTTGAGGAGAACACACACCCACACACACTAGAGAATATGGGGAGAAATTCAGAAAAGACAGAGTTAGAAGGGGAAGCCCTAATTTCTGTGTATTATACTTGAATCAAATGTCTGGCTCACTCCCTAACCACACACATGGGAGACAGACCCTGAGCAGCTTAGTAAGGATAAAATAACTAAACTGAAATTTGAACTGCTGCCAAGAAATATAATTTTCAGTTTTAGTCCAATCAAATTACTCGCCTGATAGAACAAACAAAAACCTAGTCCCATAAGAGGACTACAGGAAAAACTCAGGAGTCTCCCCAGCTCCCATCTTTAATATCCAGGATACATTTCCGAATTATTGTACAAGAGAAAAAGCAAAAGCAAGAAAAATGTGGCCCATAATCAAGAGACAAATCAATGGGGAGTTTGAGTTAGGATTTTTCTACTACGTCTTTTATGATTTATGTATTTGCTGATTTACTCATTGATTGCAAAGGCAGAGTTACAGAGAGAAAGAGGGAGAGACAAAGAGAGAGACATCTTCCATCCACTGGTTCACTCCCCCAAATGGCTGCAACAGCCAGAGCTGGGCCAGGTAGAAGCCAGAACCTGGAACTCCAGACAGGTATCCCAAGTGGGTGCAGGGGCCACCTTCTGCTACCTTCCCAGGTACATTAACAGGGAGCTGGATTGGAAGTGGAGCCGCTGGGATTCAAAATGGTACCCATATGGGATGTGACCAACACAGGCAGTGGCTTAACCCACTGCACCACAATGCTGGCCCCTTGAGTTAGGATTTTAAATTATCACCATAAATCTATTTTAGGAAGCAAATGAAAATATAGTCGCAATGAATAAAGAGATAGTAGCGCTCCATAGGAAAACAGCAAGAATAAAAATCCCAATGGAAATGACATTGCATTGACCCTTTACCAAGTTTCTTTCTGTAGCCCCAAACTCAAGAACCTCTTGTGATTCCCCCCTCTTTTCCTGAAAGTTCCCTCGAGTTAGCCTTTAGCAATGAATCTGAGCATATCTTTAAAGTCCCTACTTTTGGCCAGCGCTGCGGCTCATCAGGCTAATCCTCCGCCTGCGGCGCCGGCACACTGGGTTCTAGTCCCAGTCGGGGCGCTGGATTCTGTCCCAGTTGCTCCTCTTCCAGGCCAGCTCTCTGCTGTGGCCCGGGATTGCAGTGGAGGATGGCCCAAGTGCTTGGTCCCTGCACCCCATGGGAGACCAGGAGGAAGTACCTGGCTCCTGGCTTCGGCTCCTGGCTCCTGGCTTCCACAGCGGCCACTGTGGGGTGAACCAACGGAAAAAAGGAAGACCTTTCTCTCTGTCTCTCTCTCTCTCTCTCACTGTCCACTCCACCTGTCAAAAAAAAAGGGGGAAAAAATAAAGTCCCTACTTTCTAGAATATGACCACGTATGTGCATTGACAACATGATCACCCATGTGCAGAAGGAGCTTGGAGCACCGACTTGTCTGTCACAGAACCTGGGCGTCTGCAGAGAAAGGGAAAACAGAATCAAAGAAACCAGGGCACCGCTGGAATTAGAATACGCACGGGAGCCCTTTCAGGAGGGAGATGGCCACTAAATAAGGAAATCTGGAATTAAAAATCCGTCTCAGGATGCTGGCCTGATCCCAAGCCCCTCCCCTAGGATTGGCCTCATCAGCACATCTCTTAGCAGCTTTCTCCTTATCTCCTTTCCCCAGACCCTGAGTCATACTCTCCTGCCCCCTAGTGGCCATAATAATCTCTTCTCCAAAGACTGGCATTGCAGATTCCGCTTGGGTGCAATGGACAGTGGATCCACCATGTCCAGTAACAGAGGTTCTAAAATGAAATAATACAATATTTGAAATAACTCCATAGGTATGTATATAGGAGGGTATTCCAAAAGTTTGGAGAAATGGAATTTAAAGATAAATTTCATTTACTGCGAAATATTTTTTGAAGTCCGTGCATATGAGGTTCTTCAAAGGGTTCATGGAAAATGCGCATTATGAAGAAAGCTATGCATGGATTACAACAGCAGGGGAAGATGAAGAGGAGGACATATCTGAAAATTACTAACACAATGGTGTGATATCATATGTAACTTTTTAATTTTTGCTTATTTATTGGAAAGGCAGAGTGACAGAGAGGAGAGGCTACAATGGCCAGGGCTGGGGCAGGCAAAAGCCAGGAGCCAGGAGCTTCATCCAAATCTCTCAAGTACTTGGGCCACCCTCCACGATTGAACTGGAGCTCTGATATAGCGTGCTGGCATCGCAGGCAGCGGCTTAGCCTACTGGGCTGCAATGCTGGCCCTGTCATTGTTTTCTTGATACAAGTGTTTCCATTTAGGAGCTAGATTTCATATTATGATGTACTTTGATGCTTCAAGAAAGCATTCCTGTCGTATCACTTGATTTAGAAAAAGCTGAATTGGGGCCGGCTCTTTGGTGTAGCAGGTGAGGCTGCTGCCTGCAGTGCCGGCATCCCATATGGGCACTGGTTCCAGACCTGCCTGCTCAACTTCCGATCCAGCTCTCTGCTATGGCCTGGGAAAGCAGTGGAAGATGGCCCAAGTGCTTGAGCCCCTGCACCCACACAGGAGAGCCAGAAGAAGCTCCTAGCTCCTGGCTTCAGATGGGCTCAGCTCCGGCTGTTGCAGCCAGCTGGAGAGTAAACTAGTGGATGGAAGACCTCTCTCTCTCTCTCTCTCTCTCTCTCTGCAACTCCACTGTCGCTCCCCCTCTTCGTGGAGGAACGACGCAGGACCCTGCGCTGTTCTTTCGTCTGCTCGGCCCTCCCCGGGTTTGCTGCTGGTTCTTCCCGGGTTGGCTACTGTCCCTTCCACCTCCGTGGAAGGGCGGTTCCCCCTGCCACATTCCCCACTTCCGCAGGGGAGCGGCACACCGCTGGCCAGCTCTCTCGGGGGCTGCACAGGTGTTCCCTTAGGTGTTCCCTTAGATGTTCCCCTTAGATGTTCCCGGTACATGCCGTCTCTCTCCTCCTTTATAGTCCTCTTCCACCAATCCCAACTCTGCTACCCACACGCCGAGTACGCTGCTCTCCTCCAATCAGGAGCAAGTCCTACAGTTTATTGGCTGAACTGGAGGCAGCTGTGTAGAAGCTGTTTTCTTCTCTCCCAGCGCCATATTGTGGGAGAGCAGATGCATAGAATAAGTCTTAATTCCAGTAACAGTATAGTCCGAGTTGCTCCCCACACTCCACCTTTAAAATAAATTAATAAATATTTTTAAATGTGACTAATTTATTATTTTTTTAGAAATTTCTATTTGTTTATTTGAGACGTGGAGTTACAGACAGAGAGGCAGAGACAGAGAGATCCAAAGCATGAAGCCAGAAGCTTCTTCCAGGTCTCCCACATGGGTGCAGGGGCCCAAGCCTCTTGGGCCATCTTCTGCTTTCCCAGGCCATAGCAGAGAGCTGGATCGGAAGTGGAGCAGCCGGGACTTGAACCAGCGCCTATATGGGATTCCGGCACCGCAGGCAGAGGCTTAACCCGCTTTTTAAAAAGAAAAGGTGAATTAACTGAGAAATCTCCAGAAGAAAGACCCAACCTCCTAAACCTTCTTCCCTGTGAACTGGGAAGAACATAGGTGGGATTGCAGGAATGGAGTAAAGACACTCCCAGTCGGTGACTTCACCCTTATGTTCCGGGGTGGCTCAGAGCCCTAGAAACCAACGAGAAACAAAAAGAAGTTTATTGTTAGGCAAGAATCTAGGTATGGAACAGCCATGGCACAATGTTTAGTAGCCACCGATCTAGTGCCCTGGGAAAATGGGACACTCGGGTTCTCACTTGGGCAGGAGGCACTGCTGAAATTCAAGCGTACCTCCTAGGGGTCAGTCCGGCCATCCGAGCTGGTTAATACTAATATGTTAGAACCCAAGATCTGCTGATCGAAGGGTGCTTTAAAGATTTCTCACCATCGTCCACGGAATGCTTCAATCTCCCCTGCCGCCACGCCTCACACAGATCCCACTCTCCAGCACCTGCCAGCCCCACTAGTGCACTCAAGCATACAAAATCTGCTGTGGACTCAGTTGAAATGGACGATTTCTTTAATTTGGGAAAACCATACAGAAGTCCTCTTGCAACACTTAGTGATTTTTTTTCTCGTCATTTCCATGTCTTCTAATTCTGCTGGTTTTCAGCACGGTTAAAAATAATTTTATCTCCTCTATTTTTTTTTTTTTTTGATTCAACAGTGGTTTCATCCCCAAGCAAGCTCACACTGGGCTGTCTTCATAACTCACATTTTATAGATGCAATGGCACCCCGAGCCATATTGCAATACCAACTGGAAGAAAGAGCATTGTCTGACCTTCGCGTAGGTTCTTCTCTTCAACGGCTGTATCTTTTGCAGTGACTACGATTTATAGTATTTTTCCAACCTTTCAAAGGAGGTTGGATGAGTATTTTGGAGTAGAGATGGAGTTTTCTTAGGGATTCCAGTGACCTATAATATTTCATTGTTCTGGGAGAAAGTAACTGTTTACACTTATTTTGGTGTAATTTTGTCAGATTCAAGACCCAGCAACATGAAGAATTAAATGATTTCTATCCCCTAGTCAGAGAGTTCCACCCTCATGATTGCTAGGGCGGTTGGGAAGTACCCAACCACTGATCCCGATCCCCTGCTAACTCACCTGTCTTTGCTAGGAACCATCTGGGGCATTATCCCTACCTTCCAATTTGATAAGTTCCCACGGTACCAACTCTCTTGCAGATGACTACCATACACTCTAGACACAATTATAAAAAGTAAAATTTAGAAAAAAAAATCTTCCAGCTACTTGAAAGCATTGGAAAGAGACCCCAAGCAGGGAGGAACTTCTGGAAGGAATTTCACACTTGACTGATAAGAACTGCACTGGGTATCCCAAGTAGCCAGGACCATGCCAGGGGTGGGAACTGCAGAGCAACCCTGTTGTGTGATCTCAAATACCTCCTGCTTTTCTTAGAGGAATATTTGCATCCCAATGGACGCTCGCAGAGCCACGGGGGCCTAATATCCACCCATGCTATTAGCCTCTTTTGATCTGAATCAGAATATATTACAAGACGATTGCATTTATGTCTTAATGAGCTGTTCTTTTGCATATGTGAAATATGTATTAGTTGAACATTCTCTTGGAGCATTTAAATATTGAGCAAACACGCCCTTCCAGTTTTTAGTATGTGATCACGTACCATAGGGAAACAAAGTTTTCTTTACTTTTAAATAATTTGAAACATTTAGAAATTTCCACACCTAAGAGCGCCTACATAAAGTCAAGTGTGTGAGCTTAAGCTGCCGTGTTTACTCAAATGTAACCCATTTGTGAGTAGCATTTTGCGTGCTTAGCACCCCTTTCTTAGGGAGCCACTCCTTCATTCTTCAGCAGTGCAGCTCACCCCATTGTCACTGCCACAGAAGAGAACACATGACCCAGGCCTGGCCCATCAGCTTTCCAGTCCTCGATCACACTGGTCCAGATGACCATGTGATTTGGGTGTGGCCAATCAGAGCCCCGCCCAGGACTTGCTCTGTGGGAGCTGTCAGAAACAGCTGTTCCTCTACTCTGGAGTCCTGGGCTCTCACGCCCTCATGGGCTGGGAGCTGCTGCAGCCGACTGGCTGCCCTGTGGAGGGAACCTCTCAGAAAGCTGCCCAGCAATGACGGCAATTTCCAGTAGGTGAGAGGAGACAGCGAATCCAGACGATGACGCCACATCCTGTGCGCCCACATGTGCCTGATGCCAGAGCTGCCTTGCGGAGTTTTCCACTTACAAATGCTTATATTAAATTCCCTATCTCGTTGACACTACTGTGATCTAGGCATCTGTCAGGTGCACCCAAAGTAGTTCTGACTGCTATACAACTTTGGCCAACTTCCGTCTGCTTTCTCTTGTATCAAAATCATGAAGGATTTTTAAGACTCTTTCTATAGTCTACCTGATCTACATGAATACATATTCTATTCCACATTTCCTATATTCTAGCTGCCAAACACTGCACAAGGTAATGAAAGTTCATATTCATCCATCTTTAATTAATTAATAATATTACTATTAACCATGTAAACTCTATTAATATATTAATATCCAGTGTCTATTTTAATAATATACTGAGTTGTTGATATTGATAATATTAATTGACAAACAATATTATTTTTAATTGAATTAATAGTCATTAAAATAATTAGAAGAAAGGCAATTGATGCTTACTGAGCACAGATTGTGAGTCAGTATCCAGGCTGGCCTATTTATATCAATTTACCTTGTTTAATTTTCTATCCAATTCTCACAGCCAGCCTTAAAGATGACATTATTTGTTCTGCTTTATAAATAACCCCTTGCTCTCTTCTCCCTGTTTTTTTTTTTAAGATTGATTTATTTATTTGAAAGTCAGAGTTATACAGAGGCAGAGAGAGAGGAGAGAGAGGTCTTCCATCCACTGGTTCACTCCCCAGTTGGTTGCAAGGGACGGAGCTATGCGGGTTGGAAGCCAGGAGCCAGGAGCTTCTTCCAGGTCTCCCATGCGAATGCAGAGACCCTAGGACTTGGGCCATCCTCCACTGCTTTCCCAGGCCGCAGCAGAGAGCTGGATTGAACGTGGAGCAGCTGGGACTAGAACCAGCGCCCATATGGGATGCCAGCACTGCAGGCAGTGGCTTTACCTACTACGCCACAGCACCAGCCCCTCTCCATGTCTTTTAATTTGCCTCACAGAAGTGAGAATGCAATGACATCAGATCAATATAACAGTGCAAAGGGTTTGTGAAAATCCTTGAATTTTTAACCCTTTTCCTTTTCTAAAGTACACATGGGTTTGCATGTTAGCCCTTTTGAAATCGGGCTATGTCTTCAAGTGATGACACAGGAGCCCTTCAAAGAGTCTGTGAGGAAATGAAATCAAATGTCAAGTTTACTTTGGTGCAGAAGAATTTTTCAGTCCATGCATGGCTTTTTATTGTCCAGTGAGAGCTTCGCAGGTAAGACTCACACGTCCCATCAGAGCGCCTGGGTTTGTGTCCTTGTTCTAATTCCCGACCCCAGCTTCCTGCCAAGGCAGAACAGAAGAGGCAGTGGGCAATGTCTCCAGTACATGAGAGACCTAGACTGAGTTCCTGCCTCCCATCTGCAGCCTGGTTCAGCCCCAGCTGTTTCAGGCATTTTGGAAATAAACCAGCGAATGGGATCTCTCCCCCTTCCTCTCAAATAAACAAAATAATCCAGATAGAGAAACGCTATTCATGAATTTTTTAAAAGACCCCTTGTACATTTAATGGGAAGATGTATTGTTCTTGAGAAGTGTTTCTAAAGTCCATGGCGCATCCGTGTTAGAGCCACGTAGGCACTAAGGAAACAAGGTACGAAACCTGCTGTACCTAAGCCAGGCTGCTTATTTATTCCTTAGAGTGAATTTGTTTTCCAGATGGTTTCTCAGGGTCTTCAGTCCCCATCATCCCTGGCCCGAAGGATGCTTTTCCTAGTGCCAGGATACTGAGAACTCAGACACGGTGGGAGGCTGAGGGCTCCTGCAGGTGGGGACGAAGGTGCTAGAAGAGTTTCTCGGACAGAGGGAGAAAAGCAGACGGTGCACCTGTTAATTCAGCCGGACCAACTCTGCACCCTACTTCCTTTTCTGCCATCTCCTTGATGTTCCAATCGAGAAAAAGCACAAGAATTTAGACTTGCAGCTCTTCACACTTTTTTCCTAGGAAATGTTGATTGTCACAGGTTCAGGAATTTTTAAAGGGACAGCACATTAAACTGAACAAAGTAAAGTCACATCCATCATTCTTGTTGCTCTATGGTTCTGATCCATGAGGTGTCTATACCCAGGATGATATTTTGTCTTTGGGCATAGGGCACGACATAATATCCTGGCCTTGTATCCTAATGGCTCTTCCACGATCATAAATATTGTCGTACATAATGTCTTTTCATCTCTCTCATTTGACTATCGGTGTTCTGTTGTGAGATAACGAGGGCATATGCTACTACTCCTCTTTCTCTGTTAACTGTCCAGAATAGTCTCCCAATAACTACTGAATAGACAAAAATGAAGGCTGTGACTCTGCGATTGTGTGTGTGTGTGTGTGTGTGTGTGTGTTTGTGTGGAGTGAGTGATTTTTTTTTTCCCTGCATCACACTGGGTGTTAAAAGCAGAATTCAACTTCTCTGCTCTCTGGCCAGAATATTTTAGCCTGCCGATAATAGCTTTCCCAGAGCTTGTACCTGCCCGTCCTCCTGACAAAGGATCAAAATGAACCCAAAGTGAAAGATTTGGGCCACAGCACGTGCTGGGTAGCGCCGGCGACACAGACGGTGCCTCTCGGCCAGGTCACTGGGCTGATAAGAGAGAGGGCGGAAGTCGCCTCCACTCTGCGCAGCTGACTTGCTTGATCTCCTGGGAGATAATATTTTTAATTGTCATCAGCATGAGGCTGTGTCCCGAACCAGAAGGGGCTTGTCCAATTCATCAATGCTCCCAGGCCGCACAATGGGACCCCTGACACACAGAACATTGGAGAGAGAGAGACACGGACATCAGGAATGCTCATGAATTGCAAATGCTTCTTCATTAAAGGTCTCCCTCTTGCTTGGGACCATCTGCTTGATAGAACCGGACGCAGGTCCTCAGGCGAGAAGCATCTGCCGCTTTGATCATTTTACCTCTTAATTAAAGCGCCACCAAAAGGAGGCCAAACACAGCGGTGACCCTGGACATATCAGAGTTCAGCCACGTGGCCGGGGTCGGAGGTGAGGGTGGGGGGTGGGGGGGGACGCATCCGCCTTGGTTCACCATGAATGAGAACATACAGGTGTGCTGTTGACCCAATAAGAGCGCCCCCTACTGGGATAAAACAAATTTGGGTGCTTGAATTCTCTTTGCCCTTGACTTGCCCTATCATTTCCAAGACTTTTTGCCTTTTAGGTTTACTGATCTTCCAGCGGCTAGGGCCTCCCGGCCAGTTGTTTTTTTTTTTTTTTTTTTTTTTTTTTTTTTGGACAGGCGAAGTGGACAGTGAGAGAGAGACAGAGAGAAAGGTCTTCCTTTGCCGTTGGTTCACCCTCAAATGGCCACTGCGGCCAGCGCGCTGCAGCCGGCGCACCGTGCTGATCCGAAGGCAGGAGCCAGGTGCTTCTCCTGGTCTCCCATGGGGTGCAGGGCCCTAGCACCTGGGCCATCCTCCACTGCACTCCCGGGCCACAGCAGAGAGCTGGCCTGGAAGAGGGGCAACCAGGACAGAATCCGGTGCCCCGACCGGGACTAGAACCCGGTGTGCCGGCGCCGCAAGGCGGAGGATTAGCCTAGTGAGCTGCAGCGCCGGCCCCAGTTGTCTTTAAGCAGCTCTATGCTCTACCCTGGGACACCTTGGTCAAGTCCTAACCGATCTACAAACACACACTGCAATGCAGGAGGAGAGCAGCCGTCTCCAGGGCCCCTGCTGGTAATCCTTTTGTCCCACAAAGAATTCTTTTGTGATACAAACAGCCACCCTTTAATTGATGTGTTTGGTTAGTTCCCTGTGTGTTTGTCGGTTTTCTCATACCTCATCAAAG